>NW_028254680.1:0-436197 GCF_964263255.1 Lissotriton vulgaris | reverse complement strand
TTGCCACAGGGTCCATCCTCGGGTCCTCAAGACTACGGCCAGTACCACTGGGGGAACCCCTTGGCTGTGTATATCGGTCCATAACATTAGTTTGGACGGGACCCCCACGGGTCGGCACCTTCGTCTTAGTTTCAGGTTTGGTCGCCATATTGGAAGCCGCGCCCCGAAGGGCCCCTCTGGACCTGGTATAAATGGCCGATATCGTTTGGTCGCCAAAGCAGAGTTTCAGTCCAAAATCGAAGCCTGTGAGACTAAGGATATGACCGGAAAGCACAGCGGGTTAGGCCACCGCAGTCCGAAGTCAGGAGTACTCTCAGAGCAGTCAATTAGGTGGTCGAGGAGAAACCAAAACTGAAAGTGACAATGACACCGGTGGAAAGGATGTCCTTTGACCGCTGTTATTGAATTGCGTCTCGGCCAGGCAGAGCAGTAGAGACCCCGGTCCCGACCGGGGGCAGGCCTGAAAGTTGAAGACGATGTAAAAATGGTTCCCTAAGTCCGATCTCAGTTCTTGAAAGTGTAGCAGGATCAGCGAGAGTAGATCTTCGAAAGCCCATAGAAATATTCAGGATATTGGAAGGATATTTGCAAGAGGGCGGCGCGGGTCTCGGGAGCCCTCTGCTCACACGACCATCTTGGCTGCCCGCGTAGCTCCTCCTCCAATATGCTTCTTCTTTTTATAAAATTGTGTTCTCTTTCTATATTTCTTTGTGTCTTTCAGTAAATTATGGACAACTCTGTTGTAAAATATTTGTTGGCGAATTTCTTTATATTGATTTTCTCTTCTTTTACTATAAGTTGTATCCTTTGTTTTTACATTGCCTTTTTTGCCTTTCCTATTCTTGGAACTTTATCACTGCTTTGCACATTTGCATTTTTTTTTCTGAATCTAGTAATGTTTTTTATGAAGTCTTTTGTAGTCTTACCAGAAATTGTTCTCTTTTTAGTCACATTATGTTGGTCTTCCAATACTTGTGGTTGAGTTTTTTTCAAATAAATATCCTTTTTCTGACTTTTTCTTCTTCTTTCTTTCTGCGGCATGATAACTTTCTTTTAACGATGATGAACAGTATCTGTAAAAAATAAACATAAATAAGTATTTATTAAAAACTTTAAAAAATTATACATTTTTATTACTATACAAACACATTTCATACAAATTCTGACTAAAACAACTGTAGGCCTGAAGCACAACTGTGAAGGTGATAAGAGCACTACATACATAATGCATAGCAGTTTGAAGCGCTCCATAACACTAGAACCTGAAGCACTGTATGACTACATGCATATTTACTAAATGATTACAATACTATAAGGAAAGACACTGAGTGAATTAATAATTGGATCACTTTTACGTTAGTAGATAGATTACTACATGGTACATAAACACTCACTATGGTTTTGCAACAGTACAGATTTAGAATTTACAGTAGTGCAGTGTTGTATCTCTAGTGTAGGGAGTCGTGCTGAGGTACTGTTATAGGGTAGTGCAGTGGTATTTCAGTAGTGTAGAATGTTGTGCTGACGTAGATTTAAGGTTTAGGGTAGTGTAACAGTGTTTCATTAGTGTAGGGGTCGTGCTAGGGTAGTGTTTTAGAGTTTAGGGTACTACACTGGTGATTCGGTAGTGTAGATAGATGTACTGGGGTGGATTTAGGGTTTAGGGTAGTGCAGTGGTCTTTGTGTAGTGTAGGAGGTCCTGCTGGGACAGTGTTCTAGGATAGTGCAGTGGTGTTTATATAGTGTACAGGATCATGCGAGGGATAGTGTTTTAGGATTTAAGATAGTGCAGCGGTGTTTGTGTAGTGTAGGGGGTCATGCTGGATAGTGCAATGGCGTTTGAGTAGTGTAGGTGGTTGTGCTGAGGTACTGTTCTAGGGTAGTGCAGTGGTGTTTAAGTAGTATATGGGTCATAATAGGGATAGTGTTTTAGAGTTTAAAGTAGTGTAGAGGTGTTTGTGTAGTGTATGGAGTTGTGCTGGAGTAGTGTTTTACGGTAGGACAGTAGTGTTTGGGTAGTGTACGGGGTCATGCTGGAGTAGTGTTTTAGGACAGTGCAGTCATGATTGGGTAGTGTAGGAGGTCATGGTGAGATAGATTTAATGTTTAGGGTAGTGCAATGTTGTTTGAGTAGTGTACAGGGTTGTGCTGGTTAGTGTATTAGTGTTTAGGGTAGTACAGTGGTGTTTATGTAGTGTAGGGGGTCATACTAGGGATAGATTTAGAGTTTAGAGTTGTGCACTGGTTTTTGTGTAGTATATAGGGTCATGCTGTGGTAGTGTTTTAGGGTAGTGCAATACTGTTTCGGTAGTGTAGAGGGTCATGTTGGTGTATATTTAAGGTTTAGGGTAGTGCAATGGTGTTTGGGTACTGTAGTGGGACGTGCTGTTATAGTGTTTTAGAGTTTAGGGTAGTGCATTGGTAAATAGGTAGTGTTGAAGGTCGTGCTGGGGTAGTGTTGTAGGGTAGTGCGTTGGTGTTTATGTAGTGTATAGGGTCATGGTAGGGATAGCGTTTTAGGGTTTAAGGTAGTGCAGTGGTGTTTGTGTAAGGTAGGGGTCTTAGTAGGGTAGTGTTCTAGGAAATAAACTGGTGTTTGGGTAGTGTAGGAGGTTCTGCTGGGGTAGATTTAAGCTTTAGAGTAGTGAAATGGTGATTAGGTAGTATAGGGAGTCATACTGGGGTAGTGTTCTAATATAGTGCAGTGGTGTTTATGTACCTTAGGAGACTATGCTAGGAATAGCGTTTTAGGCTTTAAAGTAGTACAGTGGTGTTTGTGTAGTGTAGGGGGTTGTGGTAGGGTAGTGTTATAGGAAATAAACTGGTGTTTGGGTAGTGTAGGAGGTTCTGCTGGAGTAGATTTAAGGTTTAGGGTAGTAAATTGGTGAATAGGTAGTGTAGGTGGTCATGCTGGAGGTAGATTAAGGGTTTACAGTAGTGCAGTGGTGTTTGAGTAGTGTAGGAAATCATACTGGGGGTAGTGTCACTGCAAGACTACATGTATTTATTTGTCTGCAAAAACATCAAGCATGCATTCCATATATTTCAGAACTGTATTTTACTATTAATACTAAACTCATTTTGGAAACACATAACCAATTACTATTTTCTAATTCTACGAAAATGTGAGAACACAATATGTTTTTAACCAATTACATGTCGGGAAACACATGAACTACCAAAATGCTTCTCTCAGAGTGATTCCTAAATGTACAGACTCACTGTGTGATTCTAGACAAATAACAATATTTCTTATAAATACAGTAGTAGGATACTATAGTGGTGTTTGGGTAGTGTAAGGGGTCCTGCTGTGATAGATTTAAGCTTTAGAGTAGTGAAATGGTGATTAGGTAATATAAGGAGTCATACTGGGGTAGTGTTCTAGCATAGTGCAGTGGCGTTTCTGTACAATAGGAGATCATGCTAGGGATAGCGTTTTAGGCTTTAAGGTAGTGCAGTGCTGTTTGAGTAGTGTAGGGGGTCTTGGTAGGGTAGTGTTCTAGGAAATAAACTGGTGTTTGGGTAGTGTAGAGGTTCTGCTGGGGTAGATTTAAGGTTTAGGGTAATAAAGTGGTGAATAGGTAGAGTAGGTACTCATGCTGGAGGTAGGTTAAGGGTTTACAGTAGTGCAGTGGTGTTTGGGTAGTGTAGGAAATCATACTACTGGAAGTATACCAGCTTATCCTACATAATGTTCTTTTCAATCACTTTCTGATAACCAATAAGAATCATGCTTCGAAAATACACAAACATGCAGAATGTTGTCAAACAACCAATCATTTCTTTTCTTTTTTCAACAGTGCATCTTATCCACCATTTTAGAAAAATCTTAGTTTTTAAACTGCCACTTCATTTACAGAGACCATCTGAGAACATCCAGACCTCCCTTCAACATGCTTAGAGTGTGGATTGTGGGACACAGTTTTATTTTCTGGAGGCAAAGGTACGCAGAACAGAAAGGAATTCACAAAGAACTAGGTTTACCAAACGTAGACATTAAATGTATTGGACAGAGAGGATTAAAGTGGCACCAATTGATGCCATTGGTGAAATCCTTTTTACATCTCCAACACCCTGACCTCATAATTGTGCACTATGGTGGCAATGACCTAGGCACTTTGACTGGAGTAGGTCTGGAAATGCTTATGAAGGACACCTTTGGAGAACTGATGTCACTTTGCCCCCAAACTGCCTTTGTCTATTCTAACATATGCCAAAGGCAGAAATGGAACTGGTCCAATCAATTTTCTCCACAAATTAAGAAAGCTAGGAAACATGTGAATAAATCTGTTTCTGCTTTTCGCCAAGACTATAGAATGGGGTCCATATACCACAACAATCTGCGTTTCAATATGCATGGCATCTATAGGAGAGATGGTGTACATTTTACAGATGAAGGGAACAGAGTCTTCCTCATGAACTTTAGACTCTGCATCGGTACTTACTTGTAGGTACTAAAATCTCTCAATAAATACAAGGGCTCTTTTAAGAGCCACCCGAGATCTAAACACATAAGCTTGATGTGTAGCTCAAAAATACATGTGTTTTTTTCGGCGGAGAAATGCACGGATCCTACGCACATCCTGCGACTTTAAAAAATATATATATATTTTTTTCCTAGTTTTTTTTGCCCTACGGGTCCTTATGGGACCCCCTGAGCAAGGCCTATGGGGTCAGGGTGTGTCTACCCTGCCCCTGTTCACGTTGTTTTGCACACATATTTCACAGACTTCTTCACCCATGCTTCTACCGAGGCACAAAATGGCTGCCAACAGTTCCTGGTTTCGAATGTTTACAACCGCTTGACAACCAATTAGAATTGAGCGCATGATCGGGACGGTGCGCTTATGCTACGATGCCAATCCTCACACAATCCGCGGATCCACCGTGCCCATAGATATATAAATGACTTTAACCCTAATTTTCTCAGAAACTACTACACAGATTGACACCATATAAGCAAAAGGCACAAGTCGGAACTGAGAATTACCTCTCTGCCAAATTTGGTGTAATTCCATTCAGCCGTTCGGGCTCTAGCCATGTCTAAAGGTCCTCTGGGAAATTGCATGGGGAAAACATGTTTTGGGACCCACCTTCTTTCTCAGCCCCTGCTTGTGCAATCACCCCCAAACTTCCAGGGAAGGAGCAGAACTGAACTGGCCAAATGTTTAGAAAATTTCAAGAAGATTCATCAATTGACGCCAAAGTTATTGCCAATAGAATGTTGCTGTTTTCCTTTGGATAGTAGGTCCTAACTATAACTACCTACTGGCGACTGCCAGTAGGAAATATATATATATATATATATATATATAATATATATAATATATATATATATATATATAATATATATATATATATATATATATATATATATATATATATATATATATATGTATATATATATATATGTATATAATGGTCCAGTTGAAGTCATCCACCGAAATGCGTTGACCGTCCTCTTTGTTTGCACTACTGGGTGTTGTAATGGAATAAAATACTTCAACTTTGAAGAAAATACGTCTGGATTCCGTCTGTGCTCTGGTGAATTTGAGCTGCTGGGTTGTGGATAGGAGCCCGGCTGGGTTTGTTTCTTCTTGAGAATATATATATATATATATATATATATATATATATATATATATATATATATATATATATATATATATTGACGAAACCCTCCAACTGCATGAAAGGAAGGAGTCCCAGGCAGAGAAATACAGGTGGGGATCTTTATTGAAAATCCTTACAAGCCGGGCATAATGCATTTCGGATAAAAATCCTTCCTCAGATGCCCCTAGCCGCTGTTCCTCATGTCCGTTGTGCACAGATTGAGTGTTGTCAATCCAAATAAAGTTTACCTCCTGGCGCCGCCCCCGCTCATGTGATCATCCGCTGTGTTGGATTCAGTATGGAACTCCAACTCCCAGAATCCTGTGTGCCTGGTGTAGCGTGATACAAAAGTTAAGTCTTTTTGTCTGCAGGCGTTGGGGAGTTTGGGCACTTATGGTGAGGTGAGTATTGAGGCATCACAACCCCTCGAGTCCCCGCATTGCTTCGACCTGTCGAGCACTGGTTATGCTGGAACATGGAATGATGACAGTGCACCACCGCCACCGTGCAGTCACGGTCCGCTTTCCCGCGGTGTTCCTCGCGTAGCAGCGCTCTAAAGGTGGGTTCGCCTGAAGTCAATACCTTGACAAGAACGTTGATTGCTAGCGCAAACCACCAGTGAAGCAGGCAACCTCTTGATGAAGCGGGAATCCTTAGCGTGTCTCTGGCTGACACGTGAATATTGACGAAACCCTCCAACTGCATGAAAGGAAGGAGTCCCAGGCATAGAAATACAGGTGGGGTTCTTTATTGAAGTTCCTTACAGCCGGGCATAATGCATTTCGGATAAAAATCCTTCCTCAGACGCCCCTAGCTGCTGTTCCTCATGTCCGTTGTGCACAGATTGAGTGTTGTCAATCCAAATAAAGTTTACTCCTGGCGCCGCCCCCGCTCATGTGATCATCCGCTGTGTTGGATTCAGTATGGAACTCCAACTCCCAGAATCCTGTGTGCCTGGTGTAGCGTGATGGGGGAAACAAAAGTTAAGTCTTTTTGTCTGCAGGCGTTGGGGAGTTTGGGCACGCATGGTGAGGTGAGTATTGAGGCATCACAACCCCTCGAGTCCCCGCATTGCTTCGACCTGTCGAGCACTGGTTATGCTGGAACATGGAATGATGACAGTGCACCACCGCCACCGTGCAGTCACGGTCCGCTTTCCCGCGGTGTTCCTCGCGTAGCAGCGCTCTAAAGGTGGGTTCGCCTGAAGTCAATACCTTGACAAGAACGTTGATTGCTAGCGCAAACCACCAGTGAAGCAGGCAACCTCTTGATGAAGCGGGAATCCTTAGCGTGTCTCTGGCTGACACGTGAATATTGACGAAACCCTCCAACTGCATGAAAGGAAGGAGTCCCAGGCAGAGAAATACAGGTGGGGTTCTTTATTGAAGTTCCTTACAGCCGGGCATAATGCATTTCGGATAAAAATCCTTCCTCAGACGCCCCTAGCCGCTGTTCCTCATGTCCGTTGTGCACAGATTGAGTGTTGTCAATCCAAATAAAGTTTACTCCTGGCGCCGCCCCCGCTCATGTGATCATCCGCTGTGTTGGATTCAGTATGGAACTCCAACTCCCAGAATCCTGTGTGCCTGGTGTAGCGTGATGGGGGAAACAAAAGTTAAGTCTTTTTTTCTGCAGGCGTTGGGGAGTTTGGGCACGCATGGTGAGGTGAGTATTGAGGCATCACAACCCCTCGAGTCCCCGCATTGCTTCGACCTGTCGAGCACTGGTTATGCTGGAACATGGAATGATGACAGTGCACCACCGCCACCGTGCAGTCACGGTCCGCTTTCCCGTGGTGTTCCTCGCGTAGCAGCGCTCTAAAGGTGGGTTCGCCTGAAGTCAATACCTTGACAAGAACGTTGATTGCTAGCGCAAACTACCAGTGAAGCAGGCAACCTCTTGATGAAGCGGGAATCCTTAGCGTGTCTCTGGCTGACACGTGAATATTGACGAAACCCTCCAACTGCATGAAAGGAAGGAGTCCCAGGCAGAGAAATACAGGTGGGGTTCTTTATTGAAGTTCCTTACAGCCGGGCATAATGCATTTCGGATAAAAATCCTTCCTCAGACGCCCCTAGCCGCTGTTCCTCATGTCCGTTGTGCACAGATTGAGTGTTGTCAATCCAAATAAAGTTTACTCCTGGCGCCGCCCCCGCTCATGTGATCATCCGCTGTGTTGGATTCAGTATGGAACTCCAACTCCCAGAATCCTGTGTGCCTGGTGTAGCGTGATGGGGGAAACAAAAGTTAAGTCTTTTTGTCTGCAGGCGTTGGGGAGTTTGGGCACGCATGGTGAGGTGAGTTTTGAGGCATCACAACCCCTCGAGTCCCCGCATTGCTTCGACCTGTCGAGCACTGGTTATGCTGGAACATGGAATGATGACAGTGCACCACCGCCACCGTGCAGTCACGGTCCGCTTTCCCGCGGTATTCCTCGCGTAGCAGCGCTCTAAAGGTGGGTTCGCCTGAAGTCAATACCTTGACAAGAACGTTGATTGCTAGCGCAAACCACCAGTGAAGCAGGCAACCTCTTGATGAAGCGGGAATCCTTAGCGTGTCTCTGGCTGACACGTGAATATTGACGAAACCCTCCAACTGCATGAAAGGAAGGAGTCCCAGGCAGAGAATATATATATATATATATATATATATATATATATATATATATATATATATATATATATATATATATATATATATATTACCTACTGGCTGTCGCCAGTAGGTATATATAGTTAGGATTTTTTCTCTATGGAACTTTTGAAAATTCTATGTCTAATAACTTTGGCGTTTGTGGACGGAATCGGCTGAAATTTTCAGGAAAATGGCACATTTTGTTTCTGAGCAGCCCTTGAAAATTTGGGGGGGTTTCGTCGAGGGGGGGCCGAGAAAAAAGGGGGGTCCCAAAACGCGTTTTTCCCATGTTAATTTCCATAGGGCGGTTGGCCTCACTTTTAGCTCGAACGGCTGAATGGATTTGCACGAAACTTGGCAAAATTGTAGGGACTGTTAGCCCGATGTGCCTTTTCTAGGTCTCAATATATGTGCTTCAGTGGATTTTGAGAAATTAACGTTCAAAAAAAGATATATATCTGTAACAGCGCTCCGGGCTACGCTCCGGTTCGCGTACTTTTCGCGAAACGGAACTTTGCGATGCGAAGCTGATTGGCTTTCCGGTGTCTGTCAACATTCTAAACAGTCCGGAGCGGCCGCCATCTTGTCTCTCGGTAGGATCGAGAGACAAGAAGAGGTGAAAAACGAAGGGGGAATTTAATGAAAGGGGGCAAGGTAGACCCCTCTTGACCCCCTAGGAATGATGTTGGGGTTATTAAAGGGTCCCGTGGGGAAAATAAAAAAAAATTGATTTTTCACGGTAGAAGCGCTTCCCGGGCCGCGAACTGGGCCGCAAACTGGTAGCGAAACGGGAATTCGCCATTTTGTGTTTCGTTTTAATTAAATTACTAGGTATAAGGGGGTGCGGGAGACGTATCCTGATCCCTTATGTTTTCTGAGGGTGGCTGAGGAGGCTCATATATGTTGATACATGTCTTCCAGCGGCTGTGCGTGAGCGTTTTTTTTTTTTTGCTGCGTGACGTCTGTTAACGTTCGATTCGATGGAAATCAGGAAGTGTTGACCGCCAATTTGTCACTGCGATAAAATATTTTGTTATAAATGAATCCTTATTGATAAACATTGTCTGCGCCATCTTGCCTTTTTTCCAATGCCACAATTTTGTCGTGCACGGCAGCCATTTTAGATGCCTTGACCAGACCCACTCTCTGCACGCCGTCGATTCTCAGCACGGCTCCCCACCCTCGCAAGCATCTCCCCCACGCACTGGTCACCCCCGCTCTCTCTCTCATGCATGGGCCATAAACCTCCCCCCATCTGCGCTGCTCTTCCCTGAGAATCACACCCCGTGCCCGCCCGACACCTCCCTTTCACCCTATTCACTACCGCACCCTCTGACACTCCTCTTCCTCTGTGTCCGATTGTCCAGGCCGGTCCCAGGCTATCACCTAGCCCTGCGGATGTAGTTTATGGCCCCAGCTGTAGAGAATCAGACATGCCAACCCTCCCGATTCAGGCGTGAGACTACCGATTTCAGTGCTAGTCTCCCGCCTCCCGATTCCTGCAAGCAAAAACCCGATTCCTTGGGGGTTTCAGCTGACAGGGCTTGGTATTGTGTTACGTGCTAATTCTTCCACGAAACGTCAGAGGGCCGATGCAGGGGCTCTAGAAGGGGTGATAAACCATTTAAGCCTCATTAACAAGCGCATGGTCTTTTAAAGATCTGTGAAGTACTCGGGGCGGCGGTGTGTGTGTGCCCTCTTTCAGGAGCGGGCGGGGGGGGGCACTGCCAGCAACTTGCCAGGCAAGGCAGTGTTCAACACTTGCATCACCCTTTCTCTGCCTGCTATTGCGCTCCATGCTTCGGAAAGGTAAGAAAAAGAACGTGCATTTGAGTTTGAAATGTCCGATCCTGCAGCAGCACACTTCCAAAGCCCACACATGACAATAACTTGATTCAAGGCCCCATTCACCCGATTTTTTTAAAAAAAATCTCCCACTTTGCTCTTCTGAAATGTTGGCATGTATGAGAATCATCCCTCTTCAAAGGAGTTACAGTAGATGAAGGCCCCCACCCCATGAGATCCGTCACACCATACGGGTTCCTACTATCTGATAACCATCCTGTATTGTGCTTGGGGAGGGGATTCTCACTGTGAGGGTGTGTGGGTCCGAGCCTGAAGCGGAAGATTCCAGGGATGCCTCTTTGTACATCAAAGTTTTTACAGTTATGTGTCACATTAAAAATATACTCCAACAAAGTAGTAGGATTATAACACTTTAATAACTTATAAATATATAGAACGCAACAAAAACAGTAAATACATTTAAACATTTTTTGGAAAAAAGAAGCAACAATGGTCAGTAGCTGTCTTTTGTGCGAATAGTCCCAAGGCAGCACAACGTGCTGAGTTCTGGACGGCACCCAGGGGATGTTACCTGGGTGCCGCACTGGTTTTTGGTATCCTACAATGCAGCTCAGAAAAACGGCGTGGGGCGCCCCGGGGGGTGCGCAGGGAGGCCTCGTCTGTAGCGGTCTGTTGTGCGAATAGTCCCAAGGCAGCAGAACGCGCTGAGATGTGGATGGCACCCAGGTGATGTCCAGTAAGTTGCCGCACTGGTTTTGGTATCCTACAATGCTGCTCTGAAAAACGGCGTGGGGCGCCCCGGGGGAGGCGTGGGGGAGGCGGCGTGAACGGGCCTCCCCAGGTGGAGGCTCGTCTGCTGTACTGGGGCGCCCCTTTACCGTTTCAGTTGCCATTCCGCCCGCTTTTGCTACACTGTGCCTCATCCTCCATTCAGCTGTTTATCACCCGCTCTTGCGGCTACAGCGTCTCGCTCACCATGTAGTTGAGTTGCGCCCACTCTTGCGGTGCAGCGATAGGCGGCTGCCATAGGACTCTTAAAATGGCGGACGGCTCTTCGGATTTGGGCCTGGTCCACTAAAATGGCCCTGGGACACCTTGGAACTCGGACGCTTGCCTGCTAGGGCTTGGGCTCCATTCTCGAAAGCGTCCCCTCAGCCGTGAAGATTCTACAAAAGTCTTGGGGGCCCTCGACTCCTGCAGGCTTCCGGTGGGGAGCGGCTGCCATGATTGCTCGCGGAATGACCACGACGGAGCCACGAGATGGTGGTGCTTTCATGCTGACGCCAGCTTCAGTCTGAAACATCCAGAAACAAGGTGGGGCTTTCATCGTTTGGGAAAAAAAATGTTCTAAACCAATGAAAAGTGTTATTTTTAGGTCATATGACCAAGCCTTCCATCATTAGGAAACCAAAAGTAAAATGAACCAATGAAAAGTTTTATAAACAAGTCACATGACCTGTTATGCGGCATAGGGCTATAAAAAGCGTAGAAAATCCGTTGGCACGTGAGGCGGCGTCAGTAGCGGACCGATGTGCGAATAGGCCGAAGGCAGCACAACGCGCCGAGATCCGGATGGCACCGAGGTGGTGTCCAGCAAGTTGCTGCACTGGTGTGGCTATCCTACAATGCTGCGCCGAAAGTCGGCGTGGGGCGCCCCGTTGGCCTGTGAGGTCGCGTCAGTCAGTGGGGGCTGTGCGTCTCCCCCAAGATGGAGGCTCCTCGGCTGCAGTGGGGCGCCCCTTAGGGTTTCACTCGCCGTCCAACTGAGTTGCGTCCGCACTTGCGGCTATAGTAGGCCGAAGGCAGCACAGCGCGCCGAGATCTGGATGGCACCGAGGTGGTGTCCAGCAAGTTGCCGCACTGGTGTGGCCATCCTACAATGCTGCGCCGAAAGACAGCGTGTCCAGCTGAGTTCCGGTCACTCTTGTGGTACAGTGACTCGAACGCGCCGAGATCCGGATGGCACCGAGGTGGTGTCCAGCAAGTTGCCGCACTGGTGTGGCCATCCTACAATGCTGCGCCGAAAGTCGGCGTGGGGTGCCCCGTTGGCTTATGAGGTGATGTCAGTAGTGGACCGATGTGTGAATAGGTCGGAACCAGCACAAGGCGCCAAGATCCGGATGGCAAGTCCTGGATGTTGAGTGCCATAGTTGAGAGTTCTGAGCAGTGTTTGTAACACTGTCTGAAGCTTATTTGCACCTGCTGCAGCTTCACTATTGCCCTGGTGTGGCCAAAGATCGCCCATGACATAGGCGGCCGGCTCCCGAGGTCCGGCGGAACTTTTTTCCTTTTCCTTTCTGCTTCTTGTCCCACAATCCGTTTGACCTGAAGACACGACCAGGTCCCTGAATGTGTGCAGGGGGACGTTATTGATTGAATCAAAATGGCGGCTTCACACAAAGCTGAGTCAAGCGTTGCTGTTGATGCTATACAGACAAAAATTGGTTTTCAGTTTGTACATTCTTCAGGATTTTTTTTTCCATCCAAGGCTGATTGAGAGTTTGTAGAACAATGGCTTCAGATTTTCAACATACTACTCTTCAACATTCTTCCTAAATGTAACAATGTGAGACTCACTAGGAGAACGGCTGTTTATCTTTCCTTTCAAAATGCTGCCAACAATATTTTCTGAATGGAAGACACCATCTTGTAGCATAAAGGGCCGAAAGGGGTTCTGGTCTGGCCGATGGTTGGTGGAGACATTTTGACTAGATCTTGGACCTGCCCGGCCTCGCCCAAAATGGCGCCGGTATAAATGGGACTCGTGACTCCTTGTTGTGTACTGGTTGAACAACCTTGATATCACGAGATATGAATGCAGTTTTGATGCTCATGGCGGGCGGGGACGAGAATTGATTGAATATTTCGACATCCCTATTGATATTAAGTTCTGATGTGTTATTGATTACTGTACTATTGAAAGTTCGAATTAACGTCACCCATGGTACTTGCCCGCAAATGTATATCTAGATAATTTTTTTGTAAGTGGCCCTGTCGTATTTTAATTACAAAATGTACGTCCACCGATTCCGCAACTGTTAGACACCTTAGTTCTTGCAACCTAATGGCCCGCTCGTTACGTTCCTCTACAATGTAAATGTCTCCTCATCATATACGATTTCAGTTTGCTCCGTGGCCGGCCCACGTGGTTATAGGCCCGTATTTGTATACTGACATTTTCACAATAAAGGTTTTTAAAACAAAACATGGTAGTAGTATTTACATTGGTAAAGTTTTTAATTTTAGTCACTGTTTTCGAATCAGTAAAAGGCAAGTGAAATAAAGCAGTCCAATTACATGACGGATAAAAGGTATAATATGCAGGAACGCAGTAAAGATAAATGGTCAAGGGCAGTTGTGTTTTCCACTCCTGCAACATAAAGTGATCGATAAGAATCTGATAATCAGGCGTATCGGCGACTAAGACAGCAGGCCGAGCCTCTTTTACTCAACGGCTCCGTCATGGGACGAAGAAACGCCCTTTTTCTCGAAAAAGGAATATATTTTACTTGCAGGACAGTTGTAAATTTTCCGGGAAAGTACATTAGCCTGGAACATTATAACATATATGTTTAAGAAAAAATAATGTTCGAAACCAATAAAAAGCGTAATTTTTAGGTCATATGACCAAGCTTTTCATCATTAAAATAACAAAAGTAAAATGAACCAATGAAAAGTTTT
Organism: Lissotriton vulgaris; assembly: GCF_964263255.1. Lineage (NCBI taxonomy): Eukaryota > Metazoa > Chordata > Amphibia > Caudata > Salamandridae > Lissotriton > Lissotriton vulgaris. The sequence goes on along the minus strand of NW_028254680.1, from coordinate 422,463 downwards.
ATTAACAAGTCACATGACCTGTTATGCTTACATTACGCACTGCGCGCCGCGCCGCGCCCCGGATCGCTTCCGGGAAGCTGCGCTTCGCGCACCGGAGCACTTCCGGGTGCGCTAACGCTGCGTGTCATATAACGCATTACGCGACAACGTAGGTCAAGAATATAGTCAAAATGTCTCCACCAACCAGCGTTCGGAACACAACCCCTTTCAGCAGTCTAAAAAGTTCTGTTAAATGACAACAGAAGGGACAGGCAACAAGAACCATCAGTCAAAGAGGGGAGGGCAAGTTCTCTACCGGGTCATGTTGGGGCGCTACCGGAACTGATCGAATTGGTAGTCTACAGTGTTTCTGGATGTTTCAGACTGAAGCTGGTGTCAGCATGAGAGCACCACCATCTCGTAGCTCAGTCGTGGCCATTCCACGAGCAATCATGGCAGCCGCTCCCCACCAGAAGCCTGCGGGAGTCGGGGGCCCCCAAGACTTTTGTAGAATCTTCAAGGCTGAGGGGGCGCTTTCGAGAATGGGACCCAAGCCCTATCAGGCAAGCGTCCGAGTTCCAAGGTGTCTCAGGGCCATTTTAGTGGACCACGCCCAAATCTGAACAGCCGGCCGCCATTTTGAGAGTCCTGTGGCAGCCGCCTATCGTTGCATCGCAAGAGCGGGAGCAACTCAACTACATGGTGAGCGAGACGCTGTAGTCGCAAGAGCGGGCGGTAAACAGCTGAATGGCGGAAGAGGCACAGTGTAGCAAAAGCGGGCGGAATGGCAACTGAAACGGTAAAGGGGCGCCCCACTACAGCGTGTCTTCAGGTTAAACGGATTGTGGGACAAGGTCCAGAATAGAAGAGTCATCAAAAGGCAAAAAGTTCCGCCGGACCCCGGGAGCCGGCCACCTATGTCGGGGGCGATCTCAGGCTACACCAGTGCTATAAGACTTGGGGAGGGGGTCGGAGCCAAGCGTCTTCTCCGAGTCCGTGCCATCACACCGCCCCTCGGGGGCCTCCGTCAAGCGGTTTAGGGAGGTACCATATCACATTGTTTTCAAATGCAGTCAGGTCCACAAACGGCCCTCACTTACTTTGAGAATAGTGAAGCTGCAGTAGGTGCAAATAAGCTCCAGACAGTGTTACAAGCGCTGCTCAGAACTCTGAACTATGGCACCCAACATCCAGAACTTATGCCATTTGAGCATGGCAGTGACATCGAAGCAACTCAGGGACCAAAACCATGAACGTACACTCACGTATGAAAATCTTACTTGGGGAGGGGGCAGGAGCCAAGCGCCCCCTCCCAGTCCGCGCCACCACACCGTATGTTGAAAATCTGAAGCCATCGTTCTACAAACTCAACCAACCTTGGATGGAAAAATCTAGAAGAATGTACAAACTGAAAACCAGTTTTGGTCTGCATAGCATCAGCAGCAACGCTTGCTATCAGAGTGCATGAGTTTCATGCTCGATCGATTGAGCTAGCCGGATCGGGCAACAAAAAGTATAAAATAGTTATGTAAATAGTTAGTTAATAAAATGTTTTACCCTGTTACTTTGCTGGTGTGTTGTATATATTTTTAATATTTGCATAGGGTTTGTCGTTATTTTGGGCGGGGTGGGTGACGGAGCCGAGCTGTCTTGCAGCCCTCATGGTGTGGAGCTCAGTTCATCTCACTATTTTCGTATTTCTCATGAAGGGTTGTTCCTAATGTTTCTATTTTAGCGAGGTCAAAAAGAGATCCCATTAGTGGCCTACTGATTTTGCTCGATTACTTTTATTTTTTTACACGATTTTTCACTATCTGCAAAGACTAAACAGAGTATTGCGACTTTGTGCTTGTTTGTAAATAGAAAATGAACCAAAGAGAATCAATAGTAAAACAGTAAATGCTTGGATAACAATCAATCAAATGGAGAGACAAGCAGGCACGACCGATTACAACGGGGGTAAAGGCCTGCGTTAACTACCCTTCACTATCTGCAAAGAGAGAGTACTACTAAGAGAAAAGAGGGGGGGGGGGCAGCGTTAAAAGCACATCAGCGTGCATAAACACGAAAAAGTTTTTACCTATCACGTACTTGACATTTGACAGCTTTTGATATTTGCTATTAAAAAACCATTGAAATTCACAGAAAAAACCATAGGTTTTAGGCCATATATAGTTAGGAATTTGCATTTACAAAACCTTGAAAATTCACTGAAAAAACCATTGGTTATAGACCATATATAGTTAGGGATTAGCCTTTTCAAAACCTTATTTTACTCACACAAAACCATTGAAATTTCATATATAGTTAGTTGCACTAACTATATATCGCGCACCCACAATCCACTGCTGATGATGTCACATATTACATCATTCATGACATGGTTAGTGACATCACTGATGACATCACTGATGACATCTCAAATGACATCACTGATGACATCTCAAATGACATCACTGATGACATCACTGATGACATCTCAAATGACATCACTGATAAAATCGCTGATAACATCTCATTTGACATTACTGATCACATCACTGATGATATCATTCATGTGATAATACCATGAACCTCTTCAGACTCTAATATAACCTTACATACAATCAGTGTAAACAGACAGTCACAGACTGTCACTCATCCATGGAGTTACTCACACACCTAGTCAGTCATGCAAAGAATCAATCACACCTCCATTTTCTCAACTATACAGTTATACTCACCTTACTTATTCAAACATATACTAACACATATTTACTCTCTTATACAATCCCTGATACATGTTCACAATGATCCATACAGCCACTCACACATTCACTGGCTCTTATGCACAGTTATTTATATATGTCAACTCTCACATGTACTGTGTTTTACATATGTACTTACTTTGACATGTAGCACTGAGATATCCATTCACTCACCAATACACTCATGCACAGTCAACCGCCCATACAGCTGTTTCCACATGCACTTTTGAACCCATACATATAGTGAATCAACTACTCACACATCTATGCACAGAGTCACACACCTCCCAGCCACCCATACACACACACTCAGTCTCCCATACAAATACTTGGACAACCAATCAATAACCCATACAGTTACTCATATAGCTACTGATCAACACATGCAGCAGTTTGTAGAACAACAGATATAATGATGCACAAATTAAGACAGTTTAGTCACTAACCCATGCACTCAGTAAGACACATTTAATCAATCTCTCATACAGTCAGTCATGCACCTACTAAATCCTTCTTCCAGACACTTATACATCCACTCATTCTTCAATATGTAAGACATATTTTAACTTTACAGAAACATACAGTCACTGGATGTTGTCATCAGTGATGTCATCAGTGATGTCATTTGAGATGTCATCAGTGATGTCATCAGTGATGTCATTTGAGATGTCATCAGTGATGTCATTTGAGATGTCATCAGTGATGTCATCAGTGATGTCACTAACCATGTCATGAATGATGTAATATGTGACATCATCAGCAGTGGATTGCGGGTGCGCGATATATAGTTAGTGCAACTAACTATATATGAAATTTCAATGGTTTTGTGTGAGTAAAATAAGGTTTTGAAAAGGCTAATCCCTAACTATATATGGTCTATAACCAATGGTTTTTTCAGTGAATTTTCAAGGTTTTGTAAATGCAAATTCCTAACTATATATGGCCTAAAACCTATGGTTTTTTCTGTGAATATATATATATATATATATATATATATATTCACTGAAAAAACCATAGGTTTCACACCAGTTATAGTTAGGAATTAGCATTTAAAAAACCTATTAAATTCACTGACAAAACCATAGATTTCACACCATTTATAGTTAGCTGGAAATTTTACTGACATAAAACCATTGAAATTCCCACGTTATAGTTAGTTGGACTCACTATAACTTGCGCGCCTGTAATGCACTGCTGATGACGTCACATATTACATCACTCATGACATGGTCAGTGACATCACTCATGACATCACTGATGACACCATCCAGTGAATGTGTGTCTTTCTGAAAAATAAATTTGTTTTATATATGTATTTGTAAAGGTCGATGGAAGAATAAATGTTTAAATAAGTGTGTAAATGGATGTTTTTTTAAAAAAAAATTGGTTGGGTAACTGGCTTATTACGTGTATCTTAGTGAATACATATATTAGCGAGTATTGTTTAAATATTTAAATGTTTGTATCAGTGTTTCTCTTTGTGTATAAGTGGCTGCAGGGGTTGGTGACTGACTCACTGTTTGTATGTGTTTTGAAGACAGCATATGTGCAGGACTGTATGGGTGGATGAGTGTGTATATGTGTGTGTTAGTGAGTGAATGACTGTCTCACTAGTGTCTTCATTAGTAACGACATATGTTTTAATCTAGTATATGTGAGTATTGATGTATATAAGTGAGTATAGTATATATAGTGAGAGATTGTAGGAGTTCCTGTTTAAATAAGTATGTGTTTCTATAAGTGATTGTTTAAGAGAGTAAGTATGGGTAAGTTTCCTTAGAAGTAAGGTGGTAGTGTGTGTATAAATGTATATGCAAATAAATGGATGTTCAATAGTTTATTTGCATGTGTGAGTATGTGTGTGAGTAACTTTTGGATGACTGCTGATGTGTAACAGGATGTATAGGTGTATCACTACATATGATGAGTGAGTATATATATGAGTGACTATATTGAACTGTTGGTGAATGAGTGGATGTGTATATAGATGGTGGAATTACTGAATTGGTTGTTGTTACTGGTTTGGGTATCTCCATTTTTTTGAAAATGTTTGTTTCTATTTTTGAATATGTGTTTCAAGCGTTACATTACACTGAAATTAGGTCTGTCACTCTGTCACAAGGATGGTGTCATCAGTGATGTCATGAGTGATGTCACTGACCATGTCATGAGTGATGTAATATGTGACGTCATCAGCAGTGCATTACAGGCGCGCAAGTTATAGTGAGTCCAACTAACTATAACGTGGGAATTTCAATGGTTTTATGTCAGTAAAATTTCCAGCTAACTATAAATGGTGTGAAATCTATGGTTTTGTCAGTGAATTTAATAGGTTTTTTAAATGCTAATTCCTAACTATAACTGGTGTGAAACCTATGGTTTTTTCAGTGAATTTCAAAGGTTTTTTAAATGCTAATTCCTAACTATAACTGGTGTGAAACCTATGGTTTTTTCAGTGAATTTCAAAGGTTTTTTTAATGCTAATTCCTAACTATATAAGACCTGAAAGCCCACCAGGAATCTCCAGTATGCGCCAGGGGACTGCATTGCAGAGAGGTGTAATGAAGCCACAACCCTTTTTACACCTCTCTGCAATGCAGCCCCCGTGCATGTTTGAAGAGGGGGAACTAATTCCCCTTGCATACTGGGGGCCCCTGGGGGCCAATTAGCCCACCTGGAACCTCCAGTATGCGCCAGGGGCTGCATTGCAGAGGTGTAATGAGACTATGCCCCTTGTTACACCTCTCTGCAACGCAGCCCACTGCCGCGTTTGCAGAGGGGGAACTAATTCCCCTTGCATACTGGGGGTCCCTGGGGTCAACTGGTCCACCAGGAGCCTCCAGTATGCGCGAGGGAGCTGCATTGCAGAGAAGTGTAATGAGGCCACACCCTTGTTACACCTCTCTGCAATGCAGGCCTCTGGCGCGTTTGTAGAGGGGGGACTAATTCCCCTTGCATACTGGGGGTCCCTGGATCATATCTGCCCAAACACCGATATTCCGAACGATTGTAAATTACTTTTCTTGAGAAACATTTGGATTTGGATTATCATGTCCTATACTTTGGAATTTTTGAAAGACTGACTTTGAGGATGCTATAAATTACTCAAGTCTGCCCGAATTGTGTGGGTAAAATTGATAACTAGTCACTTTGAATAAGAATATACTTATGTCTCATCTAACATTTGGAAGAAATATCTAGTTATATGACAACTGGATACCGACATAACTTGAAGAAAATAAGAACGCCCTGAAGAAGTTCTGTTGTACAGAACGAAACCTTTCGGCTGGCTGTGGTACATAAACTTAAGGAAAATAAAAGCATTTGAATATACACCAAGATTCAGCGCTTCAATAAGGACTCTAAGTGATATGATTTGATTGGACTCATTGTGAAAGTGGTGCTGTGCCAAACTTTGTAATATTCTCCACTACTCTCTACTACTTACTCTCTCCTACTCCACTACTCTCAAATACTCACTGTCTACTACTCATTCTCTACTACTCTACTACTCTCTACTACTCTCTCTCTACTACTCACTCCCTACTACTCGCTACTCACTACTCCCTACTACTCACTATCTACTACTCTCTACTACTCACTCTCTACTACTCTCTCTCTACTACTCACTCTTTACTACTCACTACTACTCTCTACTACTCACTCTCTACTTCTCACTCTCTACTACTGTCGACTACTCACTCTCTACTACTCTCTCTCTACTAGTCTCTACTACTCACTCTACTACTCACTCTCTACTACTCACTACTATTCTCTCTGCTACTCATTCTCTACTACTCTCTACTACTCACTCTCTACTACTCACTCTCTACTACTCACTCTTTACTACTCTCTACTACTCACTTTCTACTGCTCTCTACTACTCACTCTACTACTTACTCTCTACTACTGTCTACTACTCACTCTCTACTACTCACTCTCTACTACTCTCTACTACTCACTCTACTATTCACTCTACTACTCTCTACTACTCACTCTCTGCTACTCTCTCTACTGCTCTCTACTACTCTCTACTACTCACTCTCTACTCTCTATTACTCACTCTCTACTCTCTACCTCTCTACCTCTCTCTTCTTCTCTCTCTACTAATCTCTACCTCTCTACCGCTACCTCTCTACCTCTCTACCTCTACACCTCTACCTCTCTACCTCTCTCTACACGCACACATATACACATATATGCATATATATATATGCATATGCATTTATATATATATGTATGTGTATGTATAAAAAAAAACAACAAAACATTTTTTTTTTAAACAGCTACTTTTAAAACTGTCATTCTTTTTCCCCATGGTACGCTCCCCGGTACGCTTACCGGTGCGCGTACCGGTGCGCGTACCGGGCGCTCACCCCGCGAAAATCAAAATTTTTTTTATTTTTTTTTTGCTCCGCGGGGCCCTTTTATGGCCCCCACATCAAACCTAGGGGGTCAAGGGGGGTCTACTCTGCCCCCTTATGGTCATTTCCCTCTTTGTTTTGGCCACCTCTCGTGTCTCGATCCTACCGAGACACAAGATGGCGGCCGCTCCGGACTGTTTAGAATGTTTACAGATACCCCAGAGCCAATCAGCTTTCTGCGCGCAAGTCGCGGTAAGCGCCCGGTGCGCGTACCGGTGCGCGTACCGGAGCGCGGCTATAGATATATATATTTTTTTGAACCTTAATTACTCAAAATCCACTGGAGCACATATCTTGAGACATAGCAAAGGCACATCGGGCTACCAGTCCCTACAATTTTGCCAAGTTTGGTGGAAATCCATTCAGCCGTTCGGGCTAAAAGTGAAATCGACCGCCCTATGGAAATTAACATGGGGAAAACGCGTTTTGGGACCCCCCTTTTATCTCGGCCCCCGCTTGACGAATCCCCCCCAAACTTTCAGGGAAGGACCGGAACGCCGCGAGGCCATTTTGAGGAAATTTTCAGGCAGATTCGTCAACCGGCGCCAAAGTTATTCCAAATAGAATTTTCAGATTTAACATTGAAAAAAATCCTAACTATAACTACCTACTGGCGACCGCCAGTAGGTAATATATATATATATATATATATATATATATTGCACCCGCTGACACACTTCTCCAGTTTCCATATGACACACCCGCCGATGGGAGGCTCCGATGAGACTGTGCATTATGGAAAGTGTGGTGCGGAAAGCACACAATCAAGTCCTGTATGGACCCCACAAGTGGGCCCGTCCTCGTGTGCTACTCAAAGGTGGACAACCTTGGAGCGACAATTTATACGCGGCCTTGGGGGTCACGGAAGTGAAACAGCAGCCGTACACGGGATCGAGGACAGGCCCACTTGCGGGGTCCATACAGGACTTGATTGTATGCTTTCCGCACCACACTTCCCATAATACACAGTCTCATTTGAGCCTCCCATTGGTGGGTGTGTCATATGGAAAAAGGAGAAGTGGGTTAGCGGTTGCGCACACCGCTTCCGTTAAAGCCCCTGAAGAGAAGCAGATGGAGCTTCGAAACGCGCCGGGCAGATCCATTACGGAGCGGCATCTACAGGCGAATCCCCGTCCTCACCTACACATAAATTAAGCTGCTGCTCGTGTGCTACTCAAGAGGTGGACAACCTGGAGCGACAATTTACACGCGGCAGTCCAGCCGCGGACTATGCACCACCCCGTTACCCTTGGGGGTCACGGAAGTGAAACAGCAGCCGTACATGGGATCGAGGACGGGCCCACTTGTGGGGTCCATACAGGACTTGATTGTGTGCTTTCCGCACCACACTTCTCATAATGCACAGTCTCATCGGAGCCTCCCATCGGCAGGTGTGTCATATGGAAATTGGAGAAGTGTGTCAGCGAGTGCGCACACCGCTTCCGTTAAAGCCCCTGAAGAGAAGCAGATGGAGCTTCGAAACGCGTCGGGCAGATCCATTACAGAGCGGCATCTACAAGCGAATCCCCGTCCTCACCTACACATAAATTAAGCTGCTGCTCGTGTGCTACTCAAGAGGTGGACAACCTGGAGCGACAATATAAATATATATATATATATATATATATATATATATATATATATATATATATATATATATATATATATATATATATATATATATATATATATTTATTTCCAACACAAAGATCGCCCAGATGAAAACGCCACTCGCATGAGGGTAAACTCCTTTTTATTGTCAGGTCACAGCAGTCAGACAGCTTTCCACTTCAAGTTGATTAACTTCGGCCAAACGCGTTTCGGGAAGCACTCTTCCCTTGTTCACTGGCAAACACAATGTTATGGCTACCTCCAGGAAGCATCTTGATAAGTTCACTGAGTCCCTGCCCCAGTGGGCGTTAGCACAGCAGTGTCTTCTGGTACTCGCAGTCGCGTTGGTTCTAACACAGTGGTTGGTGCCGTGCTCCGTGTAACAAAAAAGTCTCTTACCCATGTGGGTTCCTAAACGTGAAGAACACTGTATGAGCTGTAAGTATTTTCCCACAATAATGGACTCTCATGCCCTATCAGTACATCATGTGATGATGCTGCAGGGCCGCCGCTGCGCGGCGGAGCGTTTTGGCGGTTTAGGCTTCACCGCTCAACATTTCCAACACAAAGATCGCCCAGATGAAAACGCCACTCGCATGAGTGTAAACTCCTTTTTATTGTCAGGTGACAGCAGTCAGACAGCTTCCCACTTCAAGTTGATTAACTTCCGCCAAACGCATTTCGGGAAGCACTCTTCCCTTGTTCACTGGCAAACACGATGTCACGGCTACCTCCAGGGAGCATCTTGATAAGTTCACTGAGTCCCCGCCCCAGTGGGCATTAGCACAGCGGTGCCTTCTGGTACTCGCATTCCCGTTGGTTCTAACACAGTGGTTGGTGGCGTGCTCCATGTAACTAAAAAGTCTCTTACCCATGGGGGTTCCTGAACTTGAAGAACGCTGTATGAGCTGTAAGAATAAGTGTCTGTATAGGTATATGACTGGATAGGATAGTGTTCTATTGATGAGTGATCGTATGTATGATTGATTGTATGGGTGAATGAGTGGATGTGTGTGTAGACCTAGAAATCAGTGAGTGTGTATGTAGTTACTGGTATTGGTGTGTCAATAATTTCAGGAATGGTAGTTTGTATTTAACACTGGGTGTATCAAAGGTTAGATTAGAGTGTGAGGAGGTGCATCGTATTATCACATCGATGATGTCATCAGTGATGTCATCAATGATGACATTTAAAATGACATCGGTGATGTCATTTGAGATGTCATCAGTGATGTCATCAGTGATGTCACTGAGCATCTCATGAATGATGTAATATGTGACATCATCAGCAGTGGATTGCGGGCGCACGAGTTATAGTGAGTCCAACTAACTATAACGTGGGAATTTCAATGGTTTTGTATGAGTAAAATGTCCAGCTAACTATAACTGGTGTTAAACCTATGTTTTTTTCAGTGAATTTCAAAGGTTTTTTAAATGCTAATTCCTAACTATAACAAATGTGAAACCTATGTTTTTTTTAGTGTATTTCAATGGTTTTTTAAATGCTAATTCCTAACTATAACCATTGTGAAACCTCTGGTTTTTTCACTGAATTTCTTAGGTTTTTTAAAAGCTAATTCCTTTCTATATCGAGTTTGTAACCTACGATTTTTTTTATTTGCTGTTTTGTGTAAGTATTAATTATTATAAATGTATTTTTGAAATAATATTTTTCCAAATGTATTTTTTTTTTTTCATTTTTTCCTGGGGCGCTCAGGGTGCGCGCACCGGTAAGCTCTCCCGAGAGCGCACCGAGAGCGCTATTTCTGCGTTCGTTAAAAAAATATGTATGAAAAGTAAATAATAACGCAAGACATTTAGTACCATACTTATAAAAGCAGAATTTTTGATTTACGAAATTAAAATGATTTTGCATTTCCGTGAAGGTATCGAAACGTCACTTAGGCGTGCCGCGTAAGCGCCCCCGGAAGCGCCTACGTTTGCTCCGCGTAAGCGCCCCCGGAAGCGCCTACGTTCGCGCCTCGTAAGTGCCCCCGGAAGTGCTTCGGTGCGCGCAGCGTAAGCGCGTCAAGTCATGTGACCTTAAATAACTCTTTTCATTGGTTGCTAACAGTTTTTTTTACAAAGAATGAAATCCCCACCCATTTCCTTCACTTCTTCTTTCACTTTTGTGACTGCAAGACCTGCTTTTTGCTGTCGGATCTTTGTTGGAATAATATCTTGGATTACCATGGTTGCCAGACCATCCAGCAGTGAAGATGACTCCAATGAATTTCTTGGTGAAGAGGTTCCTCAGCCGAAAGTAAAAGAACACTTCATATGGAAGTTTTTTTCCATTCCTAATGACCAGAAAAAAGTAAATGCTCCAAAAGTGGAGTGCAGGATTTGTCACACTGTCCTGTCACGGGGTGACCCCACCAAGAAATATTCTTTTGGAAACTCCACAATGATTCGCCATGTGGGGAGGAGGCACCCCCAGAAGAGCCCGGGAGAGTGTCAGGGCTCTGGCACGAGAGGTTCCCAGTGATGGGGCCTCTACTTCAACCGGAGGAGCAACTACTTCAGTGAGGGGGCGATCGCAAGAGCTGATTCCTAACATTCAGCCTGCTTTTAATAAAGGCGTTCTTAAATGCAGAGACTGTGATCAGCTACTTTGCTATGGGGAACAAAGTGTTCTGCTCATGGTTCGAGCATTGGAGAACCATCGCTGCCGTTCCCAGCCCTAAATTTGTATTTTTTTTTGCTCCTGTGGAGCAGTTTCCATTCCCTGTTTTTGTTTTTGTTCTAAAAAAGGAAAAAAGAAGAAAAAAAAGAACTTTTCAGAACTACCTCCAATTCTCATCAAAGAGCTATGTTCTTAAAAAAATGAAAAAGAGTAAATGAAGTGGAGTGCATTGATAAAGGAGAGGAAAATGAGTAAGAAAGCCCAGAAAGGGACGAGAGGAGAAAGGAAGTGAAGTAGGGGGACTGAAAGAAGATGAGTGTGGGGAAGGAGAGTGAGGAGAAGGAGAGTGAACATGGGGAATGTGGATGTTCGAAGAAAATGTAGTAAAGGAACGGGGGTGTGGAAGGGTAAGAAAAGAGCAGTGATATTTTGGAAAGAGTGGAGATACAGACTGGATAAAGACAAGTGTGAGACCAGGTAAGTAAGGCAGTGAAGAAACAGAGAAAGTGAAAGAAAAAATAAGAGTAGAAGACTGAAGGCCTCATTTTTGCACCTGCCTCACAGCAGGCGTAACACTGACGCTGGTCCTTTAACATGGGCCTGGCCCCATGTGAAAGGATGCATTGCTGGAGTTGTGACACACTCCAGCAATGCATCACTTTTGCGCTTACAGATACGTCAGAAATACTGACATATCTGTAAGTACTTGCGACATAATGCATCATAAATTAAATATGACGCATGAGTAGAAGACTGAAGGCCTCATTTATGAGGCCATGCGTCACTTTTACGCCACCGGTGCGTCACTTTTTGTGACGCACCTGTGCTGTAAAAAATGCACCTTGTTCAGTCATATTTACAAATTTACTTTGTTAACCCCTGCGCCACATTATACCTACATCAGTTGTAATGTATGCAAAAGGGGCGTATTGACGCAAGAAAGGGTCGTAGAGGTGACGCAGTAAAATCTATGAGATTTCACTGCGTCACTTTTAGGACGCCGTTGTGCCAAAATCTTGGGCCTGCCTCACAGCAGGCGTAAGACTGATGCAGGCCCTTTCACATTGGACTTGCCCCATGTGAAAGGATGCATTGCTGGAGTTGTGTCACTTTTGTGACACACTCCAGCAATGCATCACTTTTGCGCTTACAGATACGTCTGAAATACTGGCGTATCTGTAAGTACTTGCGGCATAATGCGTCATAAATTAAATATGACGTATGAGTAGAAGACTGAAGGCCTAATTTATGAGGCCATGCGTCACTTTTACGCCACCGGTGTATCACTTTTTGTGATGCACCAGTGCTGTAAAAAATGCACCTTGTTCAGTCATATTTACAAAGTGACGCATCTAGGTAGATGCGTCACTTTGTAAACCCCTGTGCCACATTATACCTATGTCAGGTGTAATGTATGCAAAAGGGGCGTATTGACGCAAGAAAGGGTCGTAGAGGTGACACAGTGAAATCTATTAGATTTCACTGCGTCACTTTTAGGACAACATTGTGTCAAAATCTTGCGCCTGTCTCACAGCAGGCGTAAGACTGATGAAGGCCCTTTCACATGGGACTTGCCCCATGTGAAAGGATGCATTGCTGGAGTTGTGTCACTTTTGTGACACACTCCAGCAATGCATCACTTTTGCGCTTACAGATACGTCTGAAATACTGACGTATCTGTAAGTACTTGCGACATAATGCGTCATAAATTAAATATGACGCATGAGTAGAAGACTGAAGGCCTCATTTATGAAGCCATGCATCACTTTTACGCCACCGGTGTATCACTTTTTGTGACCCACCAGTGGAATGTCTGACATAATATCGACAGACAGAATATCGAAATACAAAAATATTGGCACAAAAATATCGACATCAAAAATATCGGAGTCATATCTTCATGAAGGTAAGTACAAAAATATCGAAAAAATAATATCGTAGTACAAAAATATCGAAATTAAAAATATCGTTTTTTAAAATGTATTAATAATAATGTAAAAATAATTTTAAAATACATATAATTTTACAAATATTAAATAAAAATATTAAAACAAAATTTAAACTAATACATATACATTTAAAATAAATAAAACACTTAATAATTTAATGTAATTTTCTTTTTTTAATTTCATTTAATTGATTTAATGTAAAAAAAAAATATTTTTACCCTGTACGCCTGTACCCCAAAAACCCAAAACTGACCCTGAACCCTAAAAATATCCCTGTACCCTAAAAACCCAAAACTGACCCTGAACCCTAGAAATATCCCTGTACCCCAAAAACCCAAAACTGACCCTAAACCCTAAAAATACCCCTTTACCCAAAAACTGAAAACTGACCCTGAACCCTAAAAATACCCCTTGTCCCCCAAAACTGAAAACTGACCCTGAACCCTAAAAATACCCCTTTACCCAAGAACTGAAAACTCACCCTGAACCCTAAAAATACCCCTTTACCCAAAAACTGAAAACTGACCCTGAACCCTAAAAATACCCCTTTACCCAAAAACTGAAAACTGACCCTGAACCCTAAAAATACCCCTTTACCCAAGAACTGAAAACTGACCCTGAACCCTAAAAATACCCCTTTACCCAAAAACTGAAAACTGACCCTGAACCCTAAAAATACTCCTTTACCCAAAAGTAATTAATATTATTTAATTACCAATTAATTATTAATTAACAATAACAATAAAGTAAATATATTAGCACATTAGCAGTAATTAATTTAATTTAATAATTAATATTATTTTTCCCAATTAATTAATTAAGAATAACAAAAAATTATATATAAAAAATTACTCTAATTAATGTAATTAACTAATTAATATTAATTAATTACCAACTAATTAATAATTAAAAATATGCACATAATTATATTATTAATCACATAATTAATATACATTGATTACCAATTAATTATTAATTAAAATATGTACACACATATATTAATTAATTAATTATTATTAAATTACTTCCCACCCTATTCCCCTATAAACCCATAGCCTGCTACAGAACATATTTATCAATTAATCAATTAATTAAAATTTATTAAAAATTAATTCTCAATTAAATATTTAATAATTCCTACTAATTAATAATTAATTTAACATAATTATATTACTTCCCACCCTATTCCCCTATAAACCCACAACCCAATACAGTAGTAAAAGACAATATTTAATTAAATTACATTAAAAATAAATAATAAAACATAATAAATACAATATAATATACACTAAATTTATTTAAAAATTGATATTAGTAACATCGAAGTTATTATTTCGATATTATTGACATCGATATTTAAAACTTCGATATTACTGATATCATACTAATATCGATATTAGGACTGTCGATATTACTTACCTTCGATATTTTGTCCCATCGATATTTAAACTTCGATATAATTGTATATCGAAATTTAAAACTCGATATTTTGTCTGTGTACCCCACCAGTGCTGTAAAAAATGCACCTTGTTCAGTCATATTTACAAAGTGACGCATCTAGGTAGATGCGTCACTTTGTAAACCCCTGCGCCACATTATACCTACGTCAGTTGTAATGTATGCAAAAGGGGCGTATTGACGCAAGAAAGGGTCGTAGAGGTGACGCTGTGAAATCTATTAGATTTCACTGCGTCACTTTTAGGACGCCATTGTGTCAAAATCTTGCGCCTGTCTCACAGCAGGCATAAGACTGATGCAGGCCATTTCATATGGGACTTGCCCCATGTGAAAGGATGCATTGCTAGAGTTGTGTCACTTTTGTGACACACTCCAGCAATGCATCACTTTTGCGCTTACAGATACATCTGAAATACTGACGTATCTGTAAGTACTTGCGACATAATGCGTCATAAATTAAATATGACGCATGAGTAGAAGACTGAAGGCCTCATTTATGAGGCCATGCGTCACTTTTACGCCACCGGTGTATCACTTTTTGTGACGCACCAGTGCTGTAAAAATGCACCTTGTTCAGTCATATTTACAAAGTGACGCATCTAGGTAGATGCGTCACTTTGTAAACCCCTGCGCCACAATATACCTACGTCAGGTGTAATGTATGCAAAAGGGGCGTATTGACGCAAGAAAGGGTCGTAGAGGTGACGCAGTGAAATTTATGAGATTTCACTGCGTCACTTTTAGGACGCCGTTGTGTCAAAATCTTGGGTCTGCCTCACAGCAGGCGTAAGACTGATGCAAGCCCTTTCACATGGGACTTGCCCCATGTGAAAGGATGCATTGCTGGAGTTTTGTCACTTTTGTGACACACTCCAGCAATGCATCACTTTTGCGCTTACAGATACGTCTGAAATACTGACGTATCTGTAAGTACTTGCGACATAATGCGTCATAAATTAAATATGACGCATGAGTAGAAGACTGAAGGCCTCATTTATGAGGCCATGCATCACTTTTACGCCACCAGTGTGTCACTTTTTGTGACGCACCAGTGCTGTAAAAAATGCACCTTGTTCAGTCATATTTACAAAGTGAAGCATCTAGGTAGAAGCGTCACTTTGTAAACCCCTGCGCCACATTATACCTACGTCAGTTGTAATGTATGCAAAAGGGGCGTATTGACGCAAGAAAGGGTCGTAGAGGTGACGCAGTGAAATCTATTAGATTTCACTGCGTCACTTTTAGGACGCCGTTGTGTCAAAATCTTGCGCCTGTCTCACAGCAGGCATAAGACTGATGCAGGCCATTTCACATGGGACTTGCCCCATGTGAAAGGATGCATTGCTGGAGTTGTGTCACTTTTGTGACACACTCCAGCAATGCATCACTTTTGCGCTTACAGATACGTCTGAAATACTGACGTATCTGTAAGTACTTGCGACATAATGCGTCATAAATTAAATATGACGCATGAGTAGAAGACTGAAGGCCTCATTTATGAGGCCATGTGTCACTTTTACGCCACCGGTGTATCACTTTTTGTGACGCACCAGTGCTGTAAAAAATGCACCTTGTTCAGTCATATTTACAAAGTGACGCATCTAGGTAGATGCGTGTGGAGTGTGGGCTTCGGCGTACCGGAATAACAAGCAAGGATTTATTGTTGCCAGGTACAGGAGGTGATATGCAGTCTCGGGGATGGGGCCAATTATGTCCTTGATGGTATCCGGAGAGTACAGTACGTCGGACAGGGAAGTACTGTGGGTGGTTTTCCCGCTGCTGAGCTGAAGTCGTCAGGGCGATGCGCTCTCTCTCCCTCTGCTGGGCTGGGTCGTCTGGTCCTGTGGACTACACCGATGGGCCTCGGAGGTATGGAAAGAGAGAAAGTACAGGGCCGTTAGTCCGTGACGCTCGTGGAGTAACGTACTCTGCCACCGACACCGGGATGTGGGGGTACGGAAAATGCGATGGTGAGGAAGGGGCGGACGGGGTGGTGGAAGAGACCTACAAGAGTGGGGGTGAATAGGGTGTTCAAGGGGTGAAAGGGGACTATGTATCTATATACAGTGCTACAGTGCTCAGGGTTGTGAGGTTTTCTACTATATTTACAACTATATTTACAAGGGACACAGGGAGAAGGATGACGGTTACTCACGTGGCCCGCCGCAACTCCCTGGTGAGTTGCGGCCGCTCTCCAGCCACCTCCTGAGGACTCCACCAGTCCTCAGACCACACGTCGCCATCGGCGTCCACCTCCTCTTCCTCGACTCGACTCTCCGACTCCTCGCTCCTCGCTCTCCGCTCCGGTTCATTCCTTGCTGCCTCCTGCCACGAGTCCGCGGGTTGGAACCTCCTTCCTTGTGGACCGTCGGTTTTTCTACCTTCCGGGTCGTAGCTGGGGGCCAGACTTCCGGGGTCAGGGAGAACAGCTTCCGGTATCACGTTTTCCGTGCTCGGGTCCTGTCGTACCTGCAGGGAAAGAGAAAGAGAAGATCTCCTGGGGAAAGGGAACAAGGAGCAATCTGGGTTAGATCCGCCGGATCCTGCGCGATGATGCTTCCCCGCTGAGGTAGGGACCGTGACCATTCCATATCCCCTTTCCCTTGCTGTCTTTCTTGTAGGGGTATCAGTGAAAGGGAATCGGGAGAGGTAATCAGCGTTACGCTGTTCCGCCCCTTTCCTATGTTCGGTTCTGAACCTATATGGCTGAAGGGAAAGGAACCATCTGAGGACGCGATCATTGTGGCCTCGATTGCGGGCCATCCATTCAAGGGGGGCATGGTCCGTGTATAATATGAATTCTCGTCCCTCAAGGTAATAGCGGAGGCTGTCCACTGCCCATTTTATCGCCAGGGCCTCTTTCTCAACACATGCATAGTTCAATTCCCGTGGATAGAGCTTTCTGCTTAGGTACAATATAGGTCTTTCATTCCCTTGTGAGTCTTTCTGGGATAAGACGGCCCCCAACCCTTGGTCGGATGCATCCGTTTGTAGAATGAAAGGTTGGCTATAGTCTGGGCTAACAAGGACAGGTCTGGATATCAGAGTCTGTTTTAGACGTTCAAAAGCTTGTAGTAAAGGAACTGAGGGATGGCGTAGTTCCTCCTCTGTTTTGGTGTTCTTCTTTAGTAAGTCAGTCAGGGGAACAGCAGTTTGTGAAAAGTTAGGAATGAATCGTCTGTAGTAGCCTAGAAGTCCCAGAAAGGCCCTGAGTTCTTTCTTGGTTTTCGGGAACGGAATAGATTGAATGGCCTCTATTTTGTTGTCTTGTGGACGGATGAGGCCTTCGCCCAGGAGATAACCCAGATATTTGACGCTTAGAGCGGCCAGTGTGGTTTTGGCTGGGTTAATGGTGAAGCCGCTGTGTCCCCAGAGAGGACACAACTGCCCTGAGATGGCCCATATGTTGTTCCCATGTCTCACTATGTATCACTATGTCATCTAAATATGCCCCCGCATATTTGGAGTGGGGCCGCAGGACCTGATTCATGGCCCTCTGAAATGTTGCTGGGGCTCCGTGGAGCCCAAAAGGCATCACCCGGAATTGAAACAGGCCATCGGGTGTGGAGAAGGCTGTTTTTCTTTTATCGTCCTCTTTCAGGGGTATTTGCCAGTATCCTTTGCATAAATCGAGTGTGCTTATGCACTTTGCTGAGCCTATCCGTTCCACCATCTCGTCCACCCTCGAAAGGGGATAGGCATCAAATCGAGAGACTTTGTTCAATTCCCGAAAGTCTATGCAGAAACGAACCGAGCCGTCGGGTTTGGGGACCAGGACTATCGGCGAGTTCCAACTACTGACCGACGGCTCGATAATACCCATTTGTAGCATTTGCTCTGTCTCTTTTTTTATAATGTTTCGGCGGGCCTCCGGGACACGATAGGGCCGTTGTCTTACTGTTACCCCAGGATCAGTATTAATGGCGTGTTCCACTAGGTCTGTGTGTCCGGGAAGGGAGGAGAAGACATTCTGTACAGGGGACAACACTTGTCTCGGGTCCTGTTTTAATACGTGAGGCAGGTCCGGGTCTATACAACCCTCGAATGGTAGAGTGGTAACCACTGGGTTACTGGATAGGACAGGGCGGGGTCCCTCCCATTTCTTCAGGAGGTTGATGTGGTATATCTGGCGGACCCCTCGAGTAGGTTCGGTTTCTATCTCATAGGTAACAGGAGTCACCTGTCTGATGACGGAGAACGGGCCCTGCCACTGACCTAAGAGTTTGTGATCTGACAACGGCAGGAGCAACAATACCAAATCCCCGGTTGCAAAGGAGCGCTTCTTAGCTCCCTTCTCATACTGTTGTTTTTGTGTAGTTTGTGCATTTTCCAGGTTCTGTCGTACAATGTCTCGGATTTGGGCTAGGTGGGTTTTCAGATTGTCGACATACTCGGGCAAGGGTCGGGTACGGTCAGGTTCTGCTTCCCAGGCCTCGCGAGCCATGTCCAACAATGTCCGTGGAGGTCTCCCATATAACAATTCGTATGGCGAGTAACCGGTGCTACTTTGGGTTTTACACCGGATGGCGAATAGAGCCAGAGGCAACATCTCTTCCCACCTCTTGCTTTCCAAACCTAACAGTTTCTTAAGGGTGGCTTTCAATGTGGCGTTGTAGCGCTCCACTAAACCATCGGTTTGTGGGTGGTATGCGGAGGTTCTTATTTGCTTAATGCCTAACATGAGCAAACCTGGCGCATTAGGGCGGATACAAAAGGGGTCCCTTGATCTGTTAAGATCTCCTGGGGAAACCCAACCCGGGCAAAGATAGACACCAATGCTTTTGCTATGTTTTGGGTGGTGGGGTGTTTTAGGGCGACAGCCTCCGGGAAGCGCGTAGCATAGTCCACCACTACTAAAGCGTATCTACAGCCGCTCCTAGAAGGCAACATCGGACCTATAAGGTCCATCCCTACTCGACTGAAGGGGACATCTATGAGGGAAGAGGACGGAGGGGTGCCTTAGGGGGTCGGTAGCGGCTGTTCTTTTGGCAGATGGGGCATTCTTTACAGTACCGTTTGACTTGGCTATAGACTACGGGCCAGTAGAATTTCTCTAGGATTGCCTGTCCTGTCTTTTCTTAACCGAAATGGCCGCCCAAGAGATGGCTATGGGCCAGAAATAATACCTTGTCCCGAAAAGGTCCTGGGATGATTAGTTGGGGTTTTTGTTGCGGCCCGGCCTTCCGGTATAACAATCCATTAGAACGGAAAAAGTAGGGACCTACATGTAGTGGGTCTTCGTTGTCTTGGGCCTGTCCCCAGGCATCCCGCAACACCGGGTCTTCCTGCTGTGCAGCTCGAAATTCGCGATCTTTTTCCCATGGATGTAGTGCTTCTTGTATGGGATAGGCTCCAACGTACCCTCTTCTTTCCTTTTTCTTTTGGTTTTTATATTTGATCGGTTTAGGCGAGGAAAGACTCGAGGGAGGATTTTGAGCAAACGGGGCTTCCTTCCACCATTTTTCAAGGGAGCATGTAGTGTCATGTAGAAGGAGGGGGAGACCACAATAGTCACTTCCCAGTATTGCTTGTTCCGGCAGGTTTGGTATCAGTCCCACGTTCAGCAAACTTCCACGGTCGGAAGTATTCTGTACTTTCACTCGGGCTGTGGGGTAGCTTTTGGTATCCCCATCCACACATTTGATGGCCACAGACCCGGTGATAGGGCCAATAGACTTCGGCAGGTCCTGAGGACGTAAGACGCTGTGCCTACACCCGGTGTCTGCTAGCTCCATCAGGGGGTGATCGTTGATTTTCACCGGACATCTGAACGGTGGGGGTGATGCTTCCGACGTGAGGCACACATAGTTCCTGGATACACCCACTTCCATAGGTTCTTCCTTTTGGGGGCAATGACGAGCGATGTGTCCAAAACCACCACAATGATAACACTGAGGTCCGGGTGGGTTTGGTTTAGGCATTACAGGATAGGGTACGAAAGGGACTGGATCTGGTCTTCTGGGGACTGGGGGTCTTTGGGAGCGGAGATGACTGCTTTGTGGCCCCGCGGGAGGTGTTCATCCTTTGTTTTCTGCGCTTCTTGGGCTTTACTGTAGGCGCTGGCTATTTCTACCGCCCTGTCCAGAGTCAAGTGAGCATGTTGTCGTACCCACTTTTGGGTGGCCGGATGGAGGGATGCGAGGAATTGCTCGAGATTGATCTTGGCCACTATTTCTTCTTTGGTGGACATAGCGGGTTTCAACCATCGGGTTGTTAAGTCCTGGATACGGTAGGACAGGGCCTGCGGGGTTTCTTGTGGTCCCTCACGGACTTGTCTTAGGCGCATCCTGTAGGAGTCCTCATCGATCCCTAAGCGCTCTAGGATGCAAGCCTTAATGTCTGCGTATGGGGTCTGCCCTTGTAGGTTGGCCTGTTGGTAGGCTGACTGTAATTCACCGGTCAACAGGGGCCCCAAGTAGTGTCCCCAGCGATCGACAGGCCAATTTGATGCCTGTGCTAGTCGTTCAAAGTTCGTGAAAAAGAAGTCGGGGTCTTCTCCCGTTACATATTTCTGCAGGACCGCCGACGGTAGGGGTGCCACGGGTCTCTGTTGTCCCATGGCCTCTGTGAGTTTTCCAAGAGCCTGGTCTTGGGCCGTGCCTTGTCCCTTCAGAACGTCATGCAGTTGGCCGCGGTCATCCTCAGCGGTTTTCATAAATCGTTCCATCATTTGTCCAAGTTGTTCCTGGCATTCTGCCAGTTTCTTGACAGCGGCCTCCATGCCTCCGGGTGATCCCACTTCTGACACCACCTGTGGAGTGTGGGCTTCGGCGGACCGGAATAACAAGCGGTGAGGCCAGATATAGTGCGCTATGGTTAGCTGGATTTATTGTTGCCAGGTACAGGAGGTGATATGCAGTCTCGGGGATGGGGCCAATTATGTCCTTGATGGTATCCGGAGAGTACAGTACGTCGGACAGGGAAGTACTGTGGGTGGTTTTCCCGCTGCTGAGCTGAAGTCGACAGGGCGATGCGCTTTCTCTCCCTCTGCTGGGCTGGGTCATCTAGTCCCGTGGACTACAACGATGGGCCTCGGAGGTATGGAAAGAGAGAACGTACTGTGAAATCTGACGAAATTGATGTACATAGACAGCATTCATTTCCCTTCTTCTCCCACTCCTCTCCCTGTGGGCACCATGGATACTGTAAATTATTGACCGTATCACCCTGCCAGTAAGAACCCGTACCCCTATGCATATGTACAGCCATTCTAGGCACCATGGCCTTTTTACCCATTGGAATCCCCAGCTTCCCTCCTGCGCGTATCTTGCACCCCCCTCTCTCATGTATAGACCGTGAAACCCTTTCCCTTTGCGCGATCCTGATGTGAAAGGTAACCCTCCTGCTTGACCCAGGCATTCCCCATTTCCCTCTCGAAGAAGCATCCTTCGCCTCAGCTGGCATAGCCCCCCCCCGCTGTATCTGACTGCCCCCGTTCTCTCATGTACAGGTCGTAGGATCTCTCTCTCTCTCTCTCTCTCTCTCTCTCTGCGCGACTCTGGCCCTGCACGCACCCTGACCCCCTCCTTCTCCTCATATGAGCAAGTCATAAACCCTCTTCTTCCGCAAAGCCCTGTCCTTGAGAGTCACGGCCGCGCCTGACCAGCACCTCCTTCCCTTCCATGAATGCCCCTCTATTGACAAGCCCTCCCTCCACGCTCGATTGTCCACGCGGGCATGAATACCACTCCTTTGATGACCCCTTCCCCCGAGTCCGGCTGACCACACATGTCCGAGGCCATCGCCTAAGCCAGGAGATACCATTTACTGCCCTTATTGTATGCCTAGCCACCCCACCCCCTGGGCCATGATCAGGCGTACACATCCTACGAAACACTCAGCTGCGTGATTGCCCTCCCCTCTTATCAGCAGGTCAAGGGTCCCCATTGTGAACGTATGTGGAGTAGGATCACCACGAGGATTATAGGGATGTCTTTCTTTTGCGTCATACTGTCCTGATTGTACCATCAAATGTTTTGCAAGGTATAAAAGCAAGAGTCTCAAGCTCACTTGTTAGAGCACCTCCCGAAAGACACTGTGTTTCGTGTCCGAAATGACTGGCTCTCCTCATGAGAATTAAACTCTGTTCTTGATTCCTGCTTCCAGCGCCCGTCTCTTTATTTTGGTAATTATTCAACATGGGAACTAAGAGGCGGTTTGCGCCAGCGGCCTGGGCATCGATAGAATTATGGGCTCACTTTCCACAATTGGCGTCCCAACGCGGGGTCCATCAGTGACATAAGGTTCGGTAAGAGAGATCCAGACGAAGAAGTGAACATCTAAATGATCGGGGTATGCCTGCCTTGAGAGGGCCCTCGCCCGGCTGCCGATCGACAGAACTTCACCAATTCTGAACGGACCTCTCTTGAGTGACCTATTGTCCTGACTGGAATCCCACAGGAATGCTACATGGAGTAAGAGAACGATCGGGCGCTGGAGGAGGGAGTCGAAGAACTGTCCGTATGGTCCGGTCCGGGTAAGATTAAGTAGGGTGTTTTTACGCCTGATTGGTAGGGTGGTTCTATCCACCTGATTGATTGATTGATTGTATTGAAATCGGTATTTGTATACTGATATTGTATTGGTTGGTATTGGTTCATTTAGCCTTGAAGGCTACTTGACATATTGGTTCTCTTCTGGAGAACGAGACATTCTCTGTTTGCAAACAGCGGCGAATAGGAACGTCGTCCCTCTTTGCAGATAGAGAAGGGTAGGTAATGCAGACTTTTGTCCCCGTTGTAATCCGTCATGCCTACTTTTCTCCCCACTGATTGTTTGAAGTCGATTAATAATCGATTGTTGCTCTTTGAGATCTTCCCTGTCCACAAACAGAGACGAATAGGAATATTCTGTTCCCTTTATGGATAGCGAAGGGCAGGTAATGCAGACATTTGTCCCCGTTGTAATCCGTCATGCCTGTTTTTCTCCCCATTGATTGGTTGGTTGCCTGGACATTGTTGTCCCAGGAATTGTTTCGTTTGAGGTATTTTCTATTTGCAAACAACGTGAAATAGAAATATTCTGTCTAGTCTTTGCAAGTAGAAAAGGGTAGGTTATGCCCCTTTGTGAATTCGTCAGTCCTACCCACTCCCCACTGGTTGGTTATTGTGGGGTAGCTCGCATGGACCGCCCAGGAGACTACCCTTATGGAGGACATATGCTCTCTACTCATGGGCCATTTAGTAGAAATAGACCGACTGGTCCGTCCAGGAGGCTACCCTAGTAAGTGGAAGTACATCGCTCGGTCTGTCCAGGATGATACCCTAATGAAGGAATATATGTTCCCCTTTTGATCGATAATCTCGTTCCACCCCGGACCATTTATTGGAGGGGACTCGTCTGGTCCGTCCAGATGTACCCCCCCTAGTGAAAAGGACACATAAAAATATGAAGTGATCACCGTTCCCTACTAACAGAAAGCTTTAGCTCGAAACACGCTAAGGAAGAGAAAGAAAAATAAAAATAAATCAGGCTAAGTCAGTAACCCCCTGATGAGCTTTTGACTTCACCAAAAATAAGAAACATTAGAAATAGTTCGTAATAAGAAATGTAAAATGGCGAAAAGGTTTGATAACAGAATATAGCCGCGAGGTAGCTAGGCTTCACTGCCTGTTCCTGCTCCCAACATGTCTGCCTCATTGCCCGCCCCGCCCAAATAACGGTCACATGAAATAGAAACAACTCAATAGGTACCTACCCCCATTCCGGAAGCTCCCGAAGTGCAACAGGTCCGCGGTTACGCCCATCCGGAAGGCGAGGCCTCGAGGCACGAGGGACTCGCCTGGCCACGGTCAGGAGGAGATGATGTTGGGCAGGCGGTCCAAAGGATGACAAGGACCTCTCCATCTTTTCTCTTCTGCCGCCCTGCAGGCCGCGGGGAGAGAGGGGGCTGTCTTGCCTCGGCCACCGACCACCCCTCTCTCTCACCCGATCCGGCTTTTGTCGAAGGCCGAAGCCAAGGCGAGAACGGCGGCAAATCAAGTAGTCCCGCCACATGCCAAATTCGCCGCATGCCATCGCCTGCATAGGTACAGGCAGTCCCGCCACATTTCAAGCTCCCTGGAGAGTTGGAGGTAGTCCCGCCACGTGTCAAAAAGGGAGGGGGGGGCTGTCTTGCCTCAGCCGCCGACCACCCCCCCCCCCCCCATCATCAATGGCTGGCACGGCCGATATCGAGACGACGGAGCCGAGGAACGGCGCGGGGTCGCTGGAAGGGGGAGGCGGCGCGAACGACCCTCCCCCACCTCCCTCCAGGTGGAGGCTTCCAGCGACACCCCAACACTCTTTGCTTAAAGAGGGTCAACATCAAAAAGCGGTCTTCTGCCCAGGACGGGCACTCGCTCCATATCGCCTCTCCTCGACCTTGAAGATTCTATAAGAGCCGGGGGGCCCCCGACCCCCTGCATGGGTGCCCCCGCCCCCTTCTCTGGGAACCACGACATCGGTGCTACTCCTGCCGGCACCAGACTCGGATCGGAAATGGCTAAAATGCCGCCACGGCACAGGCTTGTTCAGTTCCGGAGGAACACCAGGATGACCCGGTAGGAAAATTGTTGCCGCCCTTCCCATTCTTTGACTCATGGTCCATATTGTTAGACTGTTAACCACATTGCACGAGACTTTTTGAACTGCCAACGGAAAGTTCTGGGCCAACCATGTGAGACTAGAGACACTCTGACTGTGCTGGAACTTGCCTGACCCCACCCAAAATGGCGCCGACACAAAATGAGACGTTTTTAATGAACTTTGTTGCACCCTGATTGCGCAAGCTTTTTGCCCCGAGATATATATAACGTTTTGGATAATGAAAGTAGATATGAAGGATATTGAGTATGTGCTTGGACAATGAATTGACTTAGGGTGGGTACTGATTATGAGTTGGAAAATGAATTGGTGTAATTTAGGTAATGAATGAACATTGGATAATGTATCTATGAATTTATTAAAGATGAATTACTGACATGCATCATGTTTGCTCTGTAGGGGAGTTTAATACGATTTATTGCACTGCCACACTTTATGCAACGAACTGCCACCAGCCTTGTTCTCCTTATGTACAGTTCCAATCTGCTCCGTGGCTAGTCCACTGGGTTGTAGGCCTGTATTTATACGTCAACACTTTTTATTAAAAGTATTTTGAAAACGAAAGCATAGTTGTAGCGGTTGCATTAATGAGTTTTGAATGTATTACTACTGTGAGCAACGAGAAAGTATGATGAAGGTTAAAGGTTAAAAAGGACCCGATATTTAGCAACCACACTATGTGTCACAGGCAGCCGGAAAAGTGCTTTAGAAACCCTAAAACGACACCACAGAAATGCCACCTGACCGCCACCCTTGTACCCGATCAAAAGGGGTTACGACCAAGTAACTCATGTAGATACGCAGATCGTCAATGATTATCTGTCTGACCTTTCTGGACCCTCTGGGCTTAAACGCCGTGATGGTAGAGAAATGCACTACGTGGAGATAGGTCGAGTATGTGGTAGGTAAAAACATTTCCGGATTACTGCATGCTGATGAGGTTTGAATATTGCCCCCCCACCCCTTCTTTCTCCTCCCTTCTGCAGGTCACGTCGGAACCCTGGCTGATGTATGGAAGGACGATGACCGAACCGCCAATGAGAGGGGGAAGAAGGGAATATGAGCATGGTCCTTATGACAAATAAAAGTTTTTTAAAAGACGTAGACTTAAACATGACTGTTCCTCCTTAGAACATAGCAACGGGAGGATGGACTGACATAGAGACTGGACAAGTACTGAATGACGGAAAAAAAATTGACTAGAGACGACGCGTTAAATAATGAAAGTGGACGTTTTGACTAGGTAGGGAAAGGACAAAGAAAAATTGTACGGGTAAGGGTTGCCACGGCACCACCCGCCTAGGAAGTTAGAAATGTTGCCGATGTTCAAAATGCACTGCCCCCTTTCTCACACTCTTACAGATATAGCCAAGCTGTCCGACTGTTTTCCGATCAATGCTTGCCGTTGCCTCAGCCTGGAGGACTTCCCACCAAAGGAGGGAACAGAAAAAATGGTTTAAGATCCAACCATGGGTAACTAGCGCGACCAGGTTAATTTCTGATCAACCAACCGAGGTGTGAGTATTGGTAATTGGGAGCGCTCGCAGGCGTGACAAGCGAGAAGGGAAAGGGGGGAAGGGCGGAAAGAGCTAAGCACGTAGATAAATAGGATAGTAAAGATACGTAGGATATATATAAAAACAGATCTTGTAGACTAACAATTGTTTCCTGTCTTGTTGTGAATGTCTTGTATATGTGTAATACATGTGCCGTCTTCCCTGTCTGAGTTTGTGTGTGTGTAACGTACGAATATATGTCTCCCCTCTGTCTATATCTGCATGTTACCTGACCTTTGCTGTTCTATGTTGTGAGCGCACTAAATGACCTATTTTCGTACACGTCTCTCTCTCTCTCTGTCCCCCCCCTTATCTCTCTCTCTCTCCCTCTCTCTCTCTCTCTCTCTCTCTCTCTCTTTACATGTCATACGTGTACCGAATGGCTCATTTAGATTGCGGACGACTCTCACTCTCTATGAGAGTCTCCCTATTTTTTATCCCTCTTTTTGGTAAAATTGTGCCTCGCCGGCACCAGCCTGATTTGATACATATTGAACGCGAAGGTGTTCAGCGAAATTGACCGAAACTAAAATGACTGTATCTCGCCATGTTACTGCCTCTCCTTTCTGCAAAATGAATGAACTTGAATTGGCTGAGAAGGAAAGGACGGGTAAGACGACTAAAGTCCCCCAAATCTGGCCATTTATAGGGGAACTGTATGTCAATGGCATCCTATGTCTGTTCTTCAGAGACGAACGCCAACGTCTAGATTGACACCCAATACCCAGATTGCCCCACCCCTTTGCACCCAAGCGCAAGCGCCCGAAGCATCCCCGCCCCATTTTTGATAGAACCACTTCTGCTGTCCCGGGTATAAACATAATGACCATGAGTAGCTGTTGACCCTTGAGGAAATCTTGTTTTGCCCGACTCTCGACGATAGCACCCCCGCCCTGTCTGAAAATGTTAGCCAGTCCTGAAGGGAAATGCTCTGTAAATGTTGAATATGATGTAACGCACAGTTGATGGAAATGTCATTTATCCTCACGTGAGTTATAAACAGGACAATGAATAAACCTGCCATAAACTCAGTAGGAATGCTGACACATGCACTGCTTGGTAATAGACCTCTGACTGTGACCGATGAGCATAAAATCTCAAATGCGTAAAATTGAGGGAGGAATTCATATGCGTAGATGTCTTCTTCTGCCATTTCTCTAAAACGTTGTCTTGTACCTATTCAAAGATTCACGATCACCGGAGGAGATGGGTCAGATGTGACGTTCAGCCTGACTGCAGATCTTGGGACACGTATGACATCGACCAGAGGTGGAGCTGCAGAGCAACAAGACACGGGACGAGACCGCAATTTCAACGTGGAAAATGAAAAATGACGGGCCGCCTTGAAGCCCTCCGACTGCTAACCCACGTGTGCCTGGAGTCTCCGTCTGCCTTCTTTGGGCCCGATTGATGGGCCTGCCTGCTTGTTATCCTTTGCTCCCTTGGTCCCTTTTGTGTGTCCCAGGAACTCTGACCCAACTCCGCTCTCTCTCTCTCTCCTATCGACTATTTGAACAACATTCACCCACCTTCCCACGTGACTTTTTGCCAAAGGAAAGAGCTGCAATTATATGGGAAGAGGGTGTTGCCACAGAACTATAGGTGCCGAGCATAAGGCGTCGCCAAACGGACTGTTTAGGGAACAGGACTGTGGTCTAACAGCAGAGGACTGACCGCACCCTGCAACGCGTTAAGATAGAACCGAGCTGGACCTATAGCTCCACCGCCGGTGCTCAACAGCGCCAACGAAAGTACCCGGATTAGAGCCTACCAGTGATGGCTCGCTGATAAAAAGACACTGTGACGAAGAGATCTTATGTATTGAACTGAATTCCGCTCTCAACTACCTGGTCAAAACTGTTCATTGGTCACATTTTTTAAGTCAGAAAGATTTATGCTATGTAGTGCGTTTAATTGCCAGGAACACAACGAAAAAGTAATTTCCTATGTACTGCATTCTTCCCATCACCTTAACTGTCTATGATTGTACGCCACATGTTAGTATCGACAAAGTGCTAATTCGTCAACGATGCTTGTCTACCTGTAATCCCATCAGCTGCAAAAATGATTGCTGTTATGTAAAAAGGGGCGACTGTGAAATCTGACGAAATTGATGTACATAGACAGCATTCATTTCCCTTCTTCTCCCACTCCTCTCCCTGTGGGCACCATGGATACTGTAAATTATTGACCGTATCACCCTGCCAGTAAGAACCCGTACCCCTATGCATATGTACAGCCATTCTAGGCACCATGGCCTTTTTACCCATTGGAATCCCCAGCTTCCCTCCTGCGCGTATCTTGCACCCCCCTCTCTCATGTATAGACCGTGAAACCCTTTCCCTTTGCGCGATCCTGATGTGAAAGGTAACCCTCCTGCTTGACCCAGGCATTCCCCATTTCCCTCTCGAAGAAGCATCCTTCGCCTCAGCTGGCATAGCCCCCCCCGCTGTATCTGACTGCCCCCGTTCTCTCATGTACAGGTCGTAGGATCTCTCTCTCTCTCTCTCTCTCTCTCTCTCTGCGCGACTCTGGCCCTGCACGCACCCTGACCCCCTCCTTCTCCTCATATGAGCAAGTCATAAACCCTCTTCTTCCGCAAAGCCCTGTCCTTGAGAGTCACGGCCGCGCCTGACCAGCACCTCCTTCCCTTCCATGAATGCCCCTCTATTGACAAGCCCTCCCTCCACGCTCGATTGTCCACGCGGGCATGAATACCACTCCTTTGATGACCCCTTCCCCCGAGTCCGGCTGACCACACATGTCCGAGGCCATCGCCTAAGCCAGGAGATACCATTTACTGCCCTTATTGTATGCCTAGCCACCCCACCCCCTGGGCCATGATCAGGCGTACACATCCTACGAAACACTCAACTGCGTGATTGCCCTCCCCTCTTATCAGCAGGTCAAGGGTCCCCATTGTGAACGTATGTGGAGTAGGATCACCACGAGGATTATAGGGATGTCTTTCTTTTGCGTCATACTGTCCTGATTGTACCATCAAATGTTTTGCAAGGTATAAAAGCAAGAGTCTCAAGCTCACTTGTTAGAGCACCTCCCGAAAGACACTGTGTTTCGTGTCCGAAATGACTGGCTCTCCTCATGAGAATTAAACTCTGTTCTTGATTCCTGCTTCCAGCGCCCGTCTCTTTATTTTGGTAATTATTCAACATGGGAACTAAGAGGCGGTTTGCGCCAGCGGCCTGGGCATCGATAGAATTATGGGCTCACTTTCCACAGTACAGGGCCGTTAGTCCGTGACGCTCGTGGAGTAACGTACTCTGCCACTGACACAGGGATGTGGGGGTACGGAAAATGCGATGGTGAGGAAGGGGCGGACGGGGTGGTGGAAGAGACCGACAAGAGGGGGGGGTGAATAGGGTGTTCAAGGGGTGAAAGGGGACTATGTATCTATATACAGTGCTACAGTGCTCAGGGTTGTGAGGTTTTCTACTATATTTACAACTATATTTACAAGGGACACACGGAGAAGGATGACGGTTACTCACGTGGCCCGCCGCAACTCCCTGGTGAGTTGCGGCCGCTCTCCAGCCACCTCCTGAGGACTCCACCAGTCCTCAGACCACACGTCGCCATCGGCGTCCACCTCCTCTTCCTCGACTCGACTCTCCGACTCCTCGCTCCTCGCTCTCCGCTCCGGTTCCTTCCTTGCTGCCTCCTGCCACGAGTCCGCGGGTTGGAACCTCCTTCCTTGTGGACCGTCGTTTTTTCTACCTTCCGGGTCGTAGCTGGGGGTGGGACTTCCGGGGTCAGGGATAACAGCTTCCGGTATCACGTTTTCCGTGCTCGGGTCCTGTCGTACCTGCAGGGGAAGAGAAAGAGAAGATCTCCTGGGGAAAGGGAACAAGGAGCAATCTGGGTTAGATCCGCCGGATCCCGCGCGAGGATGCTTCCCCGCTGAGGTAGGGACCGTGACCTTTCCACAATGCGTCACTTTGTAAACCCCTGCACCACAATATACCTACGTCAGGTGTAATGTATGCAAAAGGGGCGTATTGACGCAAGAAAGGGTCGTAGCGGTGACGCAGTGAAATCTATGAGATTTCACTGTGTCACTTTTAGGACGCCGTTGTGTCAAAATCTTGGGCCTGCCTCACAGCAGGCGTAAGACTGATGCAGGCCCTTTCACATGGGACTTGCCCCATGTGAAAGGATGCATTGCTGGAGTTGTGTCACTTTTGTGACACACTCCAGCAATGCATCACTTTTGCGCTTACATATACGTCTGAAATACTGACGTATCTGTAAGTACTTGCGACATAATGCGTCATAAATTAAATATGACACATGAGTAGAAGACTGAAGGCCATGAGGCCATGCGTCACTTTTACGCCACCAGTGTGTCACTTTTTGTGACGCACCAGTGCTGTAAAAAATGCACCTTGTTCAGTCATATTTACAAAGTGACGCATCTAGGTAGATGCGTCACTTTGTAAACCCTTGCGCCACATTATACCTACGTCAGTTGTAATGTATGCAAAAGGGGTGTATTGATGCAAGAAAGGGTCGTAGAGGTGACGCAGTGAAATCTATGAGATTTCACTGCATCACTTTTAGGACGCCGTTGTGTCAAAATCTTGCGCCTGTCTCACAGCAGGCATAAGACTGATGCAGGCCCTTTCACATGGGACTTGCCCCATGTGAAAGGATGCATTGCTGGAGTTGTGTCACTTTTGTGACACACTCCAGCAATGCATCACTTTTGCGCTTACAGATACGTCTGAAATACTGACGTATCTGTAAGTACTTGCGACATAATGCGTCATATATTTAATATGACGCATAAGTAGAAGACTAAAGGCCTCATTTATGAGGCCATATGTTACTTTTACGCCACCGGTACGTCACTTTTTGTGACGCACTAGTGCTGTAAAAAATGCACCTTATTGAGTCATATTTCCAAAGTGACGCATCTAGGTAGATCCGTCACTTTGTAAACCCCTGCGCCACATTATACCTACGTCAGGTGTAATGTATACAAAAGGGGTGTATTGACGCAAGAAAGGGTCGTAGAGGTGACTCAGTGAAATCTAAGAGATATCACTGTGTCACTTTTATGACACTGTTGCATTCAAATCTTGCGCCTGCTTAACAGCAGTCGTAAGACTAACGCAGGCCCTTTCACATGGGACTGGCCCCATGTGAAAGGATGTATTGCTGGAGTTGCATCATTTTTGTGACACACTCCAGCATTGCATCACTTTCCTCTAAACACTCAACATTTTTTTTTTTACTCTATTTTTTACACTGTTTTTCCCCGTGGTGCACTCACAGTGCACGTACCGGAGAGCGTACAGGGGAGCGTCGCCAGCGCTTACCACGCGAAAATTAAAAAAAAAAAGGAACGTTTTTTAGCCCTTCAAGGTCCTTCTAAGCCCCCCTCATAAAACCTAGGGGGTCAGGGGGGGTCTACTCTGCCCCCTTTTAATTATATCCCCCTTTCTTTTTTCACCTCTTGTGTCTCGATTCTACCGAGACACAAGATGGCGGACTCTCCAGACTGTTTAGAATGTTGACAGACACCCGACAGCCAATCAGCTTTCCGCTAGCGCACTCCCGTAGCGCGCCGAGTGCGCTCCCCGGTACGCGCACCGGTGAGCGCCCGCAGCGCGCCTATAGATATATATGTTTTTTTTAAGTTAATTTTCATAAAAACCACTGGAGCAATTTTCACCAAACCTAGCAAAGGCACATCTGCGTACCAGTCCCTACAATTTTGCCAAGTTTGGCATAATTCCGTTTAGCGGTTCGGGCTGTAGACTTGTCAGACCGTCCTATGAAAATTAACATAGAGAAAACAGGTTTAGGGACTCCCCTTTTTTCTCAGCCCCCACTTCACGAATCCCCCCAAAACTTTCAGGGAAGGAGCGGAGCGCAGCGAGACCATTTTAAGGAAAATTACAGGCAGATCCCTCAATCGGCGCCAAAGTTATTCCCAATAGAATGTTCGGAATTTCCTATGGTAGCCAATCCTAACTATAACTACCTACTGGCGACCACCAAGAGGTAATATGTATATATATATATATATATATATATATATATATATATATATATATATATATATATATATATATATATATATATATATATGCAAAAAATTCCTCTCCCTCTTCAGAAAAGAAGGTGAGTCGAACACGCCACACAAATGAATCAATCACTTTAATACGAGCAGTAACAAAGGGCAATCCTGACGCGTTTCACTTGGCTTCAAGCTTTTTCAAAGGTCAGCCCCGGCAAAGGAAGGCAGTTCCTGTGTTTGTTTTATAAGCAATACCGGCCCTCTAGTGGACACCTCATCTTAGGGTTGTAGCGCAGCATGCTGGTTTTTGTAGTATCACAACCCTCCAGTCCTTAAATGCCGATAATTTTTTAAAAGCTGTCTCGCTGGGACCAGGTTCCCAGGTGTGTAGCTCCTCAATGCAGCCCATATTTTTCGAGTTTGCTGAGGAAACATACCAAACTCCAGTGTTTGGCGGCACCGTTTTCTCCCAAGTTCGTTTTACCAAGTCATCAAAAAGCGGTCCGTGGTGGGGAAAACCTGGCGCTCTGGCTGTCGGTTCGTTGACTCCGCGACTGGACCACGTCGCCATATACGCAAAAAATTCCTCTCCCTCTTCGGAAAAGAAGGTGAGTTGAACACGCCACACAAATGAATCAATCACTTTAATACGAGCAGTAACAAAGGGCAATCCTGACGCGTTTCACTTGGCTTCAAGCTTTTTCAAAGGTCAGCCCCGGCAAAGGAAGGCAGTTCCTGTGTTTGTTTTATAAGCAATACCGGCCCTCTAGTGGACACCTCATCTTAGGTTTGTAGCGCAGCATGCTGGTTTTTGTAGTATCACAACCCTCCAGTCCTTAAATGCCGATAATTTTTTAAAAGCTGTCTCGCTGGGACCAGGTTCCCAGGTGTGTAGCTCCTCAATGCAGCCCATATTTTTCGAGTTTGCTGAGGAAACATACCAAACTCCAGTGTTTGGCGGCACCGTTTTCTCCCAAGTTCGTTTTACCGAGTCATCAAAAAGCGGTCCGTGGTGGGGAAAACCTGGCGCTCTGGCTGTCGGTTCGTTGACTCCGCGACTGGACCACGTCGCCATATATGCAAAAAATTCCTCTCCCTCTTCGGAAAAGAAGGTGAGTCGAACACGCCACACAAATGAATCAATCACTTTAATACGAGCAGTAACAAAGGGCAATCCTGACGCGTTTCACTTGGCTTCAAGCTTTTTCAAAGGTCAGCCCCGGCAAAGGAAGGCAGTTCCTGTGTTTGTTTTATAAGCAATACCGGCCCTCTAGTGGACACCTCATCTTAGGTTTGTAGCGCAGCATGCTGGTTTTTGTAGTATCACAACCCTCCAGTCCTTAAATGCCGATAATTTTTTTAATTTTCACCAAACATAGCAAAGCCACATCTGCGTACCAGTCCCTACAATTTTGCCAAGTTTGGCATAATTCCGTTTAGCGGTTCGGGCTGTAGACTTGTCAGACCGTCCTATGAAAATTAACATAAAGAAAACAGGTTTAGGGACTCCCCTTTTTTCTCAGACCCCACTTCACGAATCCCCCCAAAACTTTCAGGGAAGGAGCGGAGCACAGCGAGACCATTTTAAGGAAAATTACAGGCAGATCCCTCAATCGGCGCCAAAGTTATTCCCAATAGAATGTTCGGAATTTCCTATGGTAGCCAATCCTAACTATAACTACCTACAGGTGACCACCAGTAGGTAATGTGTATATATATATATATATATATATATATGCAAAAAATTCCTCTCCCTCTTCGGAAAAGAAGGTGAGTCGAACACGCCACACAAATGAATCAATCACTTTAATACGAGCAGTAACAAAGGGCAATCCTGACGCGTTTCACTTGGCTTCAAGCTTTTTCAAAGGTCAGCCCCGGCAAAGGAAGGCAGTTCCTGTGTTTGTTTTATAAGCAATACCGGCCCTCTAGTGGACACCTCATCTTAGGTTTGTAGAGCAGCATGCTGGTTTTTGTAGTATCACAACCCTCCAGTCATTAAATGCCGATAATTTTTTAAAAGCTGTCTCGCTGGGACCAGGTTCCCAGGTGTGTAGCTCCTCAATGCAGCCAGCGACGGCCCGTGGAGGGAGTTACGGTGGGGCAGGAGGGCGGGGAGGGGGAGGGGCAGGGTGGAGGTTGCTAAAAACCGGCATATGGATAATTGCAGGTAAGTAAACAATTTAATTAATAAAACGAATTTCGTAGTGCGCCTTGCATCGCAAAATGCAATGCAGTGCGAGCTACGAAATTCGTTTTATTAATTAAATTGTTTACTTACCTGCAATTATCCATATGCCGGTTTTTAGCAACCTCCACCCTGCCCCTCCCCCTCCCCGCCCTCCTGGCCCACCGTAAATCCCTCCACGGGCCGTCGCTGAATGCAGCCCATATTTTTCGAGTTTGCTGAGGAAAAATACCAAACTCCAGTGTTTGGCGGCACCGTTTTCTCCCAAGTTCGTTTTACCGAGTCATCAAAAAGCGGTCCGTGGTGGGGAAAACCTGGCGCTCTGGCTGTCGGTTCGTTGACTCCGCGACTGGACCACGTCGCCATATATGCAAAAAATTCCTCTCCCTCTTCGGAAAAGAAGGTGAGTCGAACACGCCACACAAATGAATCAATCACTTTAATACGAGCAGTAACAAAGGGCAATCCTGACGCGTTTCACT
Source organism: Lissotriton vulgaris (assembly GCF_964263255.1). Classification (NCBI taxonomy): domain Eukaryota; kingdom Metazoa; phylum Chordata; class Amphibia; order Caudata; family Salamandridae; genus Lissotriton; species Lissotriton vulgaris. The sequence continues at coordinate 386,816 of NW_028254680.1, read as the reverse complement.
TGGCTTCAAGCTTTTTCAAAGGTCAGCCCCGGCAAAGGAAGGCAGTTCCTGTGTTTGTTTTATAAGCAATACCGGCCCTCTAGTGGACACCTCATCTTAGGTTTGTAGCGCAGCATGCTGGTTTTTGTAGTATCACAACCCTCCAGTCCTTAAATGCCGATAATTTTTTAAAAGCTGTCTCGCTGGGACCAGGTTCCCAGGTGTGTAGCTCCTCAATGCAGCCCATATTTTTCGAGTTTGCTGAGGAAACATACCAAACTCCAGTGTTTGGTGGCACCGTTTTCTCCCAAGTTCGTTTTACCGAGTCATCAAAAAGCGGTCCGTGGTGGGGAAAACCTGGCGCTCTGGCTGTCGGTTCGTTGACTCCGCGACTGGACCACGTCGCCATATATGCAAAAAATTCCTCTCCCTCTTCGGAAAAGAAGGTGAGTCGAACACGCCACACAAATGAATCAATCACTTTAATACGAGCAGTAACAAAGGGCAATCCTGACGCGTTTCACTTGGCTTCAAGCTTTTTCAAAGGTCAGCCCCGGCAAAGGAAGGCAGTTCCTGTGTTTGTTTTATAAGCAATACCGGCCCTCTAGTGGACACCTCATCTTAGGTTTGTAGCGCAGCATGCTGGTTTTTGTAGTATCACAACCCTCCAGTCCTTAAATGCCGATAATTTTTTTAATTTTCACCAAACATAGCAAAGGCACATCTGCGTACCAGTCCCTACAATTTTGCCAAGTTTGGCATAATTCCGTTTAGCGGTTCGGGCTGTAGACTTGTCAGACCGTCCTATGAAAATTAACATAGAGAAAACAGGTTTAGGGACTCCCCTTTTTTCTCAGCCCCCACTTCACGAATCCCCCCAAAACTTTCATGGAAGGAGCGGAGCGCAGCGAGACCATTTTAAGGAAAATTACAGGCAGATCCCTCAATCGGCGCCAAAGTTATTCCCAATAGAATGTTCGGAATTTCCTATGGTAGCCAATCCTAACTATAACTACCTACTGGCGACCACCAGTAGGTAATATGTATATATATATATATTCAATGAAAAAACCATAGGTTATAATCCATATATAGTTAGGGATTTGCATTTACAAAACCTTATTTTACTCGCATAAAACCATTGAAATTCCATATATAGTTAGATGCGCTAACTATATATCGCACACCCGCAATCCACTGCTGATGATGTCACATATTACATCATTCATGACATGATCAGTGACATCACTGATGACATCACTGATGACATCTCAAATGACATCACTGATGACATCACTGATGTCAACATCCAGTAACTGTATGTTTCTGTAGAGTTAAAATATGTTTTACATATTGAAGAATGAGTGGATGTATAAGTGTCTGGATGAAGGATTTAGTAGGTGCATGACTGACTGTATGAAAGAGTGATTAAATGTGTCTCACTGAGTGCATGGGTTAGTGACTAAACTGTCTTAATTTGTGCATCAGTATGTTTGTTGTTGTGTAAACTGCTGCATGTGTTGATCAGTAGCTATAAGAGTGGCTATATGGGTTATTTATTGGTTGCCCAAGTATTTGAATGGGAGGCTGAGTGTGTGTGTGGGTGGCTGGGAGGTGTGTGACTCTGTGCATAGATGTGTAAGCAGTTGATTCACTAGGAGTATGAGTTCAAGAGTGCATGTGGAAACAGCTATATGGGCGGTTGACTGTGCATGGGTGTGTTGGTGAGTGAATGGATTTCTCAGTGCTACATGTGCAAGTAAGTACGTATGTAAAACACAATATATGTGAGAGTTGACATATATAAATAATTGTGGATAAGAGCCAGTGAATGTGTGAGTGGCTGTATCGATCACTGTGAGCTTGTATCAGCGATTATATAAGAGAGTAAATATGTGTTAGTATATGTTTGAATAAGTAAGATGTGTATAACTGTATAGTTGAGGAAATGGAGGTGTGATTGATTCTTTGCATGACTGACTAGGTGTGTGAGTAACTCCATGGATGAGTGACAGTCTGTGAGTGTCTGTTTATACTGATTGTATGTAAGGTTATATTAGAGTCTGAAGAGGTTCATTGTATTATCACATGAGTGATCTGATCAGTGATGTCAAATGAGATGTCATCAGTGATGTCATTTGAGTTGTCATCAGTGATGTCATCAGTGATGTCATTTGAGATGTCATCAGTGATGTCATCAGTGATGTCATTTGAGATGTCATCAGTGATGTCATCAGTGATGTCACTGATCATGTCATGAATGATGTAATATGTGACATCATCAGCAGTGGATTGCGGGTGCGCGATATATAGTTAGCGCATCTAACTATATATGGAATTTCAATGGTTTTATGCGAGTAAAATAAGGTTTTGTAAATGCAAATCCCTAACTATATATGGATTATAACCTATGGTTTTTTCATTGAATTTTCAAGGTTTTGTAAATGCAAATTCCTAACTATATATGGATTATAACCTATGGTTTTTTCATTGAATTTCAATGGTTTTTTAAAAGCTAATATCTGTAGCTGTAAAATATATTCTTCTTTAAATCTTGAAATATATTTTTCATGTTCTTTACACAATTTTTTAAAAACATTTTTTTTTGTTTCGCTGCCAGTCCGCGAACCGGTCAGCTTCCGGGTAGCTCAATTTAAAGCCGCGGCTTAGTACGCGAACCGGTAACCGTTCCTTTAGCGTAACTGTTACGTTCGCATGACGTTTTGCATTATCGCGTAATACGTCATTGGACGCGCCAAGTTAGCGGACCCGGAAGTGGACCGGAAAACGAAGCAAAGCGCGAAACGTAAACACAGCAGGTCATGTGACTCGATAATAACACTTTTCATTGGTTCATTTCACTTTTGGTTTTCTAATGATGTAATAATTGGTCATGTGATAAAAAATTAACACTTTTCATTGGTTTAGAATTTTTCCTTCTCCCAAATGATGAAAACCCCTCCTTCTTTCCTCACTCTGACTTTCATCTTGGTGAGAGAAAGACCCTTTTTGATTCATCAGCAATGGCTTCAATGGTTGCTTCAGCCAGTGTGCCACCACCACCTCCTCCACCTCCTCATGGGAAGAAAGGACCACCTGCTTCAGTAATTATGGAAGAGGTGGAAAATCAAGAAGAGGAAGAAGAGGAAGAACATTCTGAGTTTTTGCCAGAAGAGCCCAGGAGATATAACAGGAAAGAAAATTACATCTGGCAATTTTTTAAATTTCCAGCTGACCAAAAAAAAGTCAATGCAAGATACGTCTTTTGCCGTATTTGCGGCGAACGTCTTTCAAGGGGCACTGACAAAAAGTACAGCTATGGGAATTATACAATGCACAGGCACATGAGTCGGTGGCACCCTAACAATTACAGCAATGCCCAGCTTCGCGACCAACAACAAAATCCCCCAGAAATGGCAAGAAGATCTGTTGTTCAGGAGGTATCGGGACCGGAGGCGAGGGAGGTGATCCCGAACATCCAAATCAACATGGGTGAAGTGAAGCAAGTCTGTGTGTGGTGCAACCAGACACTTTGCTACCGCGAAAGTAGCATTACCCTTATAATGAGAGCCATCAACAATCATGTGTGCCCAAAACGCCCCAAAAAATAAATTCATCTTTTTTTTGTTGCTCCTGTTGAGCCCTCTTCGATGAATCATTTTTGTTTCCCCCCTCCCCCCCAAAAAGTAAAAAAAAATACAAAATGTTCAGAAAAAAACAAAAAAATATAAAAAATGTTCAGAAAAGTAATAAAAAAATTTAAAACAACAAAAAGAAAAAAAAAGTTCTTTTCAGAACTACCTCCCCATTATTAAAAAAAATTGGTAGAATTCTTTGAACTCTGCCAAGCTCTATTTCTATTAGTTCGCTCCCAGTTCGCACTCCGGTACGCGAACTTTGAGCGCACCAAAAAAATTTTTTTTTAAAAAACGAACAGTAAGTATAAGGAAAGGAAACAGACAGTTATGTTACAAAAAAGACAGCTATAGGGAGTAAAGAAAAGATACTGTGACCCGCAATTCACTTCTGATCATGTCATATATTACATTATTTTTGACATGGTCAGTGACATCATCAGCAGTGGATTGCGAGTAACAGTTTTTTTTGTTTACGTCCTATAGCTGTCTTTTTTGTAACATAACTGTCTTTTTCCTATCCTTAAACTTACTGTTCCTTTTTTTAACGACATAATAGATGTGAAGACCTACCATTGCAGTAAAACATGCCCACTTATTACATCATTCATAACATAGTCAGTGACATCATCAGCAGTGGAATGCAGGTTAAAAAAGTAGAAAACATTTACCTTATAATTCTTGTTAATTTTTAAAGAAAATTTTTCATACATTCAATCTGTAAAAGAGAGAACAAACATTTCCAAAAATATTAAAACATGTATTTAAAAATTAGAAAAAAGAAGGGAAAAGGTTCAAGAAGAAACACTTTTTAAACAACTTTGACACTTATAGAAACCTCTACTTCTCTACGACCCCTACACAATCCTAAATATATTTATTTTCAACAAACAGTATCTTCATGCTGATGAAATGAGGCCTATTTTGAAATATGATGCTTCTTTTGCATTGCTTATGTCTCACAATAGTGATGCAATAACAGCGCAAAATAGATGTAAAACCATCATAAAATTGTGTCTAACATTTAAAATGATTGTTTTAGGATGCAAATAAGATGTGTGCTTTCAAGAGCTTTCTTTGAGGTGAGGCCTCTTTTCTTTTTTTTAAAAAAAAACAGTACCCAGAAGTACAGCACTGTAAGCATTAAAATTGACACTTACAGAAGACTCAGCTTCTCCATATCTACCTCACATTTCTAAATGTATATCATAAGTACAAAAAGCATAACATTAATTATACATGTTAAATGGTTTATTTTTGCTGTTCTCAGAATGTATCAAATTTCACTTAAATCAGTGACTTGAAGATATTCATCATGTAACAGCGGGGAAAAAAAAACACAATCAAAATGACTGTGTTTAAAAAACCCATACAACCTAAGAAATCTGATTTCAAAACTCCTTAAAATTAACTTACTTTCAATGACGTCGAAGGATCTCCTATAAACAGCATCCACTCTGTTGTGCTATAAATATTTTCAGCCCGCCACTTTCTGAAAGAAAACCTCCATCGATACGTAAAATATGTTACATAGAAAAAAAGACTTCTCTCATTCTATCACATGTTTCCACTAGGCCAAATCATGTTGCCGCGATTCGCAAGTCTTGTAATTCTTCCAATCAAATCCCGACATTTTCTATTTTCGCAACTTTCAAAAATAAAATATTTGAGATTATTTTCACAATCCTGGACTACTAATATCGTACTCTTCTTTGTCACTCATGTTCTCCTTTTCCTATGACACTGATACTGCTTACTATGAAGCAGACTTACTTGCATCAGATTTATATAGTTGGATTTTTAATCTAGACAGCATTGCAGACTTACATTCCCTCTACTTAAAATTTTGGTTTTAAAAACACGAGGTAAGAATTTTTAAGGTCAAACGGCAATTTTTTTTTGAAAGTTACAACGGAATCATTACAGAATGACCAGCCGTTTCCAGACTTTAAGTAAGCTGTATAATGTCCTGATGTTGTTGATGGACCATCGTGATAGATAATTGCTACAGTTACAAAAGTCCTCCCTGATATTGACAGCTGAGAAGCCACAAAATTTTTTATTAAAGTTGACAATTTTGATCCATCAGGCCTACATCGTTGGATCATTAAAATGACATACTGGCCATATCTACGTATAAATAATGTTGACATCATATCACATTTACATTGGCTACACTCCATGTTGTGATCCGCTGCATTTACTAGCTTATTAAAGGACACTGATTTACTGTCTGGCAAAGTTAAATATATAAATCTTTCTGAGTCTACACTAGTAGTACTTGATACCATACAGTTCTCGCAGTCATGCTGCCATTGATAAGAAAGCCCAAACAGGTGATCTACATCTACACCCTCATCTTGCAATACATCAAGCATATACATTAAAAACTCCTGACAATCTTGCTGATTATTTTCAGAGAAGTCTGTTTGACCTGAACATTCATCTAACAGATAACGAACTTCAGACACACTTTCTACTTTTGTTCGATCAGTGCTACATTTCTCTAACACAGAATTCAACAAGCAGCATAAACTTTGTTCCGAATTGAACACAATCTGTTCTTTTAAACTCTCTAGTGAAAAGAGAACATTAACCACTACATTTGCATAGCAGTTGACACCAGAACTGTTTTCAAATTGAAAACCGACAACATCTTCAACAGAATCCACTTTCTTTCTGCTAACAATTTTCGGTTCATTGACTTTTAGTCTTTTTGCAACAACCTCCCTACTATTACTGATATTTCTACGTTTCTGGCCTACCACACGTTTCTCAAACAAAGGATATTGAGGCAAATGTGGCGCATACTCTCTTCTTAACCTATTGTATTCCTTAACACAATCTAGATCCGCACAAATGTTTGTGACATCACAGTCAATCAAGTACAATCCCGATAAAGTTCTAACTCGTGACAATGCCACATATGCCATACCCTCCTTGAACACAGAACTGCCAATATTCACCAATGCACAGTCTACACTTAAACCTTGCGATTTATGGATTGTCACCGCATATGCCAAGCAAACAGGAAACTGTTTACAGCGAACATATAAGTCTTTAACAAGCAAAAACCTAGCAGAACAACGACCAATTTGCTGTACTTCCTCAATGCCATCAAATTTAATTCTTAAAAATTCTATTCCATCTCTATTTTTGTATTTCTCAAAATCAACAACATTACCCATTGATCCATTTACCAGACCTCTTTCTACATGTAAATTCCTTCTCAAAATGATTCGGCAATTTAAACACACATTCAAAGTCTTTTCAAAACCCGCTGTTTTAGATATAGTCTTCTCTAATGAATCCAATTTTGATTTCAAATTGTCTGACAAAATAATTGTTGATCCCATATGCTCTAATTTGTCGATAGCTTCAAGTTTCACAATCTCTTGCTTTTCTAAATTCAACATTTTGTTGTTGAACATGGCACATTCTGCAAGAGTTGGCATGAGACATATCCCGGATTTCTTCTCAGTAATTTTCTGAAAAATATTCTCAGGCACAATCTCTTGTTTGGGATATAAATTTGACAGTAATCGTGCATTTAAAGCTTCTTTCCCATGCTCGGTCACTTTTCCAATTCTAATATCTTGTAGAATATTCTTGTAATCTTCATCCTTTGCCTGACGCATATTTTCATGCAGTTCAGCATAATTGAAGTTTAACCATATATTGACGTTGCCAATGCTCCCTAGGCACTTCCTGGTATCTTCATGCGTGAGTATTTTGAACACAGGTTGACCTTTTACTGGTGTCAGCTGCAGAAGATCTCCGAAAACAATGATGTGTTTGCCACCAAATAACACATCATATTCAGTTTTAAGTACTTCTTGCATTCTCAAATGCACAAAGGCAAGCATGACATTGGAAACCATGCTTACTTCGTCAATGATAAGTAGTTTCATTTTCCTCAAGACTCTTGAAACTTCACAGCAAGCATCTCCAGATAACTTGTTGTATTGTAATTTGTTGTCATGCTCCACCGACAGCATCAGTAGACGATGCAAAGTAATACCTTTAATGTTATGTGCTGCCAGTCCAGTAGGAGCGGTGACAACACAAGACAGCGATGACTCAGTCCTTTCCTGCAAATAACAAGAAATTGCTTTAATGAGGAAACTCTTTCCAGTTCCCGCTTCTCCACTCACGTACAGTCGGACAGGCTTCAACGATGTACATGAGCACTCTTTCTTCTCATGACTTAATCCGTGCTCAATTTCCTTGGTAACTTCATCATATATTTTCCTCTGCTCAACGTTGAGTTGTTTTTCCAAGTCTTCTAAGTTAACTGAATCCTACTGAGCATGTGCCATGGCTCTTTCCACTTCATTCATAGCAGTGGCAGCTTCATTTTCGATAATAGGTCCTCCAAGTGGATCTTGACTCAATGAAACAGAACTCTGACTGTCCTGAGAACTGTCTCTGGCAATCTCGGCTGCAATCGTTGCTTCCTGCTCAATTTCCAAAGTTAGCATTTCTTGATATTTAGGAAAAGCAGGACATTCTATGGACTCCTTGGCTGCATTAAAAGAGTCTTCGTAACAGAGGAAATCTCCAAGCAGTTCCTCTTCTGCACGCCAAGGCTTGAAAAGTTGCAAAAGTGCTAAATAGAAAAACTCCTTTTTTTCTGGAGATTCACCACTCAATTTTCGATGGTTTACTAATTGGCATTTTCTTTGCTTGACCAGGCATCCCTCACTTCCAATTAAAGCATACACTCCTTTCTCAATATCTTCTTTGATGTTCCTCTTGAATATATAATTTTGGAGAACCTCATATAGACAAACATTCTCAAGGTGACTGCTTCGATTTGGATAATATGTATCCAACATGTTGGTCTTCAAAATGTCGGTACTGTTTGGCTCCTTTTCCGCCAAATACTCAATTTCCCGGACAGGTTTTAGAACTCGATTTCGCGTTGCAGCAAGACCAAGACTCGCCCAAACGATACTCCTAGATTTGGCATAGAGACTTGCTGAAGACAATCGATCTGAACATTCGTAAGCTCCGATTTCTCGATGCGACAACATCTTCAGACTGAAACTATACAACTTCTTGCTGAGGCTCTTTTCATGGGAAATGTCCTCCCACATATCCTTCAGTTCTGTCTTTTCTTTTTTGGTGATGTAAGATGTCACATACCGAGCCACAGCCATGCAGTTGTCACCCACAAACTGTATATCCATGTTAGCATTCCACATGGACAAAATCACTGGGTTGTAGTCGTTGATGTACTTGGACTCTTCGTTCCTTTTCAAATTGTATGTATTTTTTGGTGATTTCCTCGTCACATTATGTCGTAGTGAAGACATCAAACTGTTCACTTTTCCTTTAGAAATCACCGGCCGTGGAAAGTTGAAACGACATTTGGTGTAGAACTTGTCCTTGTTTCTGAATTTATGACGACAGTACTTTCCACAACGATGGCTTTGGAAACGTAGAACTTGTTCTCTTAGGCTTTTCTTCTCCGTTGCATTTGGAACAGCACACGTAGAATACTGTTCTATGAAATTCATCACTAAGTGATCGGGATCTGTTCCAAATTTAGGTGCATCCTTGATCCACAACAACATATGTATATGAGGAGCACCTCTTGCTTGGTACTCCTTTCTCCAGAAGAAATCCAACACCTCTCCAAGAGGTGGATTCTTCTTATTTGTGATGAAAGACATCATAGCTTCAAATTTATGATTGAAGTACCTGCATACATTCACAGGATCCAAAGAACACAGTTCTCCAGGTGTCTTGAATTCAATGTTTTCAATATTTCCATTTGCTTCTCTTAGAAATTCAAGTAAGTCTTCCCAGCCATACTCGGCACAGCTCAGAGTGAGGAACCATGTCGGAGTTCCTAAGTTCCTCAGCATACATTTTAAATCACCATGACGACGATACCAGTACTCATTAGTACCACGCTGACACGCCATGAGATTAATTAAGTGAGAATCCAAAATACTATCTTGGACATTGACTTTATGCATAAAGTCTCTTGCCGAGATATTTCGCATCTGTATACCACTTTTTAAGATGTGGTTCACTGCATATGACAGTCCAGACAGATCGCTTTCAAACAGGAGATGAAACAAATAGGGAATGCATTGACGAAACCTAGGATCTTCTCCATACAATCGTAAAGTCCGGTATTCAGACGCAGGAATTTGATGAGATCGCTCATCATATCTTCCTCCTCGACCTGTGGGAAATAGCTGTGGGAAACACCGAGCTTCCAAACTTTCCTCCCAAACACTAATGGGACTCCCTTTGGCTTGTTTCATTTGAAACAACTCAATAGCATTCCCCATGACTTCCTTGGAATGCAAAGGATGAACACTATAATGTTCATATATTTCTTCACTTTTAGAGGCCTCTACTTTCTCAATTTGGCCAGCACACAAATCGCTATCCTCTTCATCACTTACTTCCTCTTCTGCAACATACACATTCTTATAATACTTATTATTTTTCTTCAAATACACTGTTGCCTTTTTGACTTTCCTAACATCCACTAAATCTTGCCATATTTTCTTATTCTTTGTCGGAACCCCATTAACCAAGATAACCAGAGGTTCCTCTTCCACTTCTTCTACTCCAATTGTGTTAATGTTTTTATTCAAATCTAAAGGCAAATAAACAACTCTTCCCTTTAATCCTCTCTGTAAATCTGCTGGAGGCAACTTCCCTGTCTTTGGCTCCATTCTTACAATAGCCTGAAAGGGATGGATACTTTGAATCAAAATAGATTCATAAGTATTTAAATCCTTCAATTCAGAAGGAATCTCAACCAATTCAAGATTATTATGAACTGCCCTAGCAGGCATCTGGTTTTGGTTTAATTTATTACAACAATAAGTACACACACGTTGATCCGATCCCAAATCAAAATAATTTTCTACCATCAAGTATGTGGCAAAATCCTTCCATTCACTATTATTTTCCCTTTCACTTTTTGCATATAAATCCACTACCTTAGTCTGATTCTTATAATAAGTGCGTCGACAACAAACACAAGTGAAATTAGGCCTCTCACTTGATTTCATCTGAAACGTGGCAATTTCCTTCTGAAAATTATCTGTACTGTAAACCTGTACATTATCTTCCACATTACTCTCTACTTCAGGGTCAATTTGAACATTCTCATCTTTACTACTAAAGTAACAAAACTCAATTTCTTCACAAATATTCTTCACATCTATTTCAGAACCATGCAAAAGAGCAGCACATAATTGTTTAAGCATAATTGCTGGACTCTTTGCATAATACAACATTCTCACTAATTTTCTCACTTTATTATGATGCACTGCTAGCATCCTGAAATGATGAAAAACACTCTGGCATACTCTCCTGGAAAGACAAGCCAGTGAATGACCACGCAAACCTGTTATTTGTCTCACTCTGCAAGGATCTAAATCTTGCAACAACTTCATTTTCTGCTTCAAACTTTTCTTATTAAATGTCCGTATAAAATCACAAAGCAAATTGATGGAAACCTGTCGCACACTGCAAATAGAACTACACTTCCAAATGTACACAGGAGCCTTAGGACGTCTTCCTAAAACCTCATCACTTAGCGCCTCTTCTGTCTCTGTTGTCACAAGTTTTTCTTTTTCAACTGGACAACCATCCTTCACTTCATAAGCTCGACCACTGATGTCAACTGCATGCACCAAATCATTATCCTGAAAATAACTCTCCTCATTAAAAAATGCCTCAGAACTTGAACTATGCATCCATTCTCCGGAAAAAACTTCACAAAAGTTGCTACGATTTACTACTCTCTTCCATCTACTGTTTGTTTTAAAATCAGAAATTACCTTGCTTAGTTTCCTAATTCTATTGATTACCAAAATAAACAACTTTCGCTTAATTTCAAAAGCATGATCAATAATTTTCTCGACATTTTTCTTCTTCTTATAAAATGCCGCTTTCTGTTTGCATTTCTTAATATTTTTTATTAAATTAACTATTATCCTATTACGGAACATTCGTTGTCGAATGTCCCTAAACTGTTCTTTCCTTCTACTATCATACACAGAGTTATCTCTTCCTCTACCAGTAACATTTTTCATGGGTCTTTCCTTTCCATTTAAATTACTCTTCTTTTTCTGAACTGAAACATTTTGGCGATAAATAATTTTTTTACTACAAATATTTTTTAAGAAAGATTTTGTGCTCTTACCCGGAGCTTTCTTGGTGTTTTGATAAGTATTTAGGGAAGAGGACTGCTGCAATAAAACATCACTGTGCTGTCTTTGACGTTTTCGAGCCTTTCTAATTCTATTTTTTGTAGGCATTTTCCAAACTATGAAAGAATCTGCAGTTGAATCTGTTGAAAAATATAATAAAAAATGTTAATAACCACTATTACCAAACAGTAAATGAATAACAGTCATCAAAAACTTAATGCCCTACTTATTATTTAACATAGCAAATCAAGGCATATGACTGTGTATGATGTTATTTTTCTTTTTTAAATGGAAAGCGTTCTTCATGGTGCAAGTTTCTTGTAAATACGCTCCCACCTGCGAAACGGAACTTTGCAATGCGAAGCTGCTTGGGTCCCCGGTGTCTGTCAACATTCTGAACAGTCCGGAGCAGCCGCCATCTTATCTCTCGGTAGGATCGAGAGAGAAGAAGAGGTGAAAAACGAAGGGGAAATTTAATGAAAGGGGGCAAAGTATACCCCTGTTGACCCCCTAGGAATGTTGTTGGAATTTTTAAAGGGTCCCCTGGGGAAAATAAAAAAAATATATTTTTCACGATAGAACCGCTTCCCAAACACCGAACTGGGCCGCAAACTGCACGAGAATACGCCATTTTGTGCTTCGTTTTAATTAAATTACTAGGAATAAGGAGGTGCGGGAGACGTATCCTAATCCCTTATATTTTCTGAGAGTGGCTGAGGAGTCTCATATATGTTGATTCATTTATAACAATGTGGTATTTTATCAAGCCTGTGCACTAAAATTATCGCCGATAAAGCGGCGATAATGGGCTTGATAATATGCACTGTGGAATTCCAATCGAAGCCCATTTTAGATGTCTTCACATCTAGCATGTGCTTCGATTGGAAATCCATAGAGCATATTATCAAGCCCATTATCGCCGCTTTATCGGTCGTTTTCGGCCGATAAAGCGGCGATAATTGAAGCGCACAGGCTTGATAAAATACCACATTGTTATAAATGAATCCTTATTGAGACACAATGTCTGCGCCAACTTGCCTTTTTTACAATGCCACAATTTTGTCATGCACGGCAGCCATTTTACATGCCAGGCTGGTCTCAGCCTATCACCTAGCCCTGCGAATGTAGGGAAATATTATCAAACCTGAACACTAAAATTATCGTCGCATTATCGGCCGAAAATGGCTGATAAAGCGGCGATAATGGGCTTCATAATATGCTCTGTGGAAATCCAATCGAAGCCCATGTTGGATAACATGGCTAAAAACTACTCAGCACCATTGTTTGGACATTATTAACATGGCTATGTAACTCCCATAATCAAAATTTAAATTTGCCAAGCACACTTGTGTTACTGCATGCCAGAATGCTACACCGAATATGCAATTACAATTTCGCAAAGTAACAAAATCTATTTCTATATCACTACAGACAAAGCCACAATTTAAAAACACAACTTTCTTCATCATTTTCTCCTTAGCGATAAAAAGCGGTAGCAATGCATGAATATCACGCTGAAAAATCAGCGATATTCATGCATTATCCTGCAAATGCTCTTAGCCATGTTATCCACCTCCCATTGAATAACATGGCTAAGAACTGCTCGCAAATGTGAAAAAAAACGGCCGCAATGCATGAATAACGCTGAAAAGTCAACGATATTCATGCATTATTCAGCGAATGCTCTTAGCCATGTTATCCACCTCCCATTGGATAACATGACTAAGAACTGCTCAGAGCCCCATGAGGAACGCTTTCCATTTAAAAGAGAAAAAATAACATCATAGAAAAGAATCGTTTTTAAACACAGCATATAAATCAATTGTATACCTGCATTCAAGAGGAAATGACTGAAAATGTCCTTGAGACACACGAAAGCGTTTTCTGGAATGCCCTAGCACCATTTTTCCGACATTATTAACATGGCTATGTAACTCCCATAATCAAAATCTAAATTTTCCAAGCGCAAGTGAGAGCGTATTTACAAGACACTTGCCCCATGAGGAATGCTTTCCATTTAAAAATGAAAAAATAACATCAAAGACACTCAAATGCCTTATAAATATGACCCAAAACAACCTATGAAGCTCTAACAGTACATATCCAGAAATGTAATTGATTTCAAAATGGTTTTTAAAAACAACAGATCTGTTTCAGCTTACATAAGAGACCATGGAATGCGCTTCATATACAACAATACCTTGAGTTACTACATGCCAGAATCCTACACCGAATATGCAAATACAATTTCTCAAAATAATAAAATCTATTTCTATATCACTACAGACAAAGCCACAGTTTTAAAACACAGCTTTCTTCATCATTTTCTCCTTAAATCATTCTATTCTATATCTAAAATAAATAAATCTTTTCTCACCTTAGCAAATACTTTTTGGATTTTAAAAACAGTCTCAGAAATACACCAAATTGTCTTCAGCAGAAGAAAAAGGATGCACTCCAGAGGCTGCAGCTATTGAAAGCACAGAAATACAGATATTCATTTCACATATCTCTCATATTAGCCAATCATAACTCTTCCCTCACTTTTTTCAAATCAAAACCCTTCCCCCCTCTGCCCTCTCTGCCTTTTTCCCATAGCAACGACCTCCTGGAAGACCTCTCATGTTTGCAAATTCACACAACAATGTTTCAATTGAACTCTGAACTCTCAGTGCACCTGCGTATCCAGTGCAATCTTTCATTAAAAGTTTCTTCCTTGACCATTGAAATTACATGTTTCAAGAACACATCCATGCACCCTAACTTTCTGTTTTCAGAAATGGAAATGCACCAATCACTGCTAATGAATCATTAGCATTGGAAATCCACAGTTTTTTTTCTTTACAAACTCCTACTGTTTCAACTGCCCTTTCATTACCACACTTCATCTGACTGCAGCACAACCTTCTCCCACCATGTTTAACGTCTGGGTTGTTGGACATAGTTACATCCACTGGGCTCAAAGGTATGCTGACAACAGAAATTTACACAACCTCAATTTACAAGATGTGGAAATTAAATGGTTGGGCCAAAGAGGATTAAAATGTCACCAATTGATACCATTGGTGAAAACCTTTATGCATTTGCCAAAACCTGACCTGTTAATAGTGCATTGTGGAGGTAATGATTTGGGCACTTTAACAGGAGTAGGTCTGGAAATGCTTTTAAAGGACACCTTTGAGCAATTAATGGCACTTTTTCCTCAAACTGCCTTGGTATATTCCAATATATGCCAAAGACAGAAATGGAGGTGGTCCAACCAATTTGGTCCACAAATTGAGAAAGCGAGGAAGCATGTAAACAAATCTGTTTCAGCTTTCATGAGAGACCATGGAATGGGCTCCCTGTACAATAATAACTTGCGTTACTACATGCAAGATATCTACAGAGGAGATGGAGTTCACTTCTCAGATGAGGGCAACAGAATTTTCATTCTGAATTTAAGACTGTGCATTGGTACCTACTTATAAGTACCTAAATGGACCATAAACCCAAAAGCTCTTCTCAGAGCTACCCTTCATCTGATCACTCACAATTAATACTTTTCTCTAACTTATTTCTGTAATTTTCAACAAACTACGCTCAAAGAGCGCTACCCGGTACGCGAACTGGAAGCTAACCGCCCAAAATTATTTTAAAAATGTTTTTTCTCCGCACATATGGTCCTCCTCAGCCACCCTCAGAAAACCTGGGGGGTCAAAATACTTGTACCGTGTCCCCTTCTACCCTTTCTGAACATTATTTAACCTCCATTTTATATGTTAATTCGACCGAAACACAAAATGGTGGACTCCCGTTACGCTTCTAGTTCGCGGACTAAACTGCTTCCCGGGAAGCGGCCCAAAGAAAAGGTGGGAAAGTAATTCACAGAAAAAGGACTGGACACACTCTCACCAAATATACATTAGCTCATACTACATAACAATCCCTTTCATTTTCACAAATTTGATTGAAATTCCATTTAGCCATTAAGCCTGTAGACCTCTCTAAATACCTTGAGGTAAATTACTTCACAAAACACATCTGAAGTGTTGGAATTGACAACCAATAAAAATGTTACTTTCATTTTCTACTTTTATTACCTGATATTTGATTGGTTATATACCTGAATATATATAAAGGAAGAGAAGAAAACACAGCCATTTTGACTGCTACTTCTTGTTGTACATCACATTTCAATACTTACCTAAGACTTCAACTTGTTTCTGAAGGTAAGTTGTTATTTTTAAAAATGAAGTATATTGTGCACTATAACTTGATATGGTAGACTTTTTCTGATACATATACACTATCCCTCTGTAGTAGTTATGGATTTAGATAGACTTCTCTGTTATAGTTAGGAATGGAGTTAGGCTTCTCTTCGTTAAATTACATACACTTTTTTATAGTCATATTTCCACTCTGATACTATACACTGCCAAAAGAAAAATTCACTGATAAAAACTGCCTATCTAAAATTAATCCCAACAGTGCCCAATCTCTACTAATATATATTTTTTTATTCAAAATTTCAGGCAAAATGGAAGGCGAACAACAAGTTACATTTTCAATTGAACTGAAGGAGAGCAGCCAAGACAAAATTGATGACTTTATGGATGACAGTAGAGACCACGAACTTCTACAATGTGTTGAAGCAGTGGACAACCTGCTTCAAAATGAAAAAAAATTACACCCTATAATAAATTATGACATTTCTGACAATGAAATGTTAGAAAATTTTATAAAGTATGAAACACAATCATAATAAAAAAAAATTAAAAATAAAGAAAACAAAAAAAACCCAACAAAAACAACAAATAATTAACATACAGTATTAGAAAAGTCTATCATTCTTTTATCCTTATAGCTTTTATCCTTATAGTACGCTGCCCAGAGCGCTTCCCGGTTCGCGTACTAGGAGCTCACCACGCATAAATAATTTTTTTTATTTTTTATTTTTTGCCCTGCAGAAACCTTTTACAACCTCCACATAAAACCTAGGGGGTCAGGGAGGATCTACTATGCCCCCTTATCGAAATTTCCCCCTTTGTTTTGGCCTCCTCTTATCTCTCGATCCTACCGAGAGACAAGATGGCGGCCGCACCGGACTGTTTAGAATGTTGACAGACACCGGAGAGCCAATCAGCTTCGCTTCGCATAGTTCCGATAAGCGAAAAGTACGCGAACCGGATCGCTGCCCGGAGCGCTGTTACAGATATATATCTTGATTTAAACGTTAATTTCTCAAAATCCACTGAAGCACATATATTGAGACCTAGCAAAGGCACATCGGGCTAACAGTCCCTACAATTTTGCCAAGTTTCGTGCAAATCCATTCAGCCGTTCGAGCTAAAAGTGAGTCCAACCGCCCTATGGAAAACTCAATGTTAAAAATGCGTTTTGGGACCCCCCTTTTTTCTCAGCCCCCCCTTGACGAAACCCCCCCAAATTTCCAGGAGCTGCTCAGAAACAAAATGTGCCATTTTCCTGAGAATTTCAGCCGATTCCGTCCACAAACGCCAAAGTTATTAGACATAGAATTTTCAGAAATCCCATAGGGAAAAAATCCTAACTATATATACCTACTGGCGACCGCCAGTAGGTAATATGTATATATATATATATATATATATATATATATATATATATATATATATATATATATATATATATATATATATATATATATATATATATATATATATATATATATATGCAAAAAATTCCTCTCCCTCTTCGGAAAAGAAGGTGAGTCGAACACGCCACACAAATGAATCAATCACTTTAATACGAGCAGTAACAAAGGGCAATCCTGACGCGTTTCACTTGGCTTCAAGCTTTTTCAAAGGTCAGCCCCGGCAAAGGAAGGCAGTTCCTGTGTTTGTTTTATAAGCAATACCGGTCCTCTAGTGGACACCTCATCTTAGGTTTGTAGCGCAGCATGCTGGTTTTTGTAGTATCACAACCCTCCAGTCCTTAAATGCCGATAATTTTTTAAAAGCTGTCTCGCTGGGACCAGGTTCCCAGGTGTGTAGCTCCTCAATGCAGCCCATATTTTTCGAGTTTGCTGAGGAAACATACCAAACTCCAGTGTTTGGCGGCACCGTTTTCTCCCAAGTTCGTTTTACCGAGTCATCAAAAAGCGGTCCGTGGTGGGGAAAACCTGGCGCTCTGGCTGTCGGTTCGTTGACTCCGCGACTGGACCACGTCGCCATATATGCAAAAAATTCCTCTCCCTCTTCGGAAAAGAAGGTGAGTCGAACACGCCACACAAATGAATCAATCACTTTAATACGAGCAGTAACAAAGGGCAATCCTGACGCGTTTCACTTGGCTTCAAGCTTTTTCAAAGGTCAGCCCCGGCAAAGGAAGGCAGTTCCTGTGTTTGTTTTATAAGCAATACCGGCCCTCTAGTGGACACCTCATCTTAGGTTTGTAGTGCAGCATGCTGGTTTTTGTAGTATCACAACCCTCCAGTCCTTAAATGCCGATAATTTTTTAAAAGCTGTCTCTCTGGGACCAGGTTCCCAGGTGTGTAGCTCCTCAATGCAGCCCATATTTTTCGAGTTTGCTGAGGAAACATACCAAACTCCAGTGTTTGGCGGCACCGTTTACTTCCAAGTTCGTTTTACCGAGTCATCAAAAAGCGGTCCGTGGTGGGGAAAACCTGGCGCTCTGGCTGTCGGTTCGTTGACTCCGCGACTGGACCACGTCGCCATATATGCAAAAAATTCCTCTCCCTCTTCGGAAAAGAAGGTGAGTTGAACACGCCACACAAATGAATCAATCACTTTAATACGAGCAGTAACAAAGGGCAATCCTGACGTGTTTCACTTGGCTTCAAGCTTTTTCAAAGGTCAGCCCCGGCAAAGGAAGGCAGTTCCTGTGTTTGTTTTATAAGCAATACCGGCCCTCTAGTGGACACCTCATCTTAGGTTTGTAGCGCAGCATGCTGGTTTTTGTAGTATCACAACCCTCCAGTCCTTAAATGCCGATAATTTTTTAAAAGCTGTCTCGCTGGGACCAGGTTCCCAGGTGTGTAGCTCCTCAATGCAGCCCATATTTTTCGAGTTTGCTGAGGAAACATACCAAACTCCAGTGTTTTTGGCGGCACCGTTTTCTCCCAAGTTCGTTTTACCGAGTCATCAAAAAGCGGTCCGTGGTGGGGAAAACCTGGCGCTCTGGCTGTCGGTTCGTTGACTCCGCGACTGGACCACGTCGCCATATATGCAAAAAATTCCTCTCCCTCTTCGGTAGGCTACATCTTATCGTCATCCTGAATTAATCATTTAAAATATTAGGGAGTGATTTATGATTGTTGTATGCCTGTTTTGTACCATTGAGTGTCATTTTTGTGATGCAGTGCTGGTGGAAAACATTTGCTATGTTAAATAATTAGTACGGCATTAAGTTTTAGATGACTGTTATTTATTTACTGTTTGGTAATAGTGGTTAATAACATTTTATATTATATTTTTCCACAGATTCAACTGCAGATTCTTTCATAGTTTGGAAAATGCCTACAAAAAGTAGAATAAGAAAGGCTAGAAAACGTCAAAGACAGCAGGATGATGTTTTATTGCAGCAGTCCTCTTCCCCAAATACTTGTCAAAACAGCAACAAAGGTCCGGGTAAGAGCACGAAATCATTCTTAAGAAATATTTGTAGTAAAAAAAACTTTTGCTCAAAAAAATGTTTCAGTCCACAAAAAGAAAAGTAATTTAAATGGAAAGGAGAGGAGAGACCCATCACAAATGTTACTGGTAGAGGAAGAGATAACTCTGTGCATGATAGTAGAAGGAAACAACAGTTTAGGGAAATCGAATGTTCCGTAATAGGATATTAGTTAATTTATTGAAAAATATTAAAAAGAAAGGCCAACAGAAAGCGGCATTTTATAAGAAGAAGAAAAATGTAGAGAAAATTATTGAGCATGCTTTTGAAATTAAGCGAAAGTTGTTTATTTTGGTAATCAATAGAATTAGGAATTAGGAAACTAAGCAAGGTAATTTCTGATTTTAAAACAAACAGTAGATGGTGAGAATGTTGTATTATGCTAAGAGTCCAGCAATTATGCTTAAACAATTATGTGCTGCTCTTTTGCATGGTTCTGAAATAGATGTGAAGAATATTTGTGAAGAAATTGAGTTTTGTTACTTTGGTAGTAAAGATGAGAATGTTCAAATTGACCCTGAAGTAGAGGGTAATGTGGAAGATAATGTACAGGTTTCCAGTACAGATAATTTTCAGAAGGAAATTGCCACGTTTCAGATGAAATCAAGTGAGAGGCCTAATTTCACTTGTGTATGTTGTCGACGCACTTATTATAAGAATCAGACTAAGGTAGTGGATTTATATGCAAAAAGTGAAAGGGAAAATAATAGTGAATGGAAGAATTTTGCCACATACTTGATGGTAGAAAATTATTTTGATTTGGGATCGGATCAACGTGTGTGTACTTATTGTTGTAATAAATTAAACCAAAACCAGATGCCTGCTAGGGCAGTTCATAATAATCTGGAATTGGTTGAGATTCCTTCTGAATTGAAGGATTTAAATACTTATGAATCTATTTTGATTCAAAGTATCCATCCCTTTCAGGCTATTGTAAGAATGGAGCCAAAGACAGGGAAGTTGCCTCCAGCAGATTTACAGAGAGGATTAAAGGGAAGAGTTGTTTATTTGCCTCTAGATTTGAACAAAAACATTAACACAATTGGAATAGAAAAAGTGGAAGAGGAACCTCTGGTTATCTTGGTTAATGGGGTTCCGACAAAGAATAAGAAAATATGGCAAGATTTAGTGGATGTTAGGAAAGTCAAAAAGGCAACAGTGTATTTGAAGAAAAATAATAAGTACTATAAGAATGTATATGTTGCAGAAGAGGAAGTAAGTGATGAAGAGGATAGCGATTTGTGTGCTGGCCAAATTGAGAAAGTAGAGGCCTCTAAAAGTGAAGAAATATATGAACATTATAGTGTTCATCCTTTGCATTCCAAGGAAGTCATGGGGAATGCTATTGAGTTGTTTCAAATGAAACAAGCCAAAGGGAGTCCCATTAGTGTTTGGGAGGAAAGTTTGGAAGCTCGGTGTTTCCCACAGCTATTTCCCACAGGTCAAGGAGGAAGATATGATGAGCGACCTCATCAAATTCCTGCGTCTGAATACCGGACTTTACGATTGTATGCAGAAGATCCTAGGTTTCGGCAATGCATTCCCTATTTGTTTCATCTCCTGTTTGAAAGCGATCTGTCTGGACTGTCATATGCAGTGAACCACATCTTAAAAAGTGGTATACAGATGCGAAACATCTCGGCAAGTGACTTTATGCATAAAGTCAATGTCCAAGACAGTATTTTGGATTCTCACTTAATTAATCTCATGGCGTGTCAGCGTGGTACTAATGAGTACTGGTACCGTCGTCATGGTGATTTAAAATGTATGCTGAGGAACTTAGGAACTGCAACATGGTTCCTCACTCTGAGCTGTGCCGAGTATGGCTGGGAAGACTTACTTGAATTTCTACGAGAGGCAAATGGAAATATTGAAAACATTGAATTCAAGACACCTGGAGAACTGTGTTCTTTGGATCCAGTGAATGTATGCAGGTACTTCAATCATAGATTTGAAGCTATGATGTCTTTCATCACAAATAAAAAGAATCCACCTCTTGGAGAGGTGTTGGATTTCTTCTGGGGAAAGGAGTACCAAGCAAGAGGTGCCCCTCATATACATATGTTGTTGTGGATCAAGGATGCACCTAAATTTGGAACAGATCCGGATGACTTAGTGATGAATTTCATCGAACAGTATTCTACGTGTGCTGTTCCAAACGCAACGGAGAAGAATAGTCTAAGAGAACAAGTTCTACGTTTCCAAAGCCATCGTTGTGGAAAGTACTGTCGTCGTAAATTCAGAAACAAGGAGAAGTTCTACACCAAATGTCGTTTCAACTTTCCACGACCGGTGATTTCTAAAGGAAGAGTGAACAGTTTGATGTCTTCGCTGCGACATAATGTGACGAGGAAATCACCCAAGAATACATACAATTTGAAAAGGAACGAAGAGTCCAAGTACATCAATGACTACAACCCAGTGATTTTGTCCATGTGGAATGCTAACATGGATATACAGTTTGTGGCTGACAACTGTATGGCTGTGGCTCGGTATGTGACATCTTACATCACCAAAAAAGAAAAGACCGAACTGAAGGATATGTGGGAGGACATTTCCCATGAAAAGAGCCTCAGCAAGAAGTTGTACAGTTTCAGTCTGAAGATGTTGTCGCATCGAGAAATCGGAGCTTACGAATGTTCTGATCGATTGTCTTCAGCAAGTCTCTATGCCAAATCCAGGAGTCTCGTTTGGGCGAGTCTTGGTCTTGCTGCAACGCGAAATCGAGTTCTAAAACCTGTCCGGGAAATTGAGTATTTGGCAGAAAAGGAACCAAACAGTACCGACATTTTGAAGACCAACATGTTGGATACATATTATCCAAATCGAAGCAGTCACCTTGAGAATGTTTGTCTATATGAGGTTCTCCAAAATTATATATTCAAGAGGAACATCAAAGAAGATATTGAGAAAGGAGTGTATGCTGTAATTGGAAGTGAGGGATGCCTGGTCAAGCAAAGAAAATGCCAATTAGTAAACCATCGAAAATTGAGTGGTGAATCTCCAGAAAAAAAGGAGTTTTTTTATTTAGCACTTTTGCAACTTTTCAAGCCTTGGCGTGCAGAAGAGGAACTGCTTGGAGATTTCCTCTGTTACGAAGACTCTTTCAATGCAGCCAAGGAGTCCATAGAATGTCCTGCTTTTTCTAAATATCAAGAAATGCTAACTTTGGAAATTGAGCAGGAAGCAACGATTGCAGCCGAGATTGCCAGAGACAGTTCTCAGGACAGTCAGAGTTCTGTTTCATTGAGTCAAGATCCACTTGGAGGGCCTATTATCGAAAATGAAGCTGCCACTGCTATGAATGAAGTAGAAAGAGCCATGGCACATGCTCAGGAGGATTCAGTTAACTTAGAAGACTTGGAAAAACAACTCAACGTTGAGCAGAGGAAAATATATGATGAAGTTACCAAGGAAATTGAGCACGGATTAAGTCATGAGAAGAACAAGTGCTCATGTACATCGTTGAAGCCTGTCCGACTGTACGTGAGTGGAGAAGCGGGAACTGGAAAAAGTTTCCTCATTAAAGCAATCTCTTGTTATTTGCAGGAAAGGAGTGAGTCATCGCTGTCTTGTGTTGTCACCGCTCCTACTGGACTGGCAGCACATAACATTAAAGGTATTACTTTGCATCGTCTACTGATGCTGCCGGTGGAGCATGACAACAAATTACAATACAACAAGTTATCTGGAGATGCTTGCTGTGAAGTTTCAAGAGTCTTGAGGAAAATGAAACTACTTATCATTGACGAAGTAAGCATGGTTTCCAATGTCATGCTTGCCTTTGTGCATTTGAGAATGCAAGAAGTACTTAAAACTGAATATGATGTGTTATTTGGTGGGAAACACATCATTGTTTTCGGAGATCTTCTGCAGCTGACACCAGTAAAAGGTCAACCTGTGTTCAAAATACTCACGCATGAAGATACCAGGAAGTGCCTAGGGAGCATTGGCAACGTCAATATATGGTTAAACTTCAATTATGCAGAACTGCATCAAAATATGCGTCAGGCAAAGGATGAAGATTACAAGAATATTCTACAAGATATTAGAATTGGAAAAGTGACTGAGCATGGGAAAGAAGCTTTAAATGCACGATTACTGTCAAATTTATATCCCAAACAAGAGATTGTGCCTGAGAATATTTTTCAGAAAATTACTGAGAAGAAATCCGGGATATGTCTCATGCCAACTCTTGCAGAATGTGCCATCTTCAACAACAAAATGTTGAATTTAGAAAAGCAAGAGATTGTGAAACTTGAAGCTATCGACAAATTAGAGCATATGGGATCAACAATTATTTTGTCAGACAATTTGAAATCAAAATTGGATTCATTAGAGAAGACTATATCTAAAACAGCGGGTTTTGAAAAGACTTTGAATGTGTGTTTAAATTGCCGAATCATTTTGAGAAGGAATTTACATGTAGAAAGAGGTCTGGTAAATGGATCAATGGGTAATGTTGTTGATTTTGAGAAATACAGAAATAGAGATGGAATAGAATTTTTAAGAATTAAATTTGATGGCATTGAGGAAGTACAGCAAATTGGTTGTTGTTCTGCTAGGTTTTTGCTTGTTAAAGACTTATATGTTCACCGTAAACAGTTTCCTGTTTGCTTGGCATATGCGGTGACAATCCATAAATCGCAAGGTTTAAGTGTAGACTGTGCATTGGTGAATATTGGCAGTTCCGTGTTCAAGGAGGGTATGGCATATGTGGCATTGTCACGAGTTAGAACTTTATCGGGATTGTACTTAATTGACTGTGATGTCACAAATATTTGTGCGGATCTAGATTGTGTTAAGGAATACAATAGGTTAAGAAGAGAGTATGCGCCACATTTGCCTCAATATCCTTTGTTTGAGAAACGTGTGGTAGGCCGGAAACGTAGAAATAGCAGTAATAGTAGGGAGTTTGTTGCAAAAAGACTAAAAGTCAATGAACCGAAAATTGTTAGCAGAAAGAAAGTGGATTCTGTTGAAGATGTTGTCGGTTTTCAATTTGAAAACAGTTCTGGTGTCAACTGCTATGCAAATGTAGTGGTTAATGTTCTCTTTTCACTAGAGAGTTTAAAAGAACAGATTCTGTTGAATTCAGAACACATTTTATGCTGTTTGTTGAATTCTGTTTTCGAGAAATGTAGCACTGATCGAACAAAAGTAGAAAGTGTGTCTGAAGTTCGTTATCTGTTAGATGAATGTTCAGGTCAAACAGACTTCTCTGAAAATAGTCAGCAAGATTGTCAGGAGTTTTTAATGTATATGCTTGATATATTGCAAGATGAGGGTGTAGATGTAGATCAACTGTTTGGGCTTTCTTATCAATGGCAGCATGACTGCGAGAATTGTAGGGTATCAAGTACTACTAGTGTAGACTCAGAAAGATTTATATATTTAACTTTGCCAGACAGTAAATCAGTCTCCTTTAATAAGCTAGTAAATGCAGCGGATCACAACATGGAGTGTAGCCAATGTAAATCTGAAATGATGTCAACATTACTTATACGTAGATATGGACAGTATGTCATTTTAATGATGCAACGATGTAGGCCTGATGGATCAAAATTGTCAACTTTAATAAAAAATGTTGTGGCTTCTCAGCTTTCAATATCAGGAAGGACTTTTGTAACTGTAGCAATTATCTATCACGATGGTCCTTCAACAACTTCAGGACATTATACAGCTTATTTAAAGTCTCGAAACGGCTGGTCATTCTGCAATGATTCCGTTGTAACTTTCAAAAAAAAATTGCCGTTTGACCTTAAAAATTCTTACCTGGTGTTTTTAAAACCAAAATTTTAAAGAAAGAATCTCGGGATTTCCTGTGAAGAATTGGAAAAGGTTCATCACGTTGAGGGAATGTAAGTCTGCAATGCTGTCTAGATTATTGGTCCAAAACTTTTAATTATAATGTCATTTTGTAAAATCCGACTATATAAACCTGATGCAAGTAAGTCTGCTTCATAGTAAGCAGTATCAGTGTCATAGGAAAAGGAGAACATGAGTGACAAAGAAGGGTAAGATATT
The DNA here is from genome assembly GCF_964263255.1 of Lissotriton vulgaris. Taxonomy (NCBI): domain Eukaryota; kingdom Metazoa; phylum Chordata; class Amphibia; order Caudata; family Salamandridae; genus Lissotriton; species Lissotriton vulgaris. The sequence goes on along the minus strand of NW_028254680.1, from coordinate 361,333 downwards.
AGTAGTCCAGGATTGTGAAAATTATCTTAAATGTTTTCTTTTAGAAAGTTGCGAAAATAGAAAATGACGGGATTTGATTGGAAGAATTACAAGACTTGTGAATAGCTGCAACATGATTTGGCCAAGTGGAAACATGTGGTAGAATGTGAGAAGTCTTTTCTTGTATGTAACATATTTTTCGAATCGTTGGAGGTTTTCTTTCAGAAAGTGGCGGGCTGACATTATTTATAGCACAACACAGTGGACGCTGTTCATAGGACATCCTTCGACGTCATTGAAAGTAAGTTAATTTTAAGGAGTTTTGAATTCAGATTTCTTATGTTGAATGGGTTTTTTAAACACAATCATTTTGATTGTGTTTTTTTTTCCCCGCTGTTACATGATGAATACCTTCAAGTCACTGATTTAAGTGAAATTTGATACATTCTGAGAACAGCAAAAATAAACCATTTAATATGTATAATTAATGTTCTGCTTTTTGTACTTATGATATACATTTAGAAATGTGAGGTAGATATGGAGAAACTGAGTCTTCTGTAAGTGTCAATTTTAATGGTTACAGTGCTGTACTTCTGGGTACTGTTTTTAAAAAAAAAAAAAAAAATAGGCCTCACCTCAAAGAAAGCTCTTGAAAGCACACATCTTATTTGCATCCTGAAACAATCATTTAAAATGTTAGACACAATTTTATGATGGCTTTACATCTTTTTTGCGCTGCTATTGCATCACTATTGTGAGACATTAGCAGTGCAAAAAAAGCACCATGTTCCAAAATAGGCCTCAGTTCGTCAACATCAAGATACAGTTTCTTTAAAATATATATCTTTAGGATTGTGTAGGGGACGTAGAGAAGCAGAGACTTCTGTAAATGTCAAAGTTGTTGAAAAACTGTTTGTTCTTGAACCTTTTCCCTTGTCTTTTCTAATTTTTAAATACATGTTTTAATATTTTTGGAAATGTTTGTTCTCTCTTTTACAGATTGAAAGTATGAAAAAATATTTTAAAAAGGTAACAAGAATTATAAGGTAAATGTTTTCTACTCTTTTTACCCGCAATGCACTGCTGATGATGTCACTGACACTATCTCTGATTTACTCTCTATAGCTGTCTTTCTTTTTACATTATTCTCTGTTTACTTCCCTTATACTAACTCTTCTTTTTTTTAAAAAAATATTTTTTTGGTTCGCTTCAAGTTCGCGAACCGGTCAGCGAACTTGAAGCGAACCAAAAGAAATAGAGCTTGCCAGAGTGATAAACATTCTAGCAATTTTATTTGAAAGGGGAGGTAGTTCTGAAAAGAACTTTTTTTTTTTGTTTTTGTTGTTTTATTTTATTTTTTTTTTCTGAACATTTTTTGATTTTTTTGTATTTTTAGAACAGTTTTATGTTTTTTTTGTGTTTTTTATGGAGGGGAAACAACAAAAAAACAGGAATTGAAAAGGGCTCAACAGGAGCAAAAAAAAAATTACTGCTTGGGTGCATTAGGGCACTTATGGTTTTCGAACACCATATTGATCAAGTTCACACTCATGTTCCCATACGAGAGCATTGCACCACAATATATACAGGTAAACTTCATATGTTTAAAGTTTGGTTGAATGTTTGGCACAGTTTCCTGTGCCTCTCTTCCTGTCAAAGACATTGTTGACGTAGATCTGGCCACAGGAGTTGTCGGGGGATTATCTTGTAGGTCCCTTAACTCAGCCCGGCTGTAGTTTAAGGGATGCCACCTGGCCATATGGCGATGCATAGTATAGTTGCCCATACTATATTTTTTCTCTGTGCCTCTAGACAATCTGTATTTACAGATGAGGCAGGTGGCATATTTAGCATTGACCTTCTTCTGCCCTGGAGGGATGGAAAAAAACTGCCAGATGAAACTTGTTTTCCTCTTAGAAACACAGGGCAACTCTGGGATAAATTGTGGTTGATCTCTATCCTCTTCTTCTTCTTCCTCCTCTTCCTCCTCTCTGTTGGAGATAAATTGACTTGGTGGTCCTCTCTTCTTATGAGGAGGTGGAGGTGGTGGTGGGGGTGCACCAGCTGCAGCAAGTATAGAAGCCATTGCTGAACTCCAGGAAAATGGTCTTTCTCTCACCAAGATGAAAGTCAGAGTGAGGAAAGAAGGAGGGGTTTACATGATTTGGGAAAAGCAAAAGTTCTGAACCAATGAAAAGTGTTATTTTTAGGTCACATGACCTAGTCATACATCATTTGGAAACCAAAAGTGAAATGAACCAATGAAAACTTTGATAAACAAGTCACATGACCTGTTCCGCTTACGTTACGCGGTGCGCGCCGCGTCCCGGATCGCTTCCGGTTCGCGGTCCGGAGCACTTCCGGGAGCGCTAACGCGGCGCGTCATTAGACGCATTACGCGACAACGTGATACGTCGCGCTTCCGCGACGCGTCACAGTTCCGCTAACGTAACGTTGACCGGTTCGCGGACTAGGTCGCGGCATCAAGATGAGCTAACGGAAAGCTTCCCGGTTCGCGAACTGGAAGCGAAGAAAAAAAATATTAAAAAAAAAATTATTAATAAACATCTAAAATATATTTTAAGATTTAAAGAAGAATACATTTTACAGTTACCGATGTTAGCTTTTAAAAAACCAATGAAATTCACAGAAAAAACCATAGGTTATAGACCATATATAGTTAGGAATTTGCATTTACAAAACCTTGAAAATTCACTGAAAAAACCATAGGTTATAGACCATATATAGTTAGGGATTTGCATTTACAAAACCTTATTTTACTCGCATAAAACCATTGAAATTCCATATATAGTTAGTTGCGCTAACTATATATCGCGCACCCGCAATCCACTGCTGATGATGTCACATATTACATCATTCATGACATGGTCAGTGACATCACTGATGACATCACTGATTACAACATCCAGTGACTGTATGTTTCTGTAAAGTGTAAATATGTCTTACATATTGAAGAATGAGTGGATGTATAAGTGTCTGGATGAAGGATTTAGTAGGTGCATGACTGACTGTATGAGTGAGTGATTAAATATGTCTCACTGAGTGCATGGGTTAGTGACTAAACTGTCTTAATTTGTGCATTATTATGTCTGTTGTTCTGTAAACTGCTGCATGTGTTGATAAGTAGCTATATGAGTAACTATATGGGTTATTGATTGGTAGCCCAGGTATTTGTATGGGAGACTGAGTGTGTGTGTGGGTGGCTGGAAGGTGTATGACTCTGTGCATAGATGTGTGAGCAGTTGATTCACTAGATGTATGGTTTCAAAAGTGCACGTGGAAACAGCTGTATGGGCGGTTGACTGTGTGCATGAGTGTATTGGTGAGTGAATGGATATCTCAGTGCTACATGTCAAAGTAAGTACATATGTAAAACACAGTACAAGTGAGAGTTGACATATATAAATAACTGTGCATAAGAGCTAGTGATTGTGTGAGTGGCTGTATGGATCATTGTGAACTTGTATCAGGGATTGTATAAGAGAGTAAATATGTGTTAGTATATGTTTGAATAAGTAAAGTTTGTATAGCTGTATAGTTGAGGAAATGGAGGTGCGATTGATTCTTTGCATGACTGACTAGGTGTGTGAGTAACTCCATGGATGAGTGACAGTCTGTGAGTGTCTGTTTACACTGAGTGTATCTAAGGTTATATTAGAGTCTGAAGAGATTCATCGTATTATCACACAAAGGATGTCATCAGTGATGTGATCAGTAATGTCAAATGAGATGTCATCAGTGATGTCATCAGTGATGTCATTTGAGATGTCATCAGTGATGTCATCAGTGATGTTATTTGAGATGACATCAGTGATGTCATCAGTGATGTCACTGACCATGTCATGAATGATGTAATATGTGACATCATCAGCAGTGGATTGCGGGTGCGCGATATATAGTTAGCGCAACTAACTATATATGGAATTTCAATGCTTTTATGCGAGTAAAATAAGGTTTTGTAAATGCAAATCCCTAACTATATATGGTCTATAACCTATGGTTTTTTCAGTGAATATATATATATATATATATACACACACACACACACACATATATACACATGTATATTTGTCAGAATTACCAAGCATGGTAAAGGCATGCTTGGTAAAAGCATCTGCATAGCTGCATACTAAAGGCATTCATAGTAAAGGCAATCATGGTATAGGCTTGCTTTGTCCTGTCGTACATCTCAAAGGCTGAACAAAGTCTTTGCCTCCTATGGTTTGGAATTGCAGACATGGTTGATTCGTTGAATAAAATTAACATCTAGGCTGAATAGTTGATACTCAGTATGTCTACAGACTCAGACCAGATCTCACAATATGTTAATTGTCCAATCTAACCATTGAGAATGTTGGATAGTGTTGCTTATTTCAATGACAAAGGGTTTCCAGTGCCAGCATTTGAGTACTTGAAATCAATACATTCAAAAGGTGCCTCCTTTCAGTGGCCTTCGTCAGGGAGTTGGTGCATTTCCAACTGCTTCTCCTACTCTCAGAAAGATATTACAAGGCATTTTTGCCATCATCCACTGAAAGAGATTGTAAAGATCTTCAGGAAGACAGAGTCCTTGATCTAGCTATATGTCTTGAATAAAAACTCGGAACTGACCCTGTATACACAGGCAGGTTAAGATGAGTGAAGTGGGAGGGTTCTGTAGTGCTTAACGTACCATGGCAGAGCTTTAGAGGTATTTGTGCCCCCAATGTTGGGAGGAGCGAAGATTAACTGCAGTGTGCACATCATAGAAGGGCTTCCCTGTAGCTTCCTGCAATTGATCTTGTATAGCAATTATTCCATTCACCTATCATTCCTTCCAACAGAGCATACAGCCTTCTATAAAGAGTTGATGTTGTTCCATATTGGTGGATTCACACCAAGGGTCTGATTGACAAAGGTGAACATACACTCCTGTGTAAGTTTACACGTGCTGCAGTAACTTTACTACTTTTTGGTATTCACAAAGTATGAGTTTAATTTTACTACTGGTGACATTACTAGTAGTAAAATTACACTTATAGTTTATGAATACCCAAGCAGTAAAGTTATTACAGCAAGTATAACCTTACACAAGAGTGTAAGTTTACCTTTGTGGATCAGACTCTCAGAGTGCTGTAATTCTCAAACATTTATGGATTAGGTGCTAGGAATAAAGAATGCATACATGGATTTATATCTTCCCTTACATTAGGGATTTTGACAATAAATACATTGTAACTGCTCACTTGGTTTAGCAGGACCTCCTCCAATTGAACCATAGTCAGTCTTATGCCTCAGGTCGGTACGTAGTATCTTAAATGGATTTTTTGATCCTCCTACCAGTAGGAGTAATGTTGGGGTAATCTCAGCCCCTGAGAGGTCAAAACTGAAGGTAGTTTTGCAGCTTTCAATTGAGGACACAACTTGTTCCAGGCAAAATTATTAATAGTTCCTTCTATTTTTACCAGCAACTTATGGGGCATTTTCAGAGGGATCATATGTAGATGCCACTGTCATTTTTGTATCACTGGTACTCTACCCTCAGTGAAATTTGAGACTTGGACAAAGGAGAGATCCATTATCTCCCGACCCAGCTGCGGCAGACCCAAGACCTGCTCACCTTCAGAAGACTCCTCAAGACCTGGCTCTTCGAGCAGTAGCGGCACCCTTTCCCCTCAGCGCCTTGGGACTCTCGCGCGTAAGTAGTGCGCTTTATAAGTGATTGATTAATTGATTTATTATCTAGTGAAAGGCAGAATGTGCTTTGTGCATGCATGTCAACATTGATTTACAACTAAATTAAAGATTTCAGGTACTTTAGCAGCCATTTGAAGACTTAGACTCCACAAATGAAATTATGGTGTATTTGTTAATGGTATGCTTCACCTTTTGAACAATTTATTATATGTCCTGGGAAATACGAGGATGTTGATTTTAATGTTTTTAGTTCAAGAATGACTGTTTTAGGTTGGTGCAGTATGAGAACAACATCATCAGCATATAGTATTCATTTCTGAGGTCTTGCTGATGCGTTTATTCTGGGCACCATCTTGATTCTTTGGTAGCTGCCACTAGGGCTCTGCAACAATATTAATGTCAATGGGATAATGACCAACTTTCTTTTATCATTAGAGCTCTTCCATGGTTCCCCTGTTTCCATAGCCCTATGCGACACACTAAAAGGGTATTTCTGCATCAAGAGACAATACCAATGGTTCAACATTGCCATTGATCACCTGCCATGAAAGATGCAAAAGTCTCCCCAGGGAAATGTCAAAAGCTACTTATGATGAATGCATGAGACATGGTGATACCTTGCGTACTATCTTAGCAAGTACTTTGGCAAGTATCTTGACATCTCAATTCAGAAGAGTTTGAACTCTAGCTACTGTGTTGCATTGGGTGTTTGCCCTTGCTCAGAATAAGTATAATATTGCTTTATTGATGTGAGAACCTAAAGCTCCACTTCCTTCAGCATCCTTAGGACTTTGTCAAGCATTTATTAAATTATTCTCTTTTATGTTGTATAGTTCTATTTGAAATCCATTTCCCCTTTGCACAATCCCTGCTGCATTCCCTCAATCACTTTGGCAAGTTTGCCATCTTTAAATCTTCCTCCCAACCTGCTTCTCACTTCCACTAACACATATGGCATTTTTACAGCTCTTCAAAGGACTTCTTCCCATCAGCGTCATCCCAATTCAAATGGTAAATACAGTTGAAGAATTTATCAAACTCTCATGCAAGCTCCAATCGGAATGTCCGTAAACGATCATACTTGTCTCTGATTGTGGATATCTACAATGAGGATTCCCTCTGTTGTAACTGTACTGCAAGCATTCTCCCTGCCTTTACTCCACCTTTGTGATGTTTCTAGTTTAGGCAGGAGAGTGCACATTCAGATGTTGATGTGAACAGTGTATTTACATTGTATTCAGTCATGGTCAATTTTCTCAGTAGAGTCATCAAGCAAGATTTATGGTTAAACAGCAATGAGATTTGTGTTTATTTAGTTCAAGTCTCTGTATCTTTGGCTTTCCTCCATCTCATTGCTGGGTCTTTCATTGATGGCCCAAGGTAGGATTCGGTGCAGCCCACAATACCCGCTCTGATATCACAAGCCCTTATTCTCAATCAAACAAATAGCAAGATGGTTTTGTAGGTGTTGCCTCTACTTGAACAGCTGATATTTGGACATGTTTGTGCACCAGACCGTAAGAGATGGAATTATCAGGCCAACATCTAGGTATTGTTATGTATGACTGTGATGAGAATTTATGCCTTCCAACATTCAGCAAAAGGAAATCACCATCAACAATGTGCCAGATCCACAAACATCTATTTAGGAACAGGTGCTATTAGCATGTTGGCTAAACGTGTAGCCTAAGTCGTTTGGGTGTATCACTGTAGCAAACTCCATGGTTCAACTAGGACTTTATTTCATCTTTGAGTATGTTTCAGGACTGGCCTCTGGTGAAGATTGGTTTGGTGGATCAGTCCAAGACTATGTCAAATGTCATGTATGAGCTGCTTCCCATTATCACTTTTAGCCTCCTGAATTTTGCAAAACTTTTAGAGTGAGTGGAGAGGAAGTTGATTTTGGCCCACTGGTGCATTTACAGAACCCATAACCAATGACTTGCCATGGATATTACTCTTTCTGGAAGCATAGCACCTGGTGGGTAAGACAAAGTTTTTAAGAATCCTCATAGTGAGTGATCACTTGAAGAAGAATGACTTCTATGCTGCTTCTAAAGCTGGAAGTGGTGGATGTAGTAGTAGTAAGTAGTAGCAGAGGAACTACAAGTGTGCAGTACATTACCTACCCAGTCTCTCTGTTATTTTTTCTGATTTTATTAGTGATAGCTGGGTCTTCTGTTATCATACCATGTGGGCAACCTAGGTATGCAATAGTTTTATATTGTGTGTTTTATGCAGTGTGTAAGGACGCTAATTTTCAGGGAGATGGTATTATGACTTAGAGCTCGCGTGTCATGTAGCCGAGACAGAGTGGTGTGGCTCACTGGTTAGAGGCGGCAAACCCGGGAGCAGAGGACGGCCCGGGACCAGGGTTCAATTCCTGACGCGGCAGGGTCGTGGACCAGGGTCAGCAGACTCGATAATCCTCACCTCGGTCCCTACTCTAACCAGAAATCACACTCGGCAACTCTGGGCATTAGCTTGCCTCATCTTCACAACGGCCCCCCACATACGCAGGGGATGCCTGGTTTCACCTTGGAGATACCAAGTAGGGACAATCTCACAGGGAAAGCCAGGACGGGTTCCCCAGCGGTCTATTGCGCAGAGATACTCCTTCGGGAGTCGATTCTAGCGCGATAGAAACCCGCAAATTAAATTTGATTGCACATGAGGAATATATAGTGTACAATGATGGGCCTGTTAATACTGGTAGGTTGGTGGGCTGTGTGTGCCCCATATATTTGACACCTTGCCCTATATATTCATTGAGGTACTAGACATGGATGTATGGCGTTACAACGCATAATTTTACATCGCATTCCATTACAACGCGATTTTTACAACGCAGGATCCATTACAATGCATGCCTTTACAACGCATGTCATTACATAGCAGATGCTATTACAACGCATGCCATTACAACGTAAGTATAGGTAAGTATATCTTTTTTAAAAAAATGTAATTAAGTTAAACTAATTAATTTAATTTAATTTATTTAATTTAATTAATTTTAAAATTGTAATTAATTTAATTTAATAAATTTAATACTAATAATTTAATTTAATTAATATAAAAATTGTAATTAATTTAATTTAATTAATTTAATTTAATTAATTTAATGTAATTATTTTTAAAATTGTAATTAATTTATTTTAATTAATTTAATTTAATTATTTTAATTTAATTAAATTAAAAGTTGTAATTAATATAATTTAATTAATTTAATTTAATTTAATTAATTTCATTTAATTAATTTTAAAATTGTAATTAATTTATTTTAATTAATTTAATTTAATTAATGTAATTTAATTAATTTATAAATTGTAAATAATATAATTTAATTAATTTAATTTAATTTAATTAATTTAATTTATTTAAAGTCGTTTTTTTAAAAAAACTGAACCCTAAAAATACCCCTGTACCCCAAAACCCAAACCCAGCCCTGAAACCTAAAAATACCCCTGTACCCCAAAACCCAAACCTAGCCCTGAACCCTAAAAATACCCCTGTACCCCAAAACCCAAACCCAGCCCTGAAACCTAAAAATACCCCTGTACCCCAAAACCCAAACCTAGCCCTGAACCCTAAAAATACCCCTGTACCCCAAAACCCAAACCTAGCCCTGAACCCTAAAAATACCCCTGTACCCCAAACCTAGCCCTGAACCCTAAAAATACCCCTGTACCCCAAAACCCAAACCCAGCCCTGAAACCTAAAAATACCCCTGTACCCCAAAACCCAAACCTAGCCCTGAACCCTAAAAATACCCCTGTACCCCAAAACCCAAACCTAGCCCTGAACCCTAAAAATACCCCTGTACCCCAAAACACAAACCCAGCCCTGAAACCTAAAAATACCCCTGTACCCCAAAACCCAAACCTAGCCCTGAACCCTAAAAGTACCCATGTACCCCAAAACCCAAACCAAGCCCTGAACCCTAAAAATACCCCTGTACCCCAAACCTAGCCCTGAACCCTAAAAATACCCCTGTACCCCAAAACCCAAACCCAGCCCTGAAACCTAAAAATACCCCTGTACCCCAAACCCCAAACCTAGCCCTGAACCCTAAAAATACCCCTGTACCCCAAAACCCAAACCTAGCCCTGAACCCTAAAAATACGCCTGTACCCCAAAACCCAAACCCAGCCCTGAACCCTAAAAATACCCCTGTACCCCAAAACCCAAACCCAGCCCTGAAACCTAAAAATACCCCTGTACCCCAAAACCCAAACCCAGCCCTTAAACCTAAAAATACCCCTGTACCCCAAAACCCAAACCCAGCCCTGAAACCTAAAAATACCCCTGTACCCCAAAACCCAAACCCAGCCCTGAAACCTAAAAATACCCCTGTACCCCAAAACCCAAACCCAGCCCTGAAACCTAAAAACACCCCTGTACCCCAAAACCCAAAACAAGCCCTAAAACCTAAAAATACCCCTGTACCCCAAAACCCAAACCCAACCCTGAAACCTAAAAATACCCCTGTACCCCAAAACTCAAACCCAGCCCTAAAACCGAAAAATACCCCTGTACCCCAAAACCCAAACCCAGCCCTGAAACCTAAAAGTACCCAAAAACCCCAAAACTGATACCTCAGTACCCCAAAACATATACTCCTATACTCATACTTATTTTTAAAATTACTTAAATTAATATATTTAATTTATAATATAAAAAAACATAAATTAATATATTTATTTATAATTAATATTAATTAAATTAATTAAATAATATTTTTTTAAAAATTAAAAAATATATACTTACCTATACTTACGTTGTAATGGCATGCGTTGTAATAGCATCTGCTATGTAATGTCATGCATTGTAAAGGCATGCGATGTAATGGATCCAGCGTTGTAAAAGTTGCATTGTAATAGAAGTGCGTTGTAAAAGTTGCGATGTAACAGTTGTTTCCCACTAGACATTAATGCATGACTATCTAGTGCCTTGATAGTATTGTCATTCCTTGATACTTATCCGTAATGGCAAACATATATGCATATGTGTGATTTGCACTAAAGGATTAGAGGGGTCGATGTATGGGGTGTTAAAGTAGCTGTGGGACTTTGGCCAGCAGTAAAATGTGAAGGATAAGTTGAATAATTGTAAAAAGGGGTTTCTACCAGATTAGACTTAATAAGGGCTATTAGGTTGGTTGCACACTTTCAGTGGCCCCAGGGCATTTTTAACCCCTTTTTTGCTCATGACGAGACCAGGCCGTCATGAGTCACAGTTGAGCTGTGCTCATGACGGCCTGGTCTCGTCATAAAGGTGCCGCTTCACCCCGCACGGTTAATTCCCTGCCTGTGCGGGAGAATTAATCAGTGGGCGGGGTCGTGACGAGACCAGGCCGTCATGAGCACAGCTCCACCGTGACTCATGACGACCTGCTCTCGTCACGAGCACTGCAGCGCCGCGCTCACCTCCCACCCCAGCACTGTGGGGGAATTATCCCCGCAGGGAAGGGGTTAAGAGGGGAACTCTTCAACTAGGCATTCAGGGTTCCCTTTTACATAGTTTATGAAAAACGTACAGAAAGTCCTACAGTGTATGGAGTGTGAAGTATACAGAGCCAATGTGATTTCACCTTATCAACAACCATCCATGATACACTTTTATTGTAATAGTGGCTTTTAATGGTCACAGCATGCATTTCAGTTGAGTAGACTGCAGTGACAAGCATTAAGTATGTGGTGATATGGATTACCAAGCCATGGCCAAGCACTATGATCGTAAGGCAATACATCCATGCATCAGTAGCAGTGATTGAGTAGTCAATTGCACAACTATGCACAGTTTCCGTCCCCACACATGAGTGAGTAATGGACAATGGACAATTACCACTTGAATACCAGTCATTTGTAATTAGATTGTTCCCCACCACTGTGTATACACTGTCATGATATTTGTTGTTGCTCATTAAAAAATGGTACTGTCTCTAAAATTATTGAAAGTAAAAATAATTGAAAGTAAAATGTTATTACAGCACAAATCCTCACCCTCCCTTAGGTGGTATTGCTTCATCAATTTGCTGTGATGTGGCTTACAACTCTTGAGCACAAGACGAGCTCTTCTAGATGTGAAAACCCTATGCGAGTGCCAGGTGTGGGTGATAGTGCAGAGTGCAATTGAAACACTGAAACTAACTTTTGGTGGAACTACACTACTTTATTCGATCCCTAAGGTTCAGATCACCAACAGTTGCAAACCTCATATTAATAATTACACTATAAACATAAGCAGAGTGACTTCTGGTTAGTCCTGATGAATGAGGATACAAATAAAATAGAATAAACGTAACTTAAAATGAGGCTTCATCTCCAAACATAGCAACAAAAAAAGAACATACAGTCAAGTATCAGAAAATACTGCCCTAAACAGATCTATCTTTAAAGTGTTTGTCAAGGGCTTCAGATATGTTAAAATATAAATGTTCAAAAACAAGAAACTATGAATATGTGGTGCTACTACTGAAAAATTCAAGGTGGAAGTTCTAGCATTTGGTAAACAAAGTATATCAGGGCGGAGCAGTTCCTTCTTTGCTGTAATGCTGTAACCATCAGCAAATATGATCTTTTCCATCATGTATACAGGTTCAAAAAGGATTCGGACCTCGAAGGGAGCACACAGGGGCCCAGATTTTCGAACAAGTCCTAGAACGCAGTGCAGCAGCAAAAATGCTGCGCTTTGTTGTGTGACAGGGATGGAGCAGTAGAGCACCATATCTACAGAGATATTGCTTTCTCCTCCCCTCTCCCTAGCGCCGGTGCAAATTTTAGCTGCTGTGCGCCAGGCACACACCATAGAGCAGTAGTGCTGAGGTGTGTGCTTGAGTCTTCCATAGATTTTGCGATGGAAGGGTATCCTTCCAGTACAATATGCTATGCATAGACACACTTTAAAAAGTGTCCTGTCCTTCTTTGCATGTGTGCTGCACAGTGCAGTAGGCATGAAAAGACATAAAAGTAAGGAGAAATAAAAAAAATCTCAGTTTAAAACCTCTTTTCAAATGGCAATAACTTTTTGTGCAAACCCCTGTCTACTATTGTTTGTAAATAGGGTTTTGCATCAAAAGGCATGGGTGGTTGATTGGGAACACCCATGTACAACCAATGTCACGCCCTTTGGTGCTAAGTAACACAAAGCGGTGCTTTTAGCTCTTTTGCTTTACTTTTAGGGTACTTTACAGCGCAAAACAAGTTTTGCACTGGAAAGTAAATTAGGAAAAAAAAACATTTTGTGCTGGTTATCGTCACGTTTGTGAAGCTAACCCAGTGCAAAATGTTAGTAAATCTACCCCTTGGTCTTAACTTGAAAAAAAATTACAGAGGCAATCAGTGAAGTTTAAACAAATGTAGCGTGATAGGTTTAAACTTGCATGCACACACTATCAATGTAGATGCAAATTGAAAGCAGTGCAGGGATACAAAAGTTAGGTTCTTTTTTTTTATTTCAGTAATTTTTTGTCACTGAAATACCTGGGTCTACTCTTTGAAAAAGTTAGGTTCATTAATAAAAATGATGTTCCCCCACTGGCCGCCACATCCCCATGATTAATGACATCCAACAGAAGAAATGCATGACTCTGCCTAGGCCAGTTCAATAACAGACATGCTGGTTGGTCGGCCTGGTGATCAAAGTAAGTTGTAGCTGGTTGGCACATGTTCACGTCTACCCTCCTTCCAAGCTCAGAGACCTTGAAATTCCCCCACTGGAGCAATTCCTTAAATGAATCTACGACTCTGAGGCCCTGAAGAGCCCATGAAATTGGACATTTGCCAGCTTTGACGTTTTGGTGGTGTTGGCGGGCATTCTGCACCCGTCTGCCCACCTCTACCCTCAAGTCACTTTCTAACACTGAGTTTTGGTGGGTTTAAGACAGAGCTTGCACCAGAGAGGCAGACGATTGATCATCTTAGAAATCATCAGGTGAGGTTACCCCGTAGTTGGTGGAGAGAAGTTAAAAAACTTATTTCGTCTGCCTTTAAATTGATTCATTAGCGTGAATGCTAATTACTCACGTGGCCATATTTAAATGTGTTTACATTTTCTTAAAACACATTTTAACATCATTTAATTGCCTGATTAGAATTATGCACTATACTATAGAAAAAAATACCCAGGCTATATGTTTTGAAAGCTGCATTCAATTAATAAAGATTTAAAATATAGTTAAAGCATATAGAATCTGAATAGAGCCTCATATAGGACAGATTAATATCAAATTCAAACACGTTCTGGTCAGAAGCACATTTTCGTTGCCAAGTGTCTCCGGTTTCATGCTAGGGTGCCTGTCGTTTCCGAAAGATCATTGGCCAGTTGAAAGTGCGTTCCAGTTTCGTGGTGTGGCCACAGACCGAAACCTGCCCCCACATCAAGAACGAATGTGAGATGGAATTTGAGCGAGATGCTATTTTTAGAACACTGGGTTTGCGAAAGTCCACGCGAAGTAAGATTTTGTGCCAAAAGAGGGGCGTACAAGAACAGAGAGACGCATGTGTGGGATGGCGTGGAATTTAAAACAAGAGCCGTCTGTTTATTGGAGGCCGAATAACACTTTTAAACCTTTATGATATAACCACAGCACTGTTTACCACCAGACGCTAGTCTTCCTGAGCTAATATGCATTTTCATGAAAGCCGGGAACAGTTTAGCAAAACTACCACTGTGCTTGCGAGTTTCAGGAATTAAAACACCTTTGCAACTGAATGTAGATCTTGTTGTAGTTAGAAGGCAGAGTCTTCGTAAAAAGAGCCTGGAGCCATTTAGTTGGGAGATACGTTCTTTATTCCATGTAAGGCCGTGAGGTTACAGCAAACACAGGTAGGACCTTTTAGGGCTCCATTCTCTTTCCAGCCATCCCCTCCTCCAAGCTTCCACCCCACATCACACACATCTTTTGACAACTTTCACTCTCAGCGTTCCAGACACCAGTTTCGAGAAACAGGGAATAGAGACACACAGGACACAACAGTTATTCCTAGGCTAATGTTAGCATTGAATGATGCTAGATAAAGGTATTTATTTTATTTATGATCTGTGTAACAAAAAAGTGGTCTAATTCAAGCACTATTCTTAAATTTTGCCAAGTTTTGTAAGCATGAAAAAAGAAAAAGTGCATCTCTATTCTGTGCCCAATATTCCACAGGTGTGCAAAAGTAGTTGCTAGGGATCCGCTGTAAGGACAATTCAAAACACGGGTAAACTCACTGTGTACCACTGCAGACTCACACTACCTAGGTATCACACTATCTGGTTGGCACATCTGAAAACGGATCTTTTTGATCCAAGTGCTGTCATTTGTCGTTATTCTTGTTTTCTCATGAACTAAGCGAGGCTCAGTCTTTGCTGGTAACCATCTATTATGTTACAGAGTATGATCTTGGGACTTGTACAGCAGCATTAGGACAAAAGGCCTTGATGAAGCCGTTCAGCTAGATCCATGCAATCATCAGATGTGGATAGTGGGAGTTGCGATCAGGGCCTGGCCATCAGCTAGGCCAATCACTCAATCAGCTAAGCCAATGGGTCCCGGGGGGACTTGGCACGAGCCGGTGTCCCCCCCAGGGTATTTCGCGCAATGTGGCCTCACACAAGAGGCGATTGGTTGTTCTGGGAGTGGGAGGGGCTTAGCGGTGCTCGGGGTGGGAGCGGGAGCGATTACATCACTCGCAGCGAGTGAGGAGGCGGCGGTGGAAAGTTTCTTGTGAGAGAAGCGTGTTAGCTGGGTTTTCCTGTCAGAATTTTTGACAGAAAACAGCTGCAGCGCTGGAAAAGTGTAACGGAGGCTAGAAGTCATCTGGAAGTTGACCTCTGTCAGCGTTTTGTGTTTTTTAACGCTGTTTTTGACATTTGAAGCTGCTGGTGACTTCTGGAAAGATGTCGGCAGATGACATTACCAGGGAGGCAATTAGAGCCTTGGTGGCAGTTTGGCGCACTGATTTATTACGCCCAGGAGCTGTCATTGAGGGCAACGCGGAGGTGAAGCGACCACGGCGCTTAGCGGCTGAAGGGGTGAGTCGCACGGTGGCAGCATGCAGGACAGGGATTAGTCGCTCCTCAGAGACTGCGTTTGAGCCTTCTCTATCAGCTTTTAGACCGCGTTGAGCACGCTCTTCAGGCAGGAGCTCTAGAGGAAAGAAGGTACCACTGCGCTCTGCTTCAGCCCCGAGCGTTTTGAAGGAAGCTCAAGCTGCTTTTGAGCCGCAGGCCAGGAAGAGAGCAGGGAAGCGAGGTGGAAGGGCCAGCTTCGCCTTGGTGAATAGGCAGCAGCAAGTGGAGCTGTTTGAAGAGCAGGAGGGTGGTGATTTCTTCTCGGACGACAGTGTTCCTACACAGGCGTCAGGGGTTTCCTTTTTACATGACGCTGCTTTTACGGGAAGAAGGCCCCCTGTGGCATATGCTGTGGGGGCTACTGGCAGAAGTGTGGATATTGCGCCTGAGGTTTGGGTGGGGGAGTCCTCCAATGCGCTGGTAGACTATTCCAGCGACAGCGATGAAGAACTTTGTCAGGAGGACATTTTGGGGGCTGTAGGTGCTAGGAGTGGAGAGCCAGCATCGTCTACACACAGTTTTCGGACTCAGGAGATTACAGTCTTGCAAGGGGTGTTGCTGCCTCAAGCTAGAGGGCCGCCGAAGGGGCATGGGGGCATGGATCTTGGGCATGGGGAAGACACTTTTGACTTGCAGCCATGTGACTTTCAGCAGGATGATGGGGGTCTATTGGGTAGTAGTGCCGGGGCGAGTTCCCGTGGGGTTGGGGGTCAGGATGATGGTGTTATTTTTCACAGGGACAATGATGTGGTGGTGGTGTTTCCGGAGTCCAGGCCACTCCCGTGTCGTCCTCAGGTGCAGTTTGACTCTGACAAGGGGCCACAGCAGAGGCAGTGGGTGTGGGTCAAACACGCCGATTTACCCAAGAAGTGTCCATCTGGAGTTACGAGTTCTCAGGTAAAGGGTAAGTTGCGAGCGGTAACTCGCTGGAGCGGCGGGAACTTATCAGCGGACTCTGGCCATAGGTCTGTTGGTCGGAGTTCTGTTAATCTTGTGGTGAAGCATGGTGCGGCTTTGGGTACTGCGCAGCAGACCCGTAGCGATTCTGGTGCGGAGTTTGAATCATCGGCCGGGCGCTCACAACAGAGGCCTGTGTCCACTTGGGTAAATTACGATGGCGGCATTGGCGATGGTGCTATGCCAGGCACAAGTAGTGATGATACTATATTTCATGATGATTACATTAGTGCTTATGATGACACTAATAAGGAAAATGTGGAGAATCACAGGGATTGGGGGTCGAGGGAGGTGGCTCCTGTTTGGGGTGGTCAAGATTTTGGTGTTAGAGGGGGATCATCTTACATCTTCTAGTGTGTTTCAGAGAACTGGAGCAGTTTTCTCTGCTGATCGGGTAAGGCGTGGCGGTCATCATCAGCGTGATGGACTGAAGGATTTTGAACAAAGGGCTACACAGCTGCCGTCAGGTAAGGAAGACTGGTAGGCTGCGTGGACACGGCCTTTGGTGTGCGGCTCAGGTGTGGAGCCAAGGGAGAGTGTGCCTGAAGGGAGGGCAAAGGTTCAGGGCGATTTAGGTAATGTGGTTCAGGAAACACCACAGCCCAATAGTGGGTCTGGGGGTCAGTTGGATCGGGTTGGGGTGCAAGTCCTGCTTCATCCATAGAAAGCTCTGCGCTGGGTGAGGGTCAAGGGTGTGGTCGCACCAAGTTACCTTATATGGGTGTGGCCATGCCTTTGGGCATGCACTTGTCGCAAAGGACGAGACAGAGAATTTGGAGTCATGACTATGTCGACGTTTTCCGTCTCTTACATAGAGATTTGCAGGCTAGAGAAGGGTCAAAGGAAGAGGAGCTAGAGTTGTCCCGCCACCCCAAGGTACCGAAGACCATCGAAAATTGGACGGCCGCCTTTATAATTTATGCAAGTGTGTATTGTGAGCGGTACCCAGAGCGGGCGGTGGCCTTATTTAAGTACATTGACATTATCAGGAGGGCACACTTACAGGTGGGAGGCTATGCCTGGTTGAACTACGACGAAGAGTTCAGGGCCAGAGTGAGATTGCTTAATGATAAACCATGGGGAGAGGTGGACCAGGAGCTGTGGCTCCAATGGATGTCGGGCATCAGGTATCAGCTACCATACATACAGCTAGTGGTCTTCCAATACAGTATCGGCCCTTTCTCCAGCGTCCCGCTCATTTGGGGGTGGGTGGAATGGGACGGGGACAGTTGCCTGCCACGGGAGCGTGTTGGGGATTTAATAGGGGTACCTTCACCCAACCTTGAGGATTCTAGAACGGAGGTACGGGAACAACCCTTTAGTGCTCCACCGCAGGTCAACAGAAGGGACATAGTGATATCCAATGCTCCAACCTCGAATCCAAGATCATCCTCACTTAACATACTGTCTTGGAACGTGGCTGGTCTGGGGAATAAATTGAACTGTCCTGACTGGAGTTTATTCATTGAGGGCAAGGACATATGTCTATTCCCGGAAACCTGGTCCAGAGAAGCAGTCTCTCGAACAGGTTTCGCTGCTTTCTCGACCCCGGCGACATGGGGGGGGGGAGGGGTGTCATGGTTCTGCATACTCCTACATATGATACACATATCCTGAAGACATGTGTAGTATTTCCCTTTTTGAAACCCACCCCTGTCCCGTGCTCCCCGCACGCTTCATTATCAGTGTGATTGGGTGTTTACATACTTTTGTGATTCATGCCTTAAAACATGTGGTTTTGTTATTTATTTTGCTTTTACTGAGCCTGGCGTTGGTCTTTATGGTTTGTAAGTGCAGTATTTCAAAGGTTAAGATTTAGCGTATGGTACAACGGAGACTTTGCCCAGTGAAGGTCTTTTGATTTCTTTCCTCGCATCCCTTGCCCGCTCCTTTTGGTGCGCGTTCAAAGGAGATTGCAGTCTGCGTCTTCGCGCACGTTCTGAGTGCGTAACTGGGAGCGGCTGGGTGCGGTCCTGATTTAATGCCTGGAGCAACCTTGCCCTGCAGTCGCATTTACGCTCTTACAGAAGCCGAAAATGTTCATCTGAGAGAATACTTAGATGAATACCTTGCTAACGGCTTCATTAGACACTCTAAATCCCCTGTTTCATCAGCACTTTTTTTCATTCCAAAGAAGGGAGGGGAATTGCGCACGTGCATTGATTATAGGGCCTTAAACAATGTAGCTATAAAGAACAGGTACCCCCTACCTTTGATTCCAACACTTTTGGACCAAATAAAGAAAGCTAAGATTTATACAAAACTGGATTTACGAGGAGCTTACCATTTAGTTAGGGTAAGAAAGGGAGACGAATGGAAGACGGCCTTCTGCACAAAGTTCGGTCTCTTCGAATACCAAGTTATGCCATTTGGTCTCTGTAACGCTCCTGCCGCCTTCCAGTGTTTTATAAATGAGGTTTTACACGAATTCATTGACATCTGTTGTGTAGTCTACATAGATGATATTCTCATCTATTCTGATTCTGAGGAAGAACATGTGCAACAGGTTCGCGCCATTCTTCAAAGATTGCTATCGAACTCACTCTATGTGAAATTGGAAAAGAGTTTATTTCATGTTTCCAAAGTGGACTTTCTGGGCTATATTATTAGTCCAGAAGGAATTGAAATGGACCCAAAAAAGGTTGAAGCTGTAACAACTTGGCCAAGCCCCACTTCTGTGAAGCAAATTCAAAGTTTCCTAGGATTTGCAAATTTTTACCGCAGATTTATTCAGGACTTTTCTCAAATTATTACGCCCATAACTAAGTTACTGAGAAAAGGAGTAAAATTTTTATGGACCCCAGATGCCGAGGAAGCTTTTCAAATCCTAAAAAAAAGGTTTACTATGGCGCCAATATTAAGCCATCCAGACCCCAATCAGCCATTTATTGTAGAAGCTGATGCATCTCAATATGCTTTAGGGGGAATTCTTTCACAACGAAATGCAGATACCGGCCAAATGCACCCAATAGCTTACTTTTCAAGAAAGTTATCAGAAGCAGAACAGAATTATGCGATTGCCGATAAGGAATTATTGGCAATAAAAGCAGTGTTTGAAGAATGGCGTCACTACCTGTTAGGGGCTCGTCATCCAGTAACAATTTATACAGACCACAGAAACCTTCAAGCTTTAAGATCAGTAAAGGCTTTGACTGCTAGACAATTACGTTGGTCAATGTTCTTCAATGACTACAATTTTGTAATTACTTATCGTCCAGGAAAAGAGAACTTAAAAGCGGATGCTTTGTCCAGAATTGGAGATAAGGGCCCAGAGCAACTTGAAATTATTCATCCTGTAATCCCTACTTCTTGTTTTCAGGGAAGTTTATCTGTGGGCGACATTGTTGATGACATCAAGGAAGCTTTGAAAGAAAAGGATATTGAGATGTGGAAAAAAGATCACCCTTTTCTATATGAGAAAGATGATTTGATGATGGTACATGATTTGATTTTTGTTCCTAATGAAAAGATTCGACAATCCATAATTCATCTTCACCATGACACTATGTTGTCAGCTCACCCAAGTATTTTAAAAACAATGGAGCTTATTAAAAGGAACTTTTGGTGGCCTTTTATGTTCAAAGACATTCAGCTATTTGTGGAAACTTGCAGTGGTTGTGTTCAACACAAATCTTCTCATCAGGCTCCTAGTGGATTATTAATGCCCCTGCCTATTCCACCTCAACCCTGGCATACAATTTCGTTGGATTTTATAGTCGAACTACCTGAAACCAAGAAGGGTCCGATCTTTTAAGCCCCTTAGAGTTCGCCTATAATAACTCCGAACATTCTTCCATCAAGATGTCCCCCTTCTTTTGTAATTTCGGATTTCATCCAAAAAGTATTCCCAAGAGTTCTAACAACAACTACGATGAATCCGTACCTGCAATTTCTGACTATGTATCCAAAGTTTTCACCATTCAGGAAGAAGCTAAATTCAATTTGGCCAAAGCAAAGGAATCCCAAAAGGAAGCCAAGGATAAACATCGATCTGAACAACCTCAATATAAGGTTGGGGATAAAGTGTGGTTGAGTACAAAACATTTGAAATTAAGAGGAAACAGGAAATTCAATCCAAAATTTATTGGCCCCTTTACTATTGGGAAAATAATAAACCCAGTTTGCGTAAAATTGATTCTTCCTCACAAGTACTTGTTTCACCCTGTTTTTCATGTCTCTCTGGTTAACCCTTTCCATCCCCAAACTCGTATTTCGAAATCTCTGCCTTCCATCATGATAGAAGGTCACCCTGAGTTCGAGGTTAAAACGATCTTAGATTCTAAAAGAATTAGAGGAAAACTTTTTTACCTCATTGATTGGAAAGGGTATGGCCCAGAGGAAAGGTCATGGGAACCTTTGGAACATCTGATAAATTCTCCTAGGTTGATCCGACTCTTTCATTTACGACACCCTGAGAAACCAAAATCCATATCCACTGTTCTTGGGGGGATCTTGAGGAGGGAGTACTGTCATGGTTCTGCATACTCCTACATATGATACACATATCCTGAAGACATGTGTAGTATTTCCCTTTTTGAAACCCACCCCTGTCCAGTGCTCCCCGCACGCTTCATTATCAGTGTGATTGGGTGTTTACATACTTTTGTGATTCATGCCTTAAAACATGTGGTTTTGTTATTTATTTTGCTTTTACTGAGCCTGGCGTTGGTCTTTATGGTTTGTAAGTGCAGTATTTCAAAGGTTAAGATTTAGCGTATGGTACAACGGAGACTTTGCCCAGTGAAGGTCTTTTGATTTCTCTCCTCGCATCCCTTGCACGCTCCTTTTGGTGCGCGTTCAAAGGAGATAGCAGTCTGCGTCTTCGCGCACGTTCTGAGTGCGTAACTGGGAGCGGCTGGGTGCGGTCCTGTACTTAAACCGCACCCAGCCTTCCGGAAGGCGCTTTGCCTTCCGATTTCGTCTGGAGAAGGTCGCGTCAGCAGGTGGAACTTACCGGATGGTGTTTCGATCCTGGCAGGACTTCAAAGCGGTTCTTCTCAATTCCGGAACAAGAATCCTGAAAGACAAGATTAGAAAGCTAAGTACTTTCGTTGTTTAAAGGCGCCCTTCGCAAGAAAGGTCAACAGAAGTTTTGGAACTTTCAATTTTCAGAAGGAAATGCAAGAAAGAGACTTTGGACATTTCTAATTTTATTTAAAGAACACATCTTAGTTTTTGGAGGAACAATTGCTTACTGTTCATGTATGTGATTCTCAGAGAAATAATTTAACAATGTGGTTTTAGATTTTGTGTCTAAAGAAAGGTGTATGAAGAAAGACATATAGGATTTTGTATTCTTTTGGTCTATGCTTATCTTTTGTTGTACTAGAGGAAAAAACACGAATCCCAAGACAAGGAAGCAAGAAGATAATGTCAAGTAAGTGATAGGAATAGATAGGAATGTTTGCAAAGAGTCTTTTAAAGAATGTAAAGTAATCCTTCTCTTTCTTTTAGTTTCTACAACTTGACAATACAAGCTGGTATCCTACAAGCTGAGCATTAATCCTAGAGGACGTCTGATGACTTCATCATCTCGATCAAAAAAAAGACATACTGGACGAAAGCCAACAACTTACTGATCGCAGGTAGGGGAACTTCAAGGCTCTCCACACTGATTTAGGTACTTTAACTAAGTAGACTAGAATAGTTAAAAGGCTACAGAATAGATAGGTGAAAAGGCACTTGACCAATATACTAAAGTCTTTGGTGCTTGTTGCTTCGCAGGTCGACAGCAAGAACCAAGGTCAACACTTCAACGTCCAGTACCGGCCCTCCTCCCTAATTCCTTGTTTAAAACCTTGCTGTATACTTTAGAATCAGTAAGTTTTGGTTAGTGATTAGGGAAGTTGGTCTCTTGCGTTGTAGTATCGGGTTCCCAAGGCCTACATGTTCCGAAGATAACCCACTTACATTGAAAGAACTGTTGGCACGGAAACTGAAAAGTACAAAGAACAAGTTTATTAAAACCCCATGGGGTGGTGGTACATTCCTACAGCACCCTTCGGTAATGCAAGAAGTATCACACCGAACGTTGGTGTGAGTCCCTCTTTTATACAGTTTACAAGCAATAAACAGAATAGGCGGCACAAGGTTGCAGGGATTATGTACATATATGGTCATTTTTGGAACACAGCCAACTCATGGGAGGGGTTACAACCTCACTGGTCAGTTTTGGCGGCACATTCCTGAGGGGTGACTGGTCAGTTGGAACTGCGCATGAGCGGGCTTGACCGTAGCTAAAAATAGCCTGTTGCTGGGCAGAATTGAGTGGTCAGTTACACGGACAACGGACTAAAGGGCATGCTGACCACGAGGCCGCTCATTCTCTAAAATGGCCGCCACACTTTACAAAATGGCGTTTCTAAGTATAGTCAAGATAAAGGGAAAACGTGAAGCACAGCTAAGCGCTAACTCGGCCATTGTCAAATTACGACAGACGACCCTTTTAGCGTTTAGCTGAAGCTACCTCATAGTGGATATAATCGGGATGTTCATCTTCAATATCTATTAGCATTATTTGAGCTACTTCTTTATGAAGCATCATTTTGTTGTGAGCAAGAGCTCGTCTTGATGGTATACAAGCCGATAGACACATGGAACATAAAGCTGGGCCACATTGTATACATAAACATACGAGGAACAATATCCCAACAATGCTGCATAAAATCGTTAGCAGTTTCCAACCCCAAGTGGTAAGCATTGACCAGAACCATCCTGAAAAAGTCCAAGTTCCATTGTCCGGGTGTATTTCAGCTGCTATTTTGTGCAACTTAGAAATGGCATCATAAACGGATGGCGAATTATCTGGTACATAAACACAGCAGCTACTTCCGATGATTCTACATGCCCCCCCCGATCTGCTAGAACCACATCTAGAACCATTCTGTTCTGAAGTGTAACGATCCTAGAAATCTGAAGTTCTTCAGTAATATTTCCTAATGCGATAGCAGTATCATTAGCCACAGCCTCAACAACACGGGTCAATCGTCTTATTTTCCTACTATTCAAGGCGGCCCCTACAAAGGAGAACAGTCCAAAATTAAAGTCCACATATTGCTGCAGTGCGGTATCCGTCTGGTCAATATCATCCAGAACAACAGTACGTTTAACACAAAATCGTGGTAAAGCACATAGTCATTATGATACATTGGTGGGGCAATGAATACAGGGGGCAATACAAAAGATACATAGCAAGTGCCTAACCATCCTAACGGAAGCTGATGATAGCCCTTAGATCCACAAATAAAATAGGTATTACGAGATGCCACAAACGATATGCCATTCGGGCTGTCGAACGTAAGTGTAGTGTTGCATTCACTTTTCCCAACCGGGATTGTACCTTTATTACGTATGCACAAATCAGCTTTAGTGGCAATAACATTAATAATATGTGAACCAGATACATTAACGTTCCTTTGGTTGCTGTAGACACGTGGGGCAGAGGCATTATCGGGGCGGTATTCTTCCCATTCAAATCGAGTACCCTCAGCTCGTGGATACCCATCCCGGTCATGGTAGCAAATTTTATTCAAACGGAAAAGCACTCCCCCTTTTGTTGGCCATCGCAAAGTGAATAGAAGAGTGTACCAGGCATTGCAGGACCCATTATGTGAAAACGGAAGCGGAATGAGTGGAGTGCCCCCTTTCTTCTGATGACCAGGCAACATCCCGCACACCCAACAATTAGAAGTATGTGTCATGTTATGCGTATGATGCAGGATCTGAATAAAACTATTGTTCAAGTAGGTCTGACGGTGCCGTTCTTCATGGTAGGGCAGGGTGAAGTGAAAATGTTCGGATGGAGCCGGGGTAGTCGGCAGCAAATGTTCACGTGCAGGCACCACGAGTTCAACTACCCAAGCTATCACTGCTATTACCACAATGGTCAAGACAAAAAGGATGGCACCAAGTATTCTTTTGTCTCGTGATGCAGAAGACGCCATAGTTCAAAGAATTCTCAAAGTCTTAAATAGTTCGAAAAGTTCACAAAGTCTCAAATGTACATATGTGTATATTTACACCTAAAAAGGAAAAATACGGTGCTGAGCTCCGAGGTAGCCGTTGTTTTCTTCTCCGGGGTCAAGACGGGTGTCGCTACTCTAGGCAGAACTGATCCCCCCCCCTTGAGATTCCCGGTTTCCGTTTCACAAACCCCAGAGCGGTAACCAACCAGTCTCGAAAACCAAAAATAAATCTTCTCCTTATCGTGGCCGTAGATCGTACCGTTGTCGTCCAGAAGCAGTGTGGTCCGGGAAGGCTCCCTCGACTTCAGCCGACGTCACAGCTGGGCTCTTTTCTTTTTCCAGAATCTCCTTATAATCAGTCAGCACAGCAGGATTCACCAGGTCCGGAGAGACACGCTGGCAGTGAGTTGAGTGTATCCACCGCTTTCTGTTGGTCACTCGTACAGCTGTTCGAGTCGCCAAGAGGACCTGCTCGGGGCCTCGCCACCTCGGTTCCAAGCTGTTCGTCCTCTCAAACGACTTAATCATAACATAATCCCCAGGACGGAGATTATGAGCCTCTCCAGTGGAATTGTCAGGGAGCGCTTCTCGAACCTGTTGATGAATAGAAAGCAAATCTTTGTTAATCGTGCCAAATAGTCATTCATCATTATACAAGGCACATCATGTATCAATCGTGGCTTGGGCACCCCCCAAATATTCATAGGCCTTCCAAATACCACTTCATATGGTGTGAGGCCTGTTCGAGAGTGGGGCACTGATCTGAGAGAGAGCAATGCTAACGGTAAAGCATCCGGCCACTTCAATGACGTAGATGCTACAATCTTAGCCAGTTTTAGTTTCAACGTGGCATTGTACCGTTCGACAAGACCTGCTGACTGAGGGTGGAACACAGCATGAAACTTCTGCTGGATCCCCAACCCCTTCAGCACATACTCCACAATTTTTCCAACAAAATGAGGCCCATTATCGCTCCACAAAAATTTGCAAACTCCAAATCGAGGGAAGTACTCCTTGAGCAAAACCTTAGCTGTTGTCAAAGCTGTATTATCTTTCGTGGGGAAGGCCTCAACCCATTTGCTAAAAGCGCACACCACCACTAGGACATACTTAAGGTTATTGCAACGCTCCAGCTGGATGTAATCCATTTGGAGTACCTTGAATGGTGCAGATGGTGGAACGAACCCTCCTTTCGGAGTATGGGTCCCTTTCGCAGGATTGTGCTGCAAACATATCAGACAGGTCTGGACTACTCTCTTGGCTGTATTGGCAATCTCGGGATGCTCCCAAACTCGTGATAACAATCGAGTGATCGCAAGAGCTCCCACATGTGCTAATCCGTGTGTCATCTGAACCATCGCTTGCAAGTAAGCTGCAGGCAATTTCCATCTCTCCATGTCTTTGCTTCTCCAACAGCCCTCATCATCTAGCGCCCCATCTACTGCCCATGCCGCAAGTTCTGCTTCAGTTGCTGATTTTTGGATATCTAGTATCTCTGCTCTAGCATCGTACCATCGCTCAGCTTGTGATTTTGTTACATACATGGGGGAGTCAGTTCGGGACATAGCTGTTTGCCTCGCTATGCTGTCGGCAAAGGCATTTCCTTGACCCACTTTATCAGTGATCTTTTTATGGGCACTGCATTTAATAATCGCTACTTTCTTTGGACAAAGCAACGCGTTTAGGAGATCACGCACCAATTCTCCGTGCATAATGTGTACTCCATGAGAAGTCAAAAACCCACGTTCCCTCCAGAGTAGCCCGAAGTAGTGCGCTACTCCGAAGGCGTACCGGCTGTCTGTGTAGATGTTCACACATAGGCCAGCACTCAATTCGCAGGCTCTCGTCAAAGCTATCAGCTCTGCTGCCTGAGCCGATTTTTGTGGTATTCGTGCTGTTTCTACCACTGTCTTAAGTGTCGTGATTGTGTATGCTGCGGAAGTCGTGCCATCTGGCAGTCTCAAACATGATCCATCGACCCACAGTTCCCCATCCACATCTGGAAGTGGCATATCCTGTAAGTCGACACGACCCTTTGTCTGTTCCTCAGTCAGGAAAACACAGTCATGATGTTTTTCTTCCTGACCCTCCTCAACCGGATAGGGCAATAAAGTGGCAGGGTTCAGAGTAGCACATCTTTTCAGTGTGATATGTGGCGCCAGAAGTGTAAGCTCATATCCTGTCAAACGTGCACTCGTGAGATACTGGGTTTTCGTCTGATTCAACAGGGCATCAACTGCATTGGGAACTAACACCAACAATTTGTGCGATAAAACTATTCCCTCACTCTGTCGTATAGCTACCGCTGCTCGAAAACACCCAGGTAACCCACGTGCTACAGGGTCAAGGACCGCCGAGAAGTATGCACATGGCCTTTGTTTGTCCCCGTGTGCTTGCACTAACACTGATAACGCGCACCCATCTTTCTCGTGTACGTACAATGTGAAAATCTTTGTGTAATCTGGTGTACCTAACACGGGTGCAGAGCAAAGGGCTTGTCTCAGTTGATCAAAAGCATTTTGACATTCATCTGTCCATTCAAGGGGCATTGGTGTAGTTTTGGACAGCAATGCTAACAAAGGTTTTATAATGTGCGAAAACCCCATGATCCACTGTCTACAAAAGGACGTTAATCCTATGAAGGCACGTACATCTCTCTGTGTGCGGGGGACTGGTGTATCTAAAATTGCCTGGATTCCATCCGATGTTAATGCACGCCCCTCCTTAGACAAAAGATGACCGAGGTAGGTCACCTTGGGTCTACAGTATTGGAGCTTTTTCTTCGAAACTTTATGATTATTTTGAGCCAAAAAGGAAAGCAAAGCAAGCGTACTCTCCTCGCATTGAGCATAAGTATCAGCAGCCAACAAAAGATCGTCGACATACTGAATAAGGGCAACTCCAGATTGCAATTGAAAGGAATCAAGCTGTCTTTTTAAAGCCTGGCTGTAGATACTCGGACTCTCAGTGTAACCTTGAGGAACACGACAAAATCTATTTGATTTATTATTTAACGTAAAACCGAATAAGTATCTGCTGTCAGGATGGATGGGAATGGAAAAGAACGCATTTTTCAGGTCAATGACACTAAAGGTCGTCGCCGTTGGGGGGACCAATGTAAGCAATGTCGTGATATCAGACACCACCGGGTATTGGGGGATGACAATTTTGTTAATTTCTCTCAAATCAATAATAAATCGATAGACTTTGTCGTCAGTATCTTTCTTAAGGATCAGGAGAATAGGACTATTGCAAACATTATAGGGGACTTCCTCCACTACCCCTGCAATGATCAAATCTTTAACAATGTGTGTCAGGGCAATTTCTCCTTCCCTGGAGATCTTATACTGTGGGACACGTGGCAAAAGTACTCCCTCCTTGACAGTAATGCGAATGGGTGGAATGAGCATCTGTCCCACATCCGTATCCGAGGTCGCCCACAACGTATGAGGGAGAGAGGCTAATGCTTCACATTCTTGTATAGTAAAAAATCTGTCTGAATCTGGATAGTTATCATTCAAAATAACTCGCACTCCCTCCGGAGCGCAACGTATTGTTGCTCGAAAATATTTAAGCAAATCAATGCCCAGAATATTATCTGGGGTATAAGGTGACAACAAAAATTGACCAAAACTGAAAAATTTATCGAGACAAAGTGCAAGGGGCTTCGATAATGGGCTGGGAGTGGGTGTGCCATCAAACCCAATACATGTAATCATATCGCCAGACAGGGGAGCCCTCGGAACCAAGTTTTTAGACAAAGCGCTACGAGTAGCCCCTGTGTCAACTAGAAACTGATCAGTAGAACCCAAGATACCCGCTGATACATATGGACCACTCTGATCTACTGGCACTTCAACTGATTCCGTACCCCATCCTACGCAGTCCTATGCATGCACATAATCCTGATGCTCCACATTCTCACCCTCCGATATCTGATACTGGTTCCGTCTGTCAAATGTATTACGCTCATCCTGGCCACGGCCCCTCTCTTCAAACCTACCACGATCACCTCCGCCGCCTCTCGCCCCCGAATAACTGTTCCTTGACCTTCCACCTCCTCGACCACGCTGACTACGTTGCTCACGAAGTACCGGACAATCATCAGCCCAATGCCCAAACTCTTTACAATAAGCACATTGATCCTCCGCTATATCCGTACGCCCGTACGACGCATTACCCCCCTCCTCGTCTACCTCTATCATTCCCTCTAGATTGCGTTCCACAAACCTGTGCCAACATCACCTTCGTTTTCAATTCCTTCGCCTTCTTATCAACACTTTCTTTAGCCTCCAATTCCTGCCGCTCATAATACTGAGCCATAGTTAACAAAGATGCAGGGGTCGCCGTGGTCCAGGAGCTTTCACTCATTTTCAATCGTTTCGCAATCTCCGGTAGGAGATTGGCCACATACTTATCGACAAACAGATGCCTACCTGTATCGTCTGTTAATGATTGCCCACTGTAATCATGAAAAGCTTCTTCAAAGCGTGTAAAGAAATCAGATACCGATTCATCTGGCTTCTGTTTGCATGAAGCCAACATGGGCCAATCGATCTTTTTAGGGGGTACCAAAGTTTTCAATTTAGTCAAAATAGCCGCCGGGAGATCTAGAATCAAAGCACATGGTTTACATGCAGGTTCCCTTTGTAAGTCAGCCTGTTCTAAGTCCTTCCAATTAGCCCCAAAAGTCGTTTGATCGTTAGTTTTACGAATCAACCTCCACATATCAGGGGGGAGAATTAACCCAAAGAAGAGATCTATATCCACAAGCGTCATTACACAAGAGGAAATGGCCCCCTCAACCCCTTCATAGAACGCGGCTGGATTTTTACGAAGATCGGGCAGGGAGTTCTTTAACGCCATAACATCTGATCTATTCCAAGGCGTATATACCCAATTATATATAAAGTACCCCTTCGCATCCTTCGACATTTTATCGTCATCCGTACCCTCTCCCTTCGGAGGAACATACAAAGGCGCAGCTTCACGCATAGGCATAACATGCATTTTGGTAGTCTTATCTGAACCCCGAAGAGGACACTCTTTGGATTCCTCCGTTGACCCCGACGCGGACCCCGTAGCATCTTTCTTTTCATCCCGCAGTCTGGTCGCCTCATCCCGCAGATGAAGTAGTCGCTTGAAAAGGTCATCAGTATCTGAAAGAGCAAATAAACCTTTATCCAAATTCTCACAATAAACTGACACAGCTTTTGGTTCTAAAGTGTCTGAATATTTACGGAAGCGAACAACAACCTCTTCCGCTAAAGTAGTGATAAAACACATTAATTCTCGGTCGGACCACAAATTCTTTTCAGCTAAAACCGTTGCTACAGTTATATGATTCAAATTTAATTTTCTAGCAAGACCACGCAACTCCGCGGCTCTGTCCGCAGATAACCTGACACTCGATCTGTCCTTTCCATCCGACTTATCCCGACCTTCGTCACCGGAATCCTCAGACGGAGCCGTGGGATGGACATACGGAGGCGGAGAACGATCTAGTAACGAAAAATCATCAATTTCATTATTAAGGACAGGATAAAGCGGACGACGAATAGGAAATTGACCGGCCGTTTGCAAGTTACGTTCCCGTTCCTCCCTTTCTTTCTTCTTCTGCGCTTCCTTTTCCTCAAGCTGTAAAGCCTTATCTCGAGCAGCCTTGCGCTGCTCTTTGTCCGCCAAGGCAATTTCACGTTTCATACGTTCACGCACCGCTTTCTCCCACATTCGTACACAATCAAACATATTCTGTCTAGACCTACGTTGAAACAGACACTGCTCCACAAATTGAACCTTTCGCAAATCGAACGACCCATGTAGTGGCTATTGCAATTCAGGATCAGTTTTTGTGTATTTATGCCATGATTTGCTATACATGATAGGGGGAAGGCCAAATTTGATATACATTTCACGATTCGGAGTTCCTTCTGGGGGAGCCGGTTGTGATTCCGCTAACCTAATTGTGGTACCATTTCCAAGACAGCACATCCCTCAGAGTGTGCTTAAAACAGGCATGTTCAAAAAGTATCACGAAAGCGCGATACCGTATAAACTGGCACTTACAGTACTTCACACAAATGTGCCGCTCAGTGGGAAAAAAACAAAATTAGAGAAACATCTCTACATGCCTGCCTATGTGAAGTGCACTACACATATAATTCAAAGATCACAAAGGTCACAAAGTCACAAATGTTAGCTAACTCAAATCATAGAAACAATTCATAGAACTTCGGCAAGCGTCCGAGGACTACCTTACCGGTCACAAATCATAGAACTTCAGTAAGCGTCCGCAGACTACCTTACCGATCACAAATCTTACCCAAATCTCAAAGGTCCAGATTCCAACTGCCAAGGTCTTTAATCGAATCAGCCAAACGGCACTTATCCAGCAACACAGACGATCAAGAACTCAGTCGGAGACCGGCGCCACCTGGAAGGTCAGATCGGAAGGAAAGGAAGAAACACCGTGGGTGCCAAGACTCGGGTCACTCAGTGGCAGCGCGCGCGTCCATGGCGAGTTTCCAAACCTTCGTCACGACCTCTCCTTTGGGCATCCGAGTCGCCGATGAGTCCCTTCGTGGTCGCCAATTTGTAGTATCGGGTTCCCAAGGCCTACATGTTCCGAAGATAACCCACTTACATTGAAAGAACTGTTGGCACGGAAACTGAAAAGTACAAAGAACAAGTTTATTAAAACCCCATGGGGTGGTGGTACATTCCTACAGCACCCTTCGGTAATGCAAGAAGTATCACACCGAACGTTGGTGTGAGTCCCTCTTTTATACAGTTTACAAGCAATAAACAGAATAGGCGGCACAAGGTTGCAGGGATTATGTACATATATGGTCATTTTTGGAACACAGCCAACTCATGGGAGGGGTTACAACCTCACTGGTCAGTTTTGGCGGCACATTCCTGAGGGGTGACTGGTCAGTTGGAACTGCGCATGAGCGGGCTTGACCGTAGCTAAAAATAGCCTGTTGCTGGTCAGAATTGAGTGGTCAGTTACACGGACAACGGACTAAAGGGCATGCTGACCACGAGGCCGCTCGTTCTCTAAAATGGCCGCCACACTTTACAAAATGGCGTTTCTAAGTATAGTCAAGATAAAGGGAAAACGTGTAGCACAGCTAAGCGCTAACTCGGCCATTGTCAAATTACGACAGCGTCTCTGCGAAATCATCCACGTCATCCAAGAGGGCTTCAGTCAAGGCAAGGTAAGGGACGACGTGGATAGCTTGACAAGGGGCGCCCCTCGGGAGGCCTCGCAACCTGGGTGGCTGTAGACCTTGGATGTAAGGCTTCACCCATCCCCTCAGTTTCTAATGACATTCTTGGGGTCTTGTTGGAGTGGCCAAACTCTAGTAGGCTGATTGTGGTAAACATCTACTCCAGACCAGTAAATATCACAAATGAGTCAGACACCATTGACCAACTCTCGGCTTTCCTCTGTGGTAAATAAATATTTACCGTCGGAATTTCTATGCAGTAAAGTTCAATAAAATAACTCAATCGGAAATGAGAGGCAGAATCCGTGGTATCTGAGTTTATAAGGGTTTTATTCCATAAAATGGAATGGTTCGAACCAGGGTATCATGTTCCTTTCACCATTAAGGATCAGGAAGGGATAGACAATACTTTATTAACAGAGTACAATATATATAGTAAATGCATATAATGGTGATGGATACAGAAGGCGTAACAGCTGAGAGAAACGAGATAAGAACACATGTGCGTAACAGAAAGGCGTGCACGAGGGCGTACACAGAGGTGTGTGCAAGAAACGTCACATGAAAGTGTCACAAGTGGGTGGATACATGGTGGAATCTTGCAATGTCAGCAGAAATCTGTAGCAAGGATGCACGCGCAGCAGCATGACGTGTGACTGACGTGAGGCTGGAGGGTGCAGGGGACTTGACATTTAGCACTAGAGGAAAGAGACAGAAGTCTGGCATGTCAGATCGACTCGTTCCCAAATCATATCTGATATCTTGTGTTTAGGGAACTATATTATCTAGAAGGAAAGGTCTCTTGGGCAGAGGCTACTCTATACTGACTATTAATGCGTGCATATGTGACTACGTGTCTGCGTGTAATGCGAGGGGCCATGGGCCTACCATGGTAACAGGAGCAATGAATTACTTGCATGGAGACAGAGAGGCCGGGCCCTTTGCTCTGCAGCCGGGGAATTGTTTATCTATTCTGCTAGACTGGAATGTGTTTTCGAGGAGCTGAGCTCGGCTATATTGATAACTTGAAAGCAAAATACTGTCTTTGGCAGGCAAGCAGGCCGAGCCGGGCACCGCTCGCCACGCAGGGAGTAGGACAGAGGTCAGGGATGTATCCCACGTTGCAGCTTTCAGGAGGCAGAGAGCAGAAAGGGCTCGATGGCAGAAATCAGGGCCTAGCTCTGCAGGGCTAGGAAAACGTGAAAGTGCACCATGAAAAGACGTTGGCATGGCATACTTAGGAACTGAATTATCGATCCATTCATGGTGGATCCGAAAGAGGACATGTTAACGTTGGACGCAAATGTATTTGCGTCTTCATAACTGGTCGAGGAGGGAAGTTACATGCACTTTAAGCTCGTACATGGAGACGGTGGGGTTCACGTTAGGGGACACAATTGACCAAAAATTCATATTACCTCATTCCCTCCTTGTCCCCTACGGACCCTTCATGATATATCGATCTTCATTATACCATCTATTTGTTCATATAACATCATTTGCTCTTCCTTTTTCAGGCGGGATTTAGAACGTGGACTTGGATGAGGAAAACATGATGTGGCGCACAAGCCGCAAATCGCTGGCCCACACTGTATACATAGGCAACAACTGAATACTATGAGAAGGGCTCTTCCGAGAAAGGATAGGACTTTCCATCCCCAGGCTGATAACACGCTCCAGAACCAACCGGACCAAGTCCAGGTGCCTGGATTCTGGTGTATCTGACTTGCAATCTTATGGAGACGGGTTATGGCTTTATATACTGACGGTGCGTTTTCTGGAATGAAAACACAGCAACTCGATCCGATGACTCTACAGGCTCCGCCCCTATCGGCCAGAATGACGTCAAGAACAAGACGATTTTGAAGGACAACAAGTCTCATAGCAGACTGTTCCTCTGTTAAGTTGCCTAGGGCGGAAGTAGTTTCATTTACCACTGCTTCAAGGGTTCTGGTCAAGTGACGTATTGATTTGCTATTGAAGATAGCTCCTAAATAGGGAAAGAAACCTTTATTGAAATCTATGTATCGTTCCCATGCCGTTTCAGTATAGTCGACAATCGGGAGTTCTCTCTTGGGTCTATTAGGTACTAGACGGGAGTTCTTATGATAATCAGGTGGAGCTAGAAAAACAGGTGGCAGAAGGAATGCAATGTAACATGTCCCATCCCAATCTAGTGGCAAACGTATATAGGCTGTATGACCACAAATGAAATAGGAATGGCGGGTAGCTTTGAATGTAGACTTGCCTTTATCACTGAATTTGATCACAGTAGTACATTTACTATGACCTAGGGGTACTGAACCATTCTTTCTGACACATAATTCACCTTTTACTGGTAACACTGACATAGAGGGTAAGTCTGGTCCTGTATCGGACTGGACATTCAGAATCATGAGGTTAAGTGTATAATTACCTAATCCATATACTTCATTTTCTAGGTCGGTCCCTGTCCTTTGTGGAAGACCCTCCTTGTTAGGGTAACATGCTTTATGCATAACTGTGTTCAGATTTCCCCATACCCAATCGCCTTGGTAGACTATGGAATCAGAATCTAAGGAATTTATTAAGCTGAACCAGGCACCACAGGAACCATTATGTGTGAACGGATACGGGAAGAGGGGCAGGACTCCCTTGTATTGCTGATAGGGAGGGAGTCGGCCACATATCCAACAATTGGTAGCATTGCTGGTCTGATGGGAATGATGTAACATACTGATAAAAGTATTGTTGCGCAGCGCAAGCCGGTAAGATAACTCGTGCGGGGGCAATTCGCTGAAAGTATGCTCGACAGTGCTATTTGGAAAGAAATGTGCATCTATGGAAATAGGAAAATACATGTGTAATAATAAACTTGCAGCAATAATCGTAAGACTCAGAAAAAACATAATCAATAATGTCACGATGCAGTGACTACGGAGAGATTTACAATATTCTCGTTTCTTGAGCTGTTTCTGTCTATCTCTCTCTCTATTGGGGTCTAACTTGTATATGTCAGGAACCTGTCTAACCGCTTCACCTAGGGGAGGACTTAAACAATTAAACTGTCTGACTTGCTAGACCTCAATTTCATGCGATACTCCTGTTGAGGAGTTTTCTCTACCAGGGGGAGTTTAGTATCAGTCTTTGAAACGGGGCAGGGCTGGGAGTCTGACTTTGGCGGCAGTCCATGATATTTTTTTATATGACTCGAGTGGAGCCAGCCCTTGCGGCCCTCCACCTTCACTGCTGTCCTTGTGGTTAATAAAACAAGCTTCGGCTCCTGCCAGCGGGGCTCCAGCGGACTCCTCCTGTCGAAATTCCGAACAAAGACGTGATCCCCAGGGACGATCTCGTGTGGCTTCACCTCGGTGTTGTCGGGAAAGGCTGCAGCCACCTGTGAACGACAAGATTGTAGTGCAGACATCAAGGAGGCAAGGTAATCTGTCAGCATATTACAGTCAACATCTGTGATCTTACGAGGCAAAGGCGTCCCCCACATATTCGGTGGCCTACCAAAGACCACCTCGTACGGGGATAGCCCTGTTCTAGAGTGTGCGACCATTCTCATGTAAAACAATGCAACTGGCAAGGCGACTATCCAGTCCACCCCTTTCTCGGCACAAATCTTGGCAAGACGTGTTTTCAGTGTCTGATTGTGGCGTTCCACGAGACCTGCTGCCTCGGGATGTCGGACGCAGTGGAATTTCCACTGATATCCTAGCAGGAGTGATACCTGCTTCATTAACTCGGACGAGAATGGCTGACCATTATCTGAGTACACGACACGAGGCAAACCGTACCGTGGGAAGAATTCACAAACCAACTGTTTGGCAGTGGTCGGAGCAGTGTAATCTGGGACTGGATATGCTTCTGTCCAACGGGAAAGTGCACATACAACTACGAGGACATATTTGAGTCCTCGACATCGTTCCATCTGGATATAATCCATCTGGAGGACTTCAAAAGGGTGATCGGGAGCATTGAATCCACCTTGCTCTACGGGAATGCTTTTACCTGGATTAAACTGACAACAGATCATGCAAGTACGCACTTTCTGTTTTGCTGCTGCTCGTAAATGTTTGTTGTACCAGAGATTCTGTAAACTGTCTAACATGGCTTTTTCTCCTAAATGTGCTGGACTGTGTGCGGTGTTAATCATAACTTGAACCATAGAGTCGGGGAGAAACCATGTGGCTTTTCCCTTCGTCATCCATCCCCGGTCTGTCTGGATCCCTCCTAGTTCAGTCCATTTCTTTATTTCGTCTGGAGTAGCATGTGTTTGT
This sequence comes from Lissotriton vulgaris, assembly GCF_964263255.1. Taxonomy (NCBI): domain Eukaryota; kingdom Metazoa; phylum Chordata; class Amphibia; order Caudata; family Salamandridae; genus Lissotriton; species Lissotriton vulgaris. The sequence goes on along the minus strand of NW_028254680.1, from coordinate 325,183 downwards.
ATGTCAATTACATCTAGTGCGGGATCCTTAACTGTCATGCAATGTGTCGGTGTCGGAACTATTGTCTTTGTCATATCAGCTGCATGTGTGTGAGTCAGAGCTGTGTGTTTCGCGGTTCGATCGGCCATGTCGTTACCCTGGGAAATAGTATCTGTAACTTTAGTATGTGCTTTGCACTTCATGATAGCTATGGCTGATGGCAAATGTATTGCTTCTAACAATGCTTGAATGAGGGGACCATGTTGGATCTTGGCTCCGTGAGAGGTCAAGAAACCTCTTTCCTGCCAGAGTACACCGAAGTCGTGTACGACTCCAAATGCATAACGTGAATCTGTGTATATGTTAACATTCCTGTTCTTGGCTACTATACAGGCTCGAGTCAGAGCAATGAGCTCTGCAGCTTGAGCAGACAGTGTATCAATACGGTGTGTTTCTTTGACTTCAGTTTCAGTGGTCACTGCATATGCGGCCACTAATTCTCCTGTACTTGTTCCCATGCATGAACCATCCACATAAAGTGTCAGGTCTGGGTTAGTCAGTGCAACATCTGTCAAATCTCGTCGGGGCTTTGTTACTGCATTAATGATCTCTATACAGTCATGTGGAGCTGGATCTGTTATGTTCGAGGGTAACAATGTGGCAGGATTGAGCATATTGCAGCGTCTGATTTCTATGTGTGGCTGGAACAATGTCAATTCATAACCTGTCAGTCGTGCTATAGTCAAGTGTTGAGTCTGTGTTCTGTTTAAAAGAACTTCCACAGAGTGTGGAACTTGTACTGTCAGGGGATGTCCTAACACTATGGAATAACTTTGTCGGATTGCTAAGGCTGTCGCTGCAACTGATTTTAAGCACGCAGGCAGGGCCTGGGCTACTGGGTCTAATGTACTCGAAAAATAAGCACACGGCTTATGTGAGCCTGCTTGGTCTTGTGTGAGGACAGATAATGCTGTGCCATCACGTTCTGTAACGAAAAGTGTAAAAGGTTTGTTGTAACATGGTGTTGCTAAAACTGGTGCTTGACATAATGCTTTCTTTAATTCATCAAAAGCCTGTGTGTGTTCCTGAGTCCAAGGGAGGACAGTCGAAGTCGCTGCCTCCTGTGTTGTCAACTGTATGAGTGGCTTGGCTAGAAATGCGTACTGGGGAATCCATTGTCTGCAGTAAGAGGTGAGGCCAATGAAGGCCCGCACTTCCTTTTGTGTCTTGGGTTGCGGTAAGTGTGCAATTAACTGAATGCGGTCAGGTGTTAGCTGTCTCCCCCTCTTGGACAGCAAGTGCCCAAGGTACACCACTTGCTGAACACAGAATTGTAACTTTGAAGGGGACACCTTGTGTCCCTTGTCAGCCAAAAAATGTAAAACTGTCAGTGATGCTTGTTCACATTCAGGTTCGCTACGGGCGGTGATCAACAGATCATCGACGTACTGGAGTAGGGCAGTGTTAACTGGCATGTGAATACTGTCAAGTTGTCTTTTCAATGCTTGGCTGTAGATGCCGGGGCTTTCTGTGAATCCTTGAGGTGCACGTGCAAATTTGAAGCTACGGCCATTTAAACAGAATCCGAAAAGATATTGGCTTTCCGGATCAATGGGGACACTGAAGAAGGCGTTCTTGAGGTCAATTACAGTAAAGAACGTCGCCTCTGAATCAATAGCAGTCAATAATGATGAGATGTCTGGGACCACAGGATACTGTGGTACAATGCATTTATTTAATTCTCGTAAATCAATCACCAACCGATAAACTGGAGGTGCATTCGGGTCAGTATGTTTAAGAATCGGAATGATAGGGGAATTACATAGATTGGAGTCGGTTTCTACAACCACTCCCTGTGCAATGAGCTCTTCAATGATTTCTAGTAAAGCCACTACAGCATCGGGTGGTAACTTGTATTGTCGGATTCGGGGTAGTACAACTCCTGGCTTGAGTGTAACTCGGTATGGTGTAATGTGCATACAACCTACATCAGTTGGGCCTTGCGCCCACAAATGTTCTGGTACATTTTTTAATCTGACATCAAAATCTCGTAATACATAGTGACCCTTAAAGTCACGTAAAAACAGTCTAACTCCTTCCGGAGAACAACATATCACAGCTCCTAGAGCTTTCAGTGTCTTAATACCTAACAAGTTTTCTGGACATGACTTCGTGAGCAATAAGTCTGTAGTACGTGACAATGGACCAACTGCTAGGGGAACAGGTTTCGATACTTCATTAACAATAGGCTGTCCTGAAAATCCAAGGGAAACATTCTGTGAGCCTGAGAGGGGTGCCCCTGGAACCTCGTCGTGACTTATTGTTGTTCGACTTGCCCCTGTGTCAATCAAAAACTTTCTATCTTTTCCTAATACTTGACTATGTACATAAGGACCCTCTTGATCCACAGGAACTTCAATGAGAGGCAAGCCAACCTCCCTCTCTAGGCTGTTTCATGAGTATCGCTGATAGTCGGGGTAATCGGATTGTGCATACGGGTACATCTGCTGTGAAACTTGCTGCGTCGCGGCAATGGGCTGTGGATGTGGTACCGCTACTGTCTGTACTGTCTGTTGTGCAGCAGGCATTGGCTGTACGTTCTGTGGAATATGTTGCTGAACCTGATGTTGGACCTGGTCCTGTCTAGGCTGACGTGGTCTCTCTTTAGTCTTTCCTGTTGCTATATTGTATTTCAGAACCGTCCATTCATTCACATAGTGACCTGGCTGTTTACAATAGTTGCATGTCCCTTTAACGGGAGCCGCCGTATTATTAGACTGTGTCATACCCTTTTTCTGACTGTCAGCTGGAACTGACTGAGCAACTAACATTTTCATTTTCGTATCTTTCATACGTCTCTGTTCGTGATCTTGTTCATCCCTAATTCTATTCTGGTGGTACTGTAACATTTGTAACATTTGGGACGGCGTATTTGCTTGCCATGTACTTTCTACTTTCAAAACACGGTTCTTAACTTGAGGCAGGGAATTCTCGACTAATTTTGATACAAAGAGGTGTGGGTATGACTCGCTACTTGTTTTCAGGCCACTGTTAATAATAAAACATTTCTCGAATCTAGAATAAAAATCACTAGTGTCTTCATCGTGTTTCTGCTTACAGGCTGAGATTGCGTCCCAGTCTTCCTTTTTAGTTGTTAACAGTCTAGGCAAAACCTGTACTAATAAACCTGGTAATGCTTTAGCTTTATCCCCAAGGCCTAAACCTGCGGTACGACCATTTTCTTCGACTTCTAATGCAGCCCAATCAATTTTTGTGTCTCCCACCTCCCATTCTTTCTCCTTTAGTTTCTCGTAAATGCCAGCAGGCAACAGTACTTTTAACATTTTCATAATATCTGTATACGTGTAATCGCCCATGAGTAACATATCTTTAATCTCTCGGTGAAAACCTGCAGGGTCTTTGTCATGACTGGGCACTATTTTCTTCATTTCCAATAATTCCATTTTAGTGATGGGTGTGTATACGAATACACGTTCTAGTGTGTTATCGTCTTTTCTGGCCGGATGTACTTCCCGTAAGGGATTCTGTCTGTCAAAGTAAAACATTTTTCTTTCTGAGGGTGGTGGAGCTGAAATAAACTGTCGTTTCAGAAAAGCACTATATTTGTGTCTATGTTCTAGAATTTCTTTAATTAAATCAGTACCTAGGCCTCTCCATCTATTCGAGAGCAGTTCTACTAATATATCCGGTAAGGGACCTGGATCAGAGTGTTGGCTTTGAACAACGTAATGAGATGCTGAATCATGTATACACCAGCTAATTTTTGTTCATCAGGGGAAAGGTTCAAAAACGTCTGTGCTACTGTATCATCATTATAGGTACTAGAATTGTTAGCCCATTGTACTGCGGACCGGGCTAGTTCTTGTTCATCCATGGAATTGAGTACATGGTACCCCATTCGGTCTTGAAGTATTTTATCAGTAGCCTGAAACATATGTTCAGGAGAACTCGGATTTGATATAGCAGAGAGAAAAAGTCTTTTGCTTTCTGGACGTATTGTTTTCTTAAGGTATCTTCCCTTACCTACATATGCTATCAACTCTTTGTCTGACTGTTGCGAGGTTTCTGCTAGATCCTCTATATTATCCTCCTCTTGCGAGGAAGTTGGATCGTCTAATTCAAATTCTTCTTCAGGTGCTCGCTGGGCATGTATTTCTATTATTTCTTTACGGATCTTTATAATCATACGAAGGACACTGTTCTCCTTATCATGTTTACCCGCCGACATATTCTGGCTCCATCTAATCAGTCTATTCATCTCACTTTGCGGAAAACCTGCCTGATCTTGTTCTCTTATTAAACAATTTACCAAAAATTGCATTATTAAACCTTTAGTCTCAACTTTCTGACGTGACATGGCTTCAGCAACAGACTCCGGTCCTTCTCCTGTTCTAATAAAATAATACAATTTGTCTAGATGTTCTGGCATTCCTGGTAGTAGTATCAAATAATTTGTAACGCGTCTCAAACGTATGGACGCTAACAACATGGGGCCTGACGTACCAGGCACTGGGTCATATCTGCAGTCTGTAAGTTCTCTTCTAAGTTGTTCGGCCGGTGCGCCTTTCGGTGTCCGAGCCTTTGCTAGATCTCTCATTGTCACTCGGTGTATCTGTGGGGGTGTTTGATAACCTCCTGTAGCACCTCCTGAAGCGGAGTCTTGAGCATAACCTGGCTGTAGGGTCGGTACCTGCTGTAACTGGGTTGGATCCTGGACCACGCCAGTCCCAAAAGGATTTAATGGATGCAGTTGTTGAATACCGGGGGGAACAACTGGAACGGGTGCGGGTAGCGGACCTGGAAGGATCTGCTGTTGCGGAACTGGGGGCTGAGGATCATGGGGTAGGAGGCCGTCAGCAGGTGCAGGTGGTGTGGGTACATGGGCAGGTGTAGTAGTGTATGTAGGAGCTACATCGTCTAAATAGGAAGAAATAAAAATGTCTGCTGCGGTCTTGTGACGTAACTTAGTCGGAACCAATGGAGGGGGCAGATCTTTTGGTATTTCCGGAGTGGCCTTAGGTAAACCCTCGGCCATAAGAGGGTACATACCATTCACAAGAGTGTTTCGTTGTCGGTCTACTTGTTCTGCTTTAACTCGTATTCCTTCTTCAACTAGTACGTTTTCTCGGGCTTTATCTGAATCTTCTCTATGTTTTTCTGCTTTTCTGAATTCTTTCTCTGTACGTCTATGCGATTCTTTACGCCACTATTCTATGGCGTCTTTCTGAGATTGTCTGGCCTTCTTTTTCCATAGCGCTTCTTCTACTCTCATGATGCAGTCTGCATCCCATGTCCCTGTAACGGGCCATCTATATTTTTCGTCTAGGTTCTTAGTTAATCGACCCATAAATCTAGATATAATATGGCATCTAAGCCGTGTTTATGATACATAAAATTTCCTGGAGTGTCCCTAGGTGGGACAGGAATCGCTTCCTCTAGTATCCCTTTCCTAGTTCCTAACTGTCTTAACTTTGAAAACAATGGCATCTTGATATTTGGCACTTGGCACTTACTCGAACTTGAACACGATTTTACACAGAAACACAATAATGTATATCAAACAGTCACTCATACCACAACATTAATCACATAGAAACATTTTGAACACATATTGACTATGCTTGAATTCTATAACGAAAACAAAATTGAACCGTTGAAGACACGAATTACTTGATATACTGCTAAACAGTACAGATACACTGCTAAAACAGTGCAGACCGGGTCTGTGTACCCAAACCCGTCTTGACCGGATACATAGTAATGCACCCATCTAGATGCGTCCCCAGCAACGGTACTCACCGGGAAGCACGGAACGGAAGGCCTCGGAAAACTCGTCTGGACTGGACCGGACTGGACTCGACTCGACTCGTGACGTCACAGGCACGTCGGAACAGGTGGGCCTCTAGACACCTCGGACCTTGCTCTCTCGGCTGGGCTCTGGTCGGGATCCTCCGCAGTCCTCACCGCCTCGTCTGGATGCTGATCGCAGTCTCCGTCACCTCCGTAGGCCTGAGGGAGATACAGGAAATCCTGCGGGTACGCGTAATTGTCCGTCACAGCTGTGGCAGGGGCCGAAGCCAGCGACGCACCTACCGGCGCGTGGGGTGGGGGAGGGGTCCCTATTCGGGCGCCAAATAAATGTGGTAAATAAATATTTACCGTCGGAATTTCTATGCAGTAAAGTTCAATAAAATAACTCAATCGGAAATGAGAGGCAGAATCCATGGTATCTGAGTTTATAAGGGTTTTATTCCATAAAATGGAATGGTTCGAACCAGGGTATCATGTTCCTTTCACCATTAAGGATCAGGAAGGGATAGACAATACTTTATTAACAGAGTACAATATATATAGTAAATGCATATAATGGTGATGGATACAGAAGGCGTAACAGCTGAGAGAAACGAGATAAGAACACATGTGCGTAACAGAAAGGCGTGCACGAGGGCGTACACAGAGGTGTGTGCAAGAAACGTCACATGAAAGTGTCACAAGTGGGTGGATACATGGTGGAATCTTGCAATGTCAGCAGAAATCTGTAGCAAGGATGCGCGCGCAGCAGCATGACGTGTGACTGACGTGAGGCTGGAGGGTGCAGGGGACTTGACATTTAGCACTAGAGGAAAGAGACAGAAGTCTGGCATGTCAGATCGACTCGTTCCCAAATCATATCTGATATCTTGTGTTTAGGGAACTATATTATCTAGAAGGAAAGGTCTCTTGGGCAGAGGCTACTCTATACTGACTATTAATGCGTGCATATGTGACTACGTGTCTGCGTGTAATGCGAGGGGCCATGGGCCTACCATGGTAACGGGAGCAATGAATTACTTGCATGGAGACAGAGAGGCCGGGCCCTTTGCTCTGCAGCCGGGGAATTGTTTATCTATTCTGCTAGACTGGAATGTGTTTTCGAGGAGCTGAGCTCGGCTATACTGATAACTTGAAAGCAAAATACTGTCTTTGGCAGGCAAGCAGGCCGAGCCGGGCACCGCTCGCCACGCAGGGAGTAGGACAGAGGTCAGGGATGTATCCCACGTTGCAGCTTTCAGGAGGCAGAGAGCAGAAAGGGCTCGATGGCAGAAATCAGGGCCTAGCTCTGCAGGGCTAGGAAAACGTGAAAGTGCACCATGAAAAGACGTTGGCATGGCATACTTAGGAACTGAATTATCGATCCATTCATGGTGGATCCGAAAGAGGACATGTTAACGTTGGACGCAAATGTATTTGCGTCTTCATAACTGGTCGAGGAGGGAAGTTACATGCACTTTAAGCTCGTACATGGAGACGGTGGGGTTCACGTTAGGGGACACAATTGACCAAAAATTCATATTACCTCACCTCAATGACATGCCGCAGGATACACCATTCCTGGTGGGAGGCGATTTCAACTGCCACTTTGAGCCCCTTCCAGGCTTATTGGATAGACTATCACAGGAGGAGGATGCGGTCTGGCTGGTACCTCCTTCGGTAGCCCCCCCACCTAGAGCCTGGACACCCCTAGCCCTTCAAATCACAGCCCTAATCTTGAGGTGGGGCATCCGGGCTTGTAATGGCCGCACAGGCTCAGATATTCCACCAAAATGTACTTACCATAGAGAGGGCAGGGAGTCTAGATTGGACTACATCCTGGTTCATCTCTCCATGTGGCCGCATATTATTGACTTCCAGGTAATATCTAGGGAAGATAGCGACCACAACGCCCTAGAACTGGTATATGCGGTTCACGACTTGGAGGACAGAGGGAGCAAATTGGATGGCGTTGCCTCAGGGCTGACACTGACAAATAACAGACGGCGAGTGAGGTGGGAGAAGTTAGCCTCTAATTCGGAGAAGATCTCCAAACTCTACTCCCGGCTCATTCCGACCCTAGAAAAGGTGTGCACGATAATGGAGCTCTCCACGCCTCAGGATATACACAAAGAGCTAGGGAAGGCACACGAGAACCTATTGAGTCCGTGACTGAGGTCCTTTTCACTTCAGGAATGAGGCGGCATTATGACCGTCCCAACTGGTACAATCAGGCTTGTCGGAAGGCCAAACTGGATCTTCTGACATCCATTAAGGATGGTGCAGATAGGCCAGTTACTCAGGCAAGAAGAAGGGACTACAAGTACCTGACTACCAATGCCAAAAGCGAATGGGAGCATGAAAAATGGGAAAATCTTGTAACAACATTAGCCATTAGGGGCTCCCGTAAATTTTGGCGCATTGTTAACACGGGGTCCGAGGAGCTAGCTTTGGCAATCGAACCCAACATCTCAGCTAAGACATGGCAGGACCATTTCCACTTGCTATACAAGGCCCCTGATGACGCTAGTAAGGATACCACACTGAATATTGATACAGCATCCGAGGGAGAACCTTTCACAGAGACGGAAGTCCATGCAGCCATTGCAGGGCTGGCAACAGGCAAAGCGCCCGGACTAGACGGCTTGCCAGGCGACCTATTTAAGCATGAGCCTGATGTATGGGCACCCTACCTAGTCTAGATATTTAATGCCATTCTTAAGGGTATGGAGGTTCCCTGTACTTGGCTGGGCGCAGAGATTGTTCCCATATTCAAAAAGGGATCACCTCTGCTCCCAGCCAACTACAGGCCTATTAGCCTCATAGACGTATCCCAGAAGCTATTTGGTAGACTGATATTAGATCGCCTCCAAAACTGGATAGAGGAATTTTCCATTCTTAGTCCCTATCAGGCGGGATTTAGGAAAGGGGTCTCCACCATGGACCAGATATTCCGCCTGAACCTCCTCTATTGGAAGGCTGCAGCACTCGAGGGTGGCAGCTTGTACACGGTTTTCGTGGACTTGCGAGCCGCCTTCGACTTAGTACCCAGAGATAGACTCTGGACCGTATTGTCCGAGCTGGGCAACCCGGCTGACATCCTGACTATCCTGATAAGGCTGCACCAGGGAAATTTTGCACGTGTCAGGTGCGGTAGAAATGGGGCACTCTCAGATAGGTTCTCCGTTGACAGGGGGGCGAGACAGGGTTGTGTGCTCGCACCGACCCTGTTCTGCCTCGTTGTCAACGGGGTAATTACCCACCTGACCAGGATCAATGACATCGATGCTCCCAAGTTGAACGGCAGCAGGGTGCCCGCTATTATGTTTGTGGACGACACCCTGCTGCTGTCCAAATCCCCAATGGGAATACAAAGAGTCCTTGATGGGTTTTCAGCGTTCTGCGTGGGGCGGGGGCTTGAGATCAACGCGTTAAAAAACAAATTCATGATTCTCAACCCCCCCCCCCTTCAACACGCCCTAACCCCACCATAGGTCCAACAAGATTAGAGAGGGTTTTTACCTTTGAATACCTGGGTGTAACCAGTAACCAGGATATGACGTGGGACAAGCACCGGGCAAAGGCTCACATGAAATTGGTCCAATTAACGGGAGGTATCTCAAGGATGACAAGCAGGTCGACCTACAAACCTTTTAGCGCTGCCCTCGAAATTTACAAAATGCAGGCCAGAGGGGCAGTTTTATATGGAGGGGAATTGTGGGGCCACTGTCCCACTCAAAACCTACAGATCACTGAAAACAATTTTATTAGGCAGTTGGCGGCACTACCCACAAGTACCCCGCTCCTCCCGCTGAGATTAGACCGAGGTCTGAGACCTATTGTGGAGGAATTGGGATTAAGACCAATCACCTTCTGGCGCCGCATTTGGAGCACGCCAGAACTTATGAGCTATAGGAGTGAGCTCCAAGAGATTCTCTGTCTACCCAAATCAAGGCAAATCCCATGGTTAAATTACATCAAACATACATGTGAGAAATTTGGTAGACCAGAATTATGGCTAGACCCAGCTAACACATGCTCTAGGATTCCACGCAAACTCCTAGTGAGAGATTTTCGCCAGATGAAGCTCACAGCCTCAATGGGGAATTTACGGGAGGGGTCTTTGACAGAATTGTTTTTCAAGTTTAAAGAAGTGTACTCATTTGAAAGTGTGCTAGATGACATTTCCCCGGTCCTCACAATAATTTTTTTTTTGCAATGGAGATATGGCACACTTCCCATAAGGGCTTTTACCAAACACTGGGCCCAGTCCCCATCATGAGAGCAGTGCCCGTCTTGCCTACACCATCTGGAAGACGATCTACATATTATATTTTTCTGCAAGGCCTACCAAAGACCGAGGAAATATTGGCTTGTCCCCCTCCTTAAAAAATTGGGCTTTACCAGATACCTTCCAGCTTACAGGATTCTAAAAACGGACCTTTCACCTATCATTGTATTTGGGGTAGCAAAATTTCTAACTGCGATATGGCACATCCGCAACCGTTTTTTAAAACTTGAGCAAGACTCTGTATAAAGGAAATGGCTTGATGATATGCAACTGCAATATACAGCAAATGTTTTTTATACCATTTTTAAACGTTTTTTAATGATGCTGGGTGGATACCATTGCTATTTTAAACTGAACATGTTTTTGTATATCTTTTATGATCTAAAATTGATCGAAATAAAGATTGAACATGAAATAGGGGTACCTGTATCCGCCAATACTGCAAGTTCAAGCATGAGTGTGCACAGTGTGGGGGTCGGCATGCCATATTCCAGTATTTCCACAGTCACCACCAAGGGGACCATGGGAGAGGACAGAGGGGCAGGGGGACCCTTCCACCTCTTATACCAAAAGGCGCCTACCCCAGTTACACTTCAGGTCATGCTGGACTGGTTGGAAGATTACCCTGATAGGCCAGCAGTGGTCAAATTGCTCTGGGGTTTTCGGGTAGGTTTTTGAATAGGTTACCAAGGTCCGCGGGTGCAGCGTTGGGCCGATAATCTTAAGTCCCCAGAAGAATTCCCCCATGTGGTTAGGGCTAAGCTGGTGAAGGAATTAGAGCTGGGTAGAATAGCGGGTCCCTTTGATAGCTGTCCACTGCCCAATCGGATGGTCTCACCTTTGGGAGTTGTTCCAAAGAAAGCCCTGGGTGAGTTTCGGCTCATTCACCATCTGTCCGGGCCGGAGGGCCATTCGGTAAATGATTTCATCTCTGCAGAAGACACGGCGGTGTCATATGCTTCTGTAGACGACGCTTTGCATCTGGTTCATTTGGCTGGAATGGGGGCGCAACTTGCCAAGTGTGACATTCAGGCGGCTTTTAGGTTGTTGCCCATCCATCCTTTGGATTTTGAACTACTCGGAATGTATTTGAAGAGAAGTTTTATGTTGATCGTGTATTGCCCATGGGCTGTTCCATCGCTTGTTCCCTGTTCGAGACATTTAGCACGTTTCTGGAATGGTGTGTGAAACGCAAATCCGGACATGAAGCTGTTTGCCATTACCTTGATGACTTTCTGTTTATAGGTCAGGCGGGGAGTGAGCAATGCACCAAAGTGTTAACATGTTTTCAGGATATGGCAGGCATTTTTGGAGTCCCTTTGGCCCCACGCAAAACGGAAGGCCCAACGTCACAGTTAGTCTTTTTAGGCATTGAGATCGATACTGAGGAGATGATGGCTCGACTGCCCTTGGCTAAGGTGCAGGAGATCAGGATGTTTTTGGAAGAAGTTTTGGGTGCAAAGAAGTTGCAATTAAGGCAGGTTCAGCGGCTTTTGGGTTACCTCAATTTTGCCTGTAGAGTGGTAAGAGCGGGAAGAACCTTTTGTAGACATCTTGGCTTTGCCTTGTCAGGAGCCTCCTTGCTGCACCACCACATTAGATTGTCCAACAAGGTGAAAGAAGATTTGGCCATTTGGCTGAGGTTCCTGGAAGACTTTAATGGTGTGTCAATTAACTTTGTGGAGGATGACACTGTGTGGCAGGTCCAGATTTTCTCGGACGCTGCGGAGGCTCAAGGCTTTGGTTTATTTTGGGAAGGGCGCTGTTGCGCAGAGAGTTGGCCGAAGCATTGGGTGGAGCAAGGCGGCAGTATTGCCTTTTTGGAATTCTTTCCGCTACTAGTGGCTTTGCAGGTGTGGGGAGAGGAGTTCAGGGACCATTGCGTGTTATTTCACATCGACAACATGGCTGTGGTAAGCCTGGTTAATGGACAAAAGGCAAAAGATGTCAGAGTACTATAATTATTGCGTGTTTTCATGTTGCAAATCCTCAAGTTGAACATTGTGTTTAGAGCCAGGCATATTCCTGGGGTGAACAACTCAATCGCCGATGCTCTGTCTTGTTGCAATTGGCAGAAGTTTCGGTTGTTGGCGCCAAAAGCAGACCGATGCAAGACGGCGATTCCTTCGACCATCTGGGACCTGGGGGAGTGAGGATTGTGGCATTGGTGGAGCAGTCCATTGCTAAGTCCACGCGCAGGAGTTACCAGCAAGCGTGGTCTGAATTTTTATCTTATGCTTTGGCACACGATCAGGATGGCGCTGCAGTGGAGAATGAACAGTTTATGTTAAACTTTGTATTACAATTGTTAGACAAGGGTTTGTCACACACAACGTTTTCCGGCAAGCTTGCGGGTATTTCCTTTTACAGTCAGTTATTGTTGGGTAAGGTAGCTCAGGTGGGGTTTTTGTTGAGGAAGATGCTGAAAGGGTTTGGGCGTAGCAAAGTTGCTTTTAAATCTTTGAGGGAACCTATTACTTTTGAGTTGCTGCGAAGGATTTTAAATGTTTTGCCTAGCTACTGTTACAGCAAATGGGAATTAGTTAGGTTCAAGTTGTGCATGGTATGGTTGTTCTTCGGGGCTTTTCGGATTTCAGAACTATTGGGGTTAAGAAATCAGTCTGGGATTCAGACATCGGACATACGGATTGTGAATGGGGATGATTTACGGATCAGGTTGAGACAGTCAAAGACAGACCAAAGAGGGGTTGGGACCTGGGTTCAGTTGAGAGCGAGTGGGGTGGTGGGTTGTTGTCAGTTGGGGGAGTGGGATTCCTTTTTAAAGTCAGATGTTTTCCGTTCTGGGGTAATTTTTTGCCATGAGCAGGGGGGACAGTTGTCCGGTTTTCAGTTTTTATCAGTACTGTGAAAAGGGCTTTCATTGGTGGGGGAAAATCCTAAATGCTTTGCAACACATTCTTTTAGAATAGGAGCTGCAACGGAGGCTGCCAGATTGGGTTTGGGGAGGGAGGAGATTCAGCGCATTGGGAGGTGGAAGTCCAACTGCTGTTACAGATATGTTCGGTTACGAAATGCATCCCTCTTACATATATTAGTTAATTGTGGGTTTTTTATCATTAGGTCGAGTCTTGGATTTCCCCAGGAAAAAACGAACATGGATTGTGGGCCATTCCTTGGTTAAATGGTCATCTTTTTTTGCGGACCAGCAAATCTGTGGAAGGGGTTTGGGTTTGTATGGGAAAGATCACGAAGTCTTGTGGAAAGGTGTGGGTGGTATGAGATGGAAGGACCTTTTCCCTTTGCTGTCAAAACTGTATGCTGAATGGGGAATCCCTGATCTGCTAGTTCTACACTTGGGAGAAAACGACTTAGTGGAATTGTCAGGCCTCACCTTGATTAAACAAATGAAGTTGGATCTAGCAGTTATAAAAAATAATTGGGTTGGAACAATGGTCGTGTGGACTGAATTTGTATACAGACACCAATGGAGAGGGGCTAGAATACACTCAGCGGTGGAAAAAGCCAGTAGAAATTGAACAGAGCAATGTCCGTTTTCTGTAAGTCAATGGGTATCACAGTATTGTGCATGAACATTTTTCAAGTGAGATGCTTCATCTGTTCAGGTGCGATGGGGTTCACCTGTCGCAGATGGGCCAATCTTATTATTTAATGGAACTGCGTGATGTGCTGGCAAAGTTGTGGGGGGTTGATTTGTGGTGTTCTAATACACAAGTTTAAATGTTGTTCTTTTATTGCAGAGGTTGGGTGGGGCAGGAAAACTCTTGGAGTTTTCCTGGGAGGCGTGTTTTGGGGGTTAGGATTGTCTCGAGCGGATATATCCTTTCTGTCTGGGGGTGGGGGGAGGGTTAGGTGAATAAGGGAAAGAAAAGCTGGAAGGGAAACTTTGGTTGGTATTAAAACGGTTTTGGGGTTTTGGCAAAATAATGGAAATCATTGGGGAATGGTGATGGAAAACAGTTGGGGGAAAGGTTTTGGGAAATGTACAAGTTTTGGGTTTTTCAATAAAACGTTAAGTGCGGAGTCTGTCTTTGGCTGTCCTAATAATAAAAGTGGCCTTTTATGCTATGAGCAGAATGTGTGGAGTGTCTTTATTGCGCGATGGGTCCCGGGGGGACTTGGCATGAGCCAGTGTCCCCCCGGGGTATTTCGCGCAATGCGGCCTCACACGGGAGGCGATTGGTTGTTCTGGGAGTGGGAGGGGCTTAGCGGTGCTCGGGGTGGGAGCGGGAGGGATTACATCACTCGCAGCGAGTGAGGAGGCGGCGGTGGCGAGTTTCTTGAACCACCCGCCCGCCCCTTTGTTTTGTTAGGTTGGTCAAAAGGGTGTTTTTTGTTTTTGTTAGTTTTTTGTGTTGTCTTTTTTAAAAAAAAGGTGAAGAACTAATTTTTACAAGACATGTCACTTTAGGGCAGCATGGGCAGTGCTCCTTTTCTGTTATGTGTTCTTGTTTAGGCGTGTTTTGGGGGTTAGGATTGTCTCAAGCGGATATATCCTTTCTCTCTGGGGGGTGGAGGGAGGGTTAGGTGAATAAGGGAAAGAAAAGTTGGAAGGAAAACTTTGGTTGGTATTAAAACGGTTTTGGGGTTTTGGCAAAATAATGGAAATCATTGGGGAATGGTGATGGAAAACAGTTGGGGGAAAGGTTTTGGGAAATGTACAAGTTTGGGGTTTTTCAATAAAGCTTTAAGTGCGGAGCCTGTCTTTGGCTGTCCTAATAATAAAAGTGACCTTTTATGCTATGAGCAGAATGTGTGGAATGTCTTTATTGCGCGATCACTCACCCAGGGGCAGTGATGGACCACCACAATAACTTTTCGCTGTATGTAGCAAGGTTTGCTCTAAGACCTTGCATTCAGTCAGGCCTCTCACCTGTGGCCCGTGTTCACCAAGCTAATTACTAATCATGTGGATTTGCTTGCCAGAAATTCATTACAAAAGCCCAGATATTGTACCAGATGCGCACATTCACAATGACACTGGGAATTATGGTCATATTGGGACAGAAAATAGGCTGGACACCAAAATAAAAGTAGCCCCAGTTGTGATTGCATTTGTCCTTCTCAGGACACCATACTCCCAGTGCCTACGTCACCAGCTGTCACCTCTGGAATGTTGACAGATGACATCTGGTGGCAGGCTTTGCCGGTTGTGCGCTCCGCTCCACGGAGCGTATGTGTTGGTGCTCATTATAATAAATTATACTTGAAACTAATATCCAACTGCGGACCTCATCTTTACAAAGTTGGTGACGAGGCACCTACACTCGGACCCACATTCCACAGCATAAGAAGAAAAAAAACGTGTGAAAGGCTTTCATCACAAAGAAGCTGAAATGGAACATTTTGAGAAGGAGAAATGATTAAAGAAATATAAACGACATAAACCAGCATATATCCCTGGTGAGTGAACATCTTGTGAATGTAAAAGTGAAACAGCAATAAAGCTCCATGAGAAGAAAATACTGTGAAACAAGGAGGGTGCATTGAGCGAAAATATAAATGAAAACTAAAGCTTTCTGGAACTTATGACACCAGTTTTATTTGGGCACAGTGATACTGAGGAGAGGCGTTCGTAGCGGCTTCAGCAACTGCCGAGTGATATCACCGTTAAACCGTCAACTGTCTGCTGTGTGCGCGTCTCTTTGGCAGTGCCTCACACAGCTGACAGAAACATCGCGTGACGTAGATGCACAGGCGGCCATTTTAGAGACTAACGAACGCTTTGCCAGCATATAGACGAAAAACAGAATTGTAAGGAGGAATTAAGGATTCTACTTTGTGCTAAAGGGACCGGTCCTTAAAACAAGAAGCTGAACGGATAAATTAGTACAGTCACGCTGTGTTGTAACTGAAATATGCATCTACAGATAAAATCTCCACGAGGGTAATAAATAAAAGGAAAGCATACACATGAATTAATTATACAGAACACAAAATTTATGTGACTGACAGTGAATTATCTGCACAGTATAAGAGTGCCACCAGTAGGAAAAAAAAACATCTTTAAGGGCAAAGATAAAGAAAATAAAAAAAATAAAAAATAAGGAAGTAAGAAAAACATAGGAGTTAAAGCCAGTGGTTTAATAAGGACTTGGGGGAAAAAGAGAAGACTTATGGCTTCAGGATATTTATGGAACCTAACACCACCACAGGCATTCCTCCCAGGGAAAGGAGAACCAGAGGTGAATGGGAGGAATGAAGGGAGTATTTCTTAACCCCTTCCAGGCTCATGACGAGCTGGGCTCGTCATGAAGTAGCCTGCTGCTACACTGATGACGAGCCCAGCTCGTCATGAAGAATGGATGAATTTAAGGCAGAAAAAAAGTACAAAATATTATTACATAGTCTTGGAGCAGGAGGAATTAAGGTGTACAAAAGCATTAACAAAAAGACTAGGGGCGAAGGAGAAAAGGATGTGTTTGAGAACGCGATAGATGACCTGAACACCTACTACAAGCCAACTGTATGCATGAGTGTGAATAGGTACAAGTTTTTCTATAGAAAACAAGGTAAAGAAGAGTCAATTGATGACTATGTCTCGGCATTGAAAAATCTGGCAATAAACTGCGCTTTGGGGACTTGCACTATGAGTTCATTAGATACCAAATAGTTATGCAGGGTTCCAATAGCAACATCCAGGATAACCTGAGGGCAAAGTGTGAATATCCCCTCAGAACATAATAGACATTGCAAAGAAGGCGGAACTTACAGGACGATGTGCAAAAGCTGTCATTGCAGAAAACAGTGAGAAGAAGGAAGGAGGAACAGTAATTAAAGTCACTGATGTAAAAAAACAGCAAGACCAGCCAGACCTACAAAAGCTACAAACCAGTGCAAGGAAGAACTCACTACAGTGACAGGGGGAGCTGCTACAGATGTGGGAGCACTAATCACATGGCAGATGGCAGAAGATGCCCAGCACAAGGTGCAAAGCGCACAAATTGTGGCCTTGTCGGACACTTCCAAAAAGTATGCTACAGACGGGGCGCAAGCAAAATAAAAATGGTGGAATGTGAAGAAACTACAGTCGAGACATGACTGACGACGAAGAAGAAAACCTGTTCATACTAAAAATCGAAGATGAATGTGTTAAGAGTGGCGGAAATGAAAAGAAGACAAGAACCAGAAAACTTGTATGTGAGATGAAAATAGGAGGAATTGAGATCAGCATTGTGGCGGACTCTGGGTCTCCGTACACGATAGTAAATAATGAGGTGTGGAAGGAGAAGTTTGCACCTCATAAAGGAAAACATTTAGATAAAGCAGACATAGCAATAAAGACATTCAATGGTGACCCTATTAAAGTCTGTGGATTCAGGAAGTTGAAATTTGCATTCAAAGGAAGAGCTTCTGTTTGCAAGCTCTATGTGTCCGTAGTAGGACCGTCTGTTTTGGGCTGGAAGGACCAAGGGGATTTTGGAATCAAATTTGATCCCAGCAAAGCAGACCCTGTTCTAGTAGTGGATGATAGTGAGAGTTACAGTAAATCCTTGCTGGAAAAATTCCCAAGTGTCTTCAATGGGAAGATAGGGGCACTCAAAGGATATACGCACAAAATTGTACTCAAGAAGGATGCTGTACCAGCTATGCACAAAGTGCGCAACTTGCCATTTTCCGTGAAGGAAGAAGTGAAGGAACAACTTGACAAACTGCTCACGGAAGGTGTAACAGAGTGGGTTGAAGCATCGGAATGGGTAGCACCTTTAGTCGTGGTGAAACAGGCCAGTGGCAGTTTGAGATTATGCATCGACCTGCTTGATCTAAATAGGAGCATAGCTGTGGAACAGTAGCCCTTGCCGAGAATCAATGAGATGCTTGCCAAAACCAAGGGCGTAAAGTGGTTCTCGACAATAGATTTGAAGGCCGCCAATCACCAAGTACCTCTCCACCGAGAGAGTAAGAATCTCACCACATTCGTGACGCCTTTTGGATGTTATCGCTTCAACAGAGTCCCTTTTGGTTTGGCGTCGGCAGCCGCAATGTTTCAAGGACTATGCAGAACATCATTGCCGACATTCCGGATTTGCTAACGCTCCAGGACGATATCCTCGTCATGGGGAAGACCCGGCAAGAGCACGACGATAAGGTCCATCAAGTTCTGGAAACTCTGGCAGCAAAGGGTTTGGCAGCAGAGTTTAAGAAGTGCAGGTTTGCTTGCTACAAGGTGAATTACTTGGGCCATGAGATAACAGGAGAAGGTATTTGTCCCAAGAAGGAACTGTTGGAAGCCATCAACGACGCACCTGAGCCAAAAAACAGGGAGGAGCTAAGGTCTTTCCTAGGATTGATTGAATTCTATGCAAAGTTTATTAAGAGATTCTCACACAAGACTTACCCACTGAGGCAATTGTTAAAGAAAAAGAACAAATGTATATGGGATGATGAGTGCCACAGTACTTTCGCAGCACTGAAGAAAGAACTTTGCTCAACTGTCCCACTGCAAGGTTTTGACCCTATGCTTCAGAATGTAATAACAACAGACACAGGCTGCAAAGGATTGGGTGCAGTACTATCCCAGAGAGATGTCAGTGGAAAGGAGTGTACCATTCCCTTTGCCTCATGCTCCTTGACCCCTAGTGAGGAGAAATTTTTGGTCATTGAACATGAGGCACTGGCGTGCATATGGGCTCTCGAGCACTTCAGACAGTTTGTCTGGGGTGGCAGGGTTATTCTACGAAGCGACCACAAACCCTTGACAAAAATAATCACAACTAAAGGATTGTACACTGAGTCACCTAGGCTGGCGCGTTTGTCCATGAGATTACTAGAATACAATTATGTTGTGGAATATGTACCTGAGGTACAGAATGTTGTGGCGGACTTTTTAAGAAGCATGCCATTGCCGGAACGTAAAAAGTGTGATGACAGTGAAGAAGAGAGTATCGCTAGTGTGAGAGAAAAGTTAGACGGGAATTTGCTTGATGAATGGAATGTGGAACAGGACAAGAACAAGACGTTGAGTGAAGTAATTGAAATAGTAAAAAGAGGTTGGGGCTCAAAGAGTACCCTAACGGAGAGTCTAAAGCCCTTCTGGGAGGTGAAACATGAACTCTCTCATGAAGATGGGTTGTTGCTAAGGGGGGGAAAGGTTGTACCACCCTTTACGCTAAGAGAACGATGCTGGACATTTGCCACGAGGGGCATTTGGGAATAGCAAAAACTAAGAACAGAGTTAAGAACAGTTACTGGTGGCCAGGGGTAAGCTTGGAAGTTGAAAGGGTTGTCAGGGACTGCTCCTCATGTCTAAACTCCGATAAAACTCAAGTGACCTTTAGACCACCATTACAACCCATACCCTGCCCGTCCATGCCATGGGAGAGAGTAGGGATAGACATCATGGGCCGGTAATGGACAATGGAGAACAAGTGTATATGGTTGTCCTCATTGATCACTTCTCCAAATGGCCTGAAGTAAGGTTCTTGACCCAACCTGATGCAGTCAATGTGGTGAAATTTCTTGACAAGGTTTTCACACGGGAAGGTCTTCCCAAAACCCTAGTCAGTGACAATGGCCCACAGTCCACCTCTGACACCTTTAAAAATTACATTCTTAGAAACAAAGTGAGTCACAAAACAACCTCAGTGTACCACCCCGCTGGCAACGGAGCGGTGGAGAGGTTCAACAGAGTCATAAAAGGGATTATCCAGTTGGCCTAAAACAACAATAAGAAATGGAGACAGGAAGTGTGCAAAACGATGTGGGCGTATCGTATTACACCATGTGTTACGACTGTAAAGATATTGTAGGATGGGCCAAGGCAGCGAAAAGAGTTCTCTGGTCAACAGAGCAGGCTGAGGAGAAATTTAAGTTGGCACAAGCGAACTACAAGGAAAGGTATGATGTAAAACACGGTTGCAAACCAGTCACACTGGAGGTTGGGGACACTGTGAAGGTGAAGAGAAGTGGACATGTAAGCAATACACAGAGCCACAAGTAGTATGTGAGGTGTATTGCAATTCAGCCTTGCTCAGCGATGGCAAAGTGTGGCATTTCTCTGCCCTGTCACAGTGCAAAAACAAAGCAGAGAGACCTGATAACGTGGTTCAAGAACAGACACAAGGTTTAGGTAGGGCATTTACTGAATGGTCAGACGAGGAGATTGACTAAGAACCCCAATGTGTAACAGCCCCCATTAGTTAATTTGACAGTTAAAACCGTGGCCCTTGTTTGATAATTGGGGCTGTTTTGAATTTGCAACGGCATGCTGCATTCAGGTTTCTGCAACAGTAAAAACTAGTCTAGCACACCATATAATAGACCCAGAAACAGCCCCGAAAAAAAGCCCACAGACTGACCTATTAACCCCAGCCCATCGAGCCCTGCTTGATTGTCTTTAGGCCAGCCTACCTTGCTGTGCATCCTTGGATCTGTGGATCCATGTCTCCCATGCAATTCCTGGAGGTCCATGTTGGTTCGGCAGACCCTGCGTCCATAAAATGGGGCAGAGTGGCATGGACAAATGTTCATCAGGAGCCATGGATCACTCAGCAAAAAGAGGGTACTTTTTAATTTGAAGGGAAAAAATTTAACAATTTCTCTTGAAGCCCCGCATGTCTATCTGATGATGGACCTCAGTGTTCCTTGAGATCCTCCCATTGCACAGCAGCAGATACCCGATGGAATGAAAATGTTCAGTTTCTGCCAGCTAATCAGATTGAGTAGATCTGCTGACACTCTGATGATCTGCGAATACCACAATGAATGAAGGGAAAAACTATTCTTTCCTCAAATTAGATTCAAGTATTTTTCGAATTTGGTTTCACAAAATCCTCTATGGATCTGGGTCTGCAAATGAATGGTCAAAACATAGTTAACCTCAAGAAGTTCACTCTACTCATTTTGGTAAAACAAACATCACAAAAACTACTGAATGAATTTACACCAAGCAAAAAAGTATAATCTCAGTAAATATCTTCAAAGGAATGTCTCTAGATGTGATCAGAAAATACCCAGCACCTCAGAGCAGATCCTAGTATTTCCTGAAATCCCATAGGTCTTGTCATCAGTGATGCCATCAACGATATCATCAAGGATGCCATTGGTGATGTCATAAATTATGTCATAGAACATGTCATGAGTGATGCAAAATGTGAGGTCATAAGCAGTGCATGGAGGGGAGCAAGTTATAGTTAGCTCTGCCTACTATACCTGAGGAGTTCTGTGTTTTTTTAGTTCAAAACTTTAATGTTGTCATTGAAAAATTCACCTAACTATGTTACTTCAACCTGTAGATTTTTAAGAGAATGTCTGTGCATTTCTTTAAAACAAAACATATCTTTTTATCACATTTAACTATAACGTTTTGTTTTCTTTCGGTGAATTTCTAGTTTCTTTTCACTTGAAGTAATATTTATTTACCATACATAAATCTGGCTCCCCACTGCACAGACTAAGCCCCCACATGCAGTCAACCCCATGCTGTGCATGGTCATTGGCCGTGCCCAGTGGGGGATGGGCAACAGACCCATCCCCCCACAAATGCAGGCAACTCTACACTGCGGAGGGCCTTCGGTTGTACATGGTGTGGGGTTGGCGGGCAGGCAGCCCAATGCTGTGCAAGGCCTTCAGGTGGGTGCGGTGGGAGGTTGGCCACAAAAACTGGCCTGCGGCCAGGCCCTGAAGCCATCCCCTTGACAGACGGCCAACCCACACTGCAGATGGCCTTCTGTTGCGTGTGGCGAGGTGTTGGCCACAGGGCCTGGCCCTGGGAACCCCAACCCTGAGGTTCTTTTTATTAAAAGGGAGGGGGCTGCATGCCCTCCTACCCAAACCTATTATGGCCCTGGGGACCTCATCCTCCAGGGCCATATACATTTTAATGGAGAGGGACACTGTGTTGCCCCCCTTCCTGAGCTTAATTAGGCCATGGGGGCTCCATCTCCCTTGGGCCCTGTTTATTTTAAAGGGGAGAGGGGCCATGTTCCCCCTTACCCTAGCCTTATTAGGCCCTAGGGACCCCATCCTTCAGGGTCACTCCTTTAAATAAAGGAGAGGGGGGCCACATGCCCGCTCCCCCAGCTGTTATCGGCACCAGGGACTCCATCCCCTGAGGGCCACATCAATGAAGGTGGGTGCCCTGGTGCGTCCCTGTACCCTTTCTTCTTCCAGTGAATTTCAAAGTTTTTTAAAATTATATTTCCTAACTATAATATCCCTGTAACCTTTGGTTAGTTGACCCCTAAGGACCCTGAGCAACGAAGGGGACTTCATCCTCCAACGAGGAGCGCGTCAGAAGGCACATTTGCCAAGTAGTGGAGAAACGGGCGGGGCATCCAGCGGGGTGGTTGCTTTTGATTTTTAAAAATTTTTTTTAGGAAGGGGGGCTGCGTGGACCCCCCTTACCTGGACCATTTTGGGCTCCGGGGACCTCATTCCAGAGGCCTGATCCATTTATTATGTTTTTTAATAAAACAAAATGGGAGGGAGGGCCACGCGGGTGATGTAATATATATACTAAACTCTGATTGGCTGCCGGCAACATGTGAAAAATGTTGCTTGCAGCCATTGTACTGGGGTGAATGTATGACATTGTTCTGCATTCTGTCCATCACCTGTTGTTTTGCATTTTGTCACCCCAAGTGGGATGGGTATGCTCAGACATGAGTCCCATGCTCTCCACACCACTGGAGTCAAGCTATCCTGGCTGAAGACGGCTGATAGCCAGAAACCGGTCCTAGGATGCTTGATTCCGGTCCAAGAAAGACATGGGTTGGCAGTTCGGGCTGGACTGTTCCAATGAGGCACAGGCTCAAAGCTGATTTGCATATGGCCATGTCTGAACTGGGGTGGTGTGGAGTGCAAAAAACGATGGATTTAGGCCCAGATCTCTGTACTGGGGTGAATGCTTGACATTGTTCTGTATTCTGTCCATCAACTGTTGTTTTGCATTTTGTCACCCCAAGTGGGATGGGTATGCTCAAACGTGAGTCCCATGCTCGCCACACCACTGGAGTCAAGCTATTCTGGCTGAAGACGGCTGATAGCCAGAAACCGGTCCTAGGATGCTTGATTCCGGCCCAGGAAAGACATGGCTTGGCAGCTCGGGCTGGACTGTTCAAATGCGGCACAGGGTCAAGGCTGATTTGCATATGGCCATGTCTGAACTGGGGTGGTGTGGAGTGCAAAAAATGATGGATTAAGGCCCAGATCTCTGTACTGGGGTGAATGTATGACATTGTTCTGCATTCTGTACATCAACTGTTGTTTTGCATGCAACCATTACAGGGCACATGGATTTAGTTCCCTGTCCTGAGCATGTTTAAAAAAAAATAAGGCAGCATGATAGGGATACACTGATCCTCTAGACCCTATGAGGGCAACTGTTAAACCCTGATCGGTTCGCTGCCTTGGGAACTCAATGAACGCTGTCTGTGGAGGATGGTGTCTTCGCATAAACAAGAAAGCACCTACCAGCAGTGTGGGTGGGGGCAACAATGCCGGTAGGCAATTTATTCAGCAATCGTTTGTGGCCACGCGCAGCTCCTGAGAAATCAGTGCAAGTGGGGACTAGAATTCCCATTAGGCTTAGAGATTACTGATCCGATGTGCAAGGTGATGACATTGTGAACCGGAAGAATATAGAAATGGTTCCAACGGCAGTCACTTGCTGGTTTATTTTGATCAACGCAGCTTATCAAACTTTGAGCTACGAATCCTGTTGGAACTGCGGTGCGGTAAGGGTGACATTTTCACCACACGAGCTCTATAACTATTTAATCACCAAGATGTATTGAACCGCAAATGAAAAGCCTATCACAGATAGGGATTGACTAAAAGGTACACACGATTGGCTACCCAGATTAGTATCTTTGGCGGCGTGGCCTGGAAACGCCTTTTTGTTTAAGTTGAAATTACTTGGAATCTAAAGAAGAGTTTTTATAAGGAATTACGATCGTACCACAGTTGTTGGGTTATGATTTTTTTGGGTTATGATTTTTGTAGTAAGCTTGTGTGCAGAGATAAATCAGATTACAGGATTTGTTTTGGTTCTTACCAAACACCACTTATCTGATGTAATACTATAACGACATAATCCGTACTCTGGAGATAATGCGCTTGGGTCATAATAGACGCAAGATTAGGAATCAGAAGTTCACATGATTTATTAATAATATTTCCTTTCCAAGTCTTATTTAATTTTGACTATCCAAGAGAAGTATCAGAACATGAAGGAATGTACTCTTCTCTTCCAGTAAATGCCCATTACAGATATTTTCTTTACAGGTATTTAGATGGCTTATAGGGAGAGAGTTATACATTGTGATAGAATCACTTCTTATGATTCCTTATGGTGTTAATTTGTCTTGTAGTTCTCCCTCACTGCTGTTCCCTTCCTTACCTTCCCCGGCTTGATCTTCCCCAACCTTCTAGGGTATTACAGTTTTCAGAATTAAAGCAATTGAGAGGTAGACCCTTTTGAGCCTCGAACTGATCCTGGGAGTTTGGAATGGAACCTTGACAGAATAAGCAGCCCAAGAATGTATTCTCTCCTGGTCAGTTCTGAATCAAAATGGCCACCTTAGAGGATGTATTCGCCACCTTAGTCCTTAGTTGTGCCTTTCGGGCTGAAATCGCTGCATTAGAAGAGAGAGTAGAGAAGATGCAGAAGAATCCCTTTGACATCCAAACATGGAGGCCTTTTGGGGGAACCTCCTGGCCTTCAGGAAGCATTGCTGGTGCTAATCTACCTATAACTGTGGAAGTACCCCTGAACCCATTGAAATAGGAAAAGTAAGGGCCCCTCTGTCCCAGGATGAAAGAGAACAAAGACATAACAATGGGCTCTGTATGTATTGTGGTAGGAAGGGTCATTATGTTAAAGATTGTACATTGAAACCCTGAGTTAAACCAGGCTTCACAAAATACCCGTCATCTATGTCTAATCAAAAATTAGAAAACTAGAATGCTCAAAGGTAACAGGAGGGTAATTTGTGAGCGGTAGGGTAATCCCTTCAGTGAACAAAACAGGTAAACAAAACCAAGAACACTTCTTTTTATCGGTTCAGTTGAAAACTGGTCATGGGTGGCAAGAAACGGACACCACCATCGATTCTGGAGCAACTGGAATGTTTATGGATAAAAAGTTGGCAGAAAGATTGCAGTTGCATTTGGTAGAAAAAGCAACACCAGAGATAGTGTTGGCGATAGATGGTAGGGAATTAACAACAGGTCTCATCAGTCTTTATATAGAAAATATAGTTGTACTGACAACCATATAGAGACATTAAGGTTCAACATTATCAATGCACCCCAATATGGGATGATATTAGGTCTGCCTTAGTTGAGAAAACATAATTCTTCCATTGAATGGGTAAAAAAAGCGTTCTGTTTGAAAGTTCCTGGTGTAAAGAACATTGAAGTTTGGTCTCTCTAGAATCTCCGGTCGAAGCTTTAGCAACCCTGCACAACATTGCCACAACCTCTGAGGAAGGTATTCAGTTACCAGAGAGGTATAAAGATTATCAAGAGGTATTCAATGAACAACAAGGAAATAGTCTGCCCCCACACTCAATCAATCAATCAATCAACAGAATTTGTAAAGCGCGCTACTCACCCGTTAGGGTCTCAAGGTGCTGAGGGGGGGGGGACGCTACTGCTCGAACAGCCAGGTCTTGAGTTGTTTCCTGAAGGAGAGATGGTCCAGGGTCAGCCGTAGGTGAGTGGGGATGGAGTTCCATGTCTTGACTGCCAGGTAGGAGAAGGATCTTCCTCCGACAGTGGATTTGCAGATTTGTGGGACGGAGGCGAGGGCGAGGCTGGCGGAACGGAGTTGGCGGTGGGTGTGTAGAATGTGATTCGGCTGTTGAGGTACTTCGGGCCCGTGTTGTGGAGAGCCTTGTGTGCGTGGGCGAGGAGTCTGAACGTGATCCTCTTGCTGACGGGGAGCCAGTGCAGGTCTTTCAGGTGGGCAGAGATGTGGCTGTGGTGAAGGATGTCCAGGATTAGTCGTGCTGAGGCCTTCTGAATGCACTGGAGTCTTTTCTGTAGTTTGGCAGTGGTTCCAGCGTAGAGGGTGTTCCAGTAGTCCAGGCGGCTGGTGACGAGGGCCTGGGTGACCATCTTCCTGGTCTCAGTGGGGATCCATCGGAAGATCTTTCGGAGCATGCGCACAGTGTTGAAGCAGGATGAGGAGACGCCGTTGACTTGCTTGGTCATCGTGAGGGAGGAGTCCAGGATAAAGCCTAGGTTGCGTGCGTGGTCCGTTAGCTTGGGTGCGGTTCCCAGGGCGGGGGGCCACCAGGATTCGTCCCAGGCGGAGGGAGATGGTCCGAGGATGAGGACTTCCGTCTTGTCTAAGTTCAGTTTCAGCCGGCTGATCTTCATCCATTCCGCTACGTCTTTCATTCCTTCCTGGAGGTTGGCTTTGGCGGAGGCCGGGTCGTTGGTGAGGGAGAGGATCAGCTGGGTGGCGTCGGCGTAGGAGATGATGTTGAGGTTGTGTTGGCGTGTGATGGCTGCGAGAGGGCTCATTTTGATGTTGAAGATGGTGGGGCTGAGTGAGGATCCTTGCGGAACGCCGCAGATGCCTTCGGTGGCCGGGGAGCGGAACGGGGGGGAGGCGGACTCTCTGCGTTCTTCCGTCGAGGAACGAGATGATCCACTCCAGGGCCGCTCCTTGGATTCTGGTGTTGCTGAGGCGCTGTATCAGGGTGCGGTGGCATACGGTATTGAAGGCTGCTGAGAGGTCCAGGAGGATGAGGGCCGCAGTTTCTCCGTTGTCGAGCAGGGACCTGATGTCCTCGGTGGCTGCGATGAGGGCGGTCTCAGTGCTGTGGTTTGCCGGAAGCCGGACTGTGAGGGGTCGAGGGATCCGTTGGTCTCGAGGAAGGCAGAGAGTTGTCTGTTGACGGCCTTCTCGATGACTTTGGCTGGACTGGGGAGGAGCGAGATGGGGCGGAAGTTCTTGAAGTTCGTGAGGTCCGCGGTGGGTTTCTTCAGGAGGGCGCTCAGCTCGGCATGTTTCCAACTCTCCGGGAAGGTGACAGATGAGAAGGAGCTGTTGATGATGTTCCGGAGTTGGGGTGCGATGGTGGAGACGACTTTCTTGAAGATGTGGTGTGGGCAAGGGTCGGTAGGGGAGCCGGAGTGGATGGTGTTCATCAGGCGGGTGGTGTCTTCAGTGCTGTCCAGGGTCCAGGTGCAGAGGGTGGTGGTGGAGGGCGTTGGGTCGGTGGTTGGGTCCGTGGTCTGCGCGCCGAAGCTGTTGTGTATGTCGGCGATCTTGCGGTGGAAGAATGAGGCGAGTGAGTCGCAGAGGTCTTGCGAGGGTGTGATGTCGTTGTTGCAGGCTCTGGGGTTGGAGAGCTCTTTAACAATGCTGAAGAGTTCCTTGCTGTTTTGGGTGTTGTTATCCAGTCGTTCTTTGAATGTTGCCTTCTTGGTAGTGCGGATCATCTGGTGGTGTTTGCGGGTGGCGTTATTTTGGGCGGTCATGTGTTCTGCTGTCTGGTCGTGGCGCCAGGCTTTCTCAAAGTTTTTGAGTTTGTTGGTAAACCACGAGGCTTTTCTGCTGCCGGGTCTGCTGGGAGGATTCTTCAGTGGTGCGAGTTCGTCGGCGCAGTTGATGAGCCACTGTGTGAGGTTGCGGGCTGCTTCATTGGGGTCCGTCGTGTTGGTGGGCGGGTTCTGGCTGAGGGTGGTGGTGAGCTGCTCGGTGGTGATCTTGCTCCAGCTTCTGCGGGGAACCTAATGTGGATGGTGGTGGGTCGTGGTTCTCCTGAAGCTGAAGTGGACGCAGCTGTGGTCTGTCCAGTGTAGTCCGGTTGAGTGGCTGAAGGAGATGTGCTTGCTGGAGGAGAAGATGGGGTCGAGCGTGTGGCCGGCGTAGTGGGTGGGGGTGTTCACCAGTTGCTTGAGTCCAAGGTTGGCAAGGTTCTCCAGCAGGGCGGCGGTGTTGCAGTCCTTGTTGCTCTCCAGGTGGAAGTTGAGGTCCCCTAGGAGGATGAAGTCTGTGGAGGTGAGGGTGTGTGGACTGATGAAGTCGGCGATGGCTTCGCTGAATTGTGTGCGAGGTCCTGGGGGTCTGTAGATGAGGGTGCCTCTGAGGGTGGTCTTGGGGTTGGTGTGTATCTGGAAGTGTAGGTGCTCGGCGGCGGTCAGGGTGTCGTCGGATTTGGTCATGATGCGGATGGTGTTCTTATGGACGATGGCGATGCCTCCTCCAGTTTGGTTGACGCGGTCCCTCCGGATGATCTTGTAGCCCTCCGGGATGGCTATGGCGATGTCGGGTGCTGAGGAGGTGTTCATTAAGTGTGAGCGCAAAATCAGTTACGCTCGCGGATTTTGCGGATTTTCGGTAAATCCGCAATCCGCGAACGCTCGCAAATTTACCGAAAATCCGCAAATTCGCACCCAGCGGATTTTTTTTTCTTGGTGATACAATTTTGCGGCGCGCGGCGTTTACTTACCGTCATTCAGCGTTTGCCGAGTTGTTTTTCTCAATATTTTGCAACTGCTGCGCCATTTTGTATCTTGCTGCGGGATCCCGCGGGAATTTGGCGAGCGCGATTACGTCATCGCGGCTTGCCAACTTGCACAGCGGGAGTTTGTCAACGCGAGTACGCCGTGATCACGTATCGCGGGACTTTGCAATTGCGAGCTTGTAGATGCGGCGAGCAGCAACAATCTCACACTCGCGAAAATACAAAATTTGCAATTCTGCACAAGAAATCCACCAGCAAGCAGCATAAACTTTCTGGAAATGGTGATTTTTATCTGAATAACTCCTCAGGTTGACATTTGCCTGCACTTTTTTTGCGAGGAGTCCATTTTGGGGGGGGGGGTGGGAGGAAGGAAGTGCCCCACAGTCTTCAACTTCCTGTTCCTGTCCAGCAGGCTCCTCCCAGTGCTTTGTCCATCTCCTGGTCACTTTTCATTTGGATCTGGAGCTGGAAGGATTACTTTTTGTGGATGCTGCTGGATATTTGGATTTGAGGCCTTTTTGACTTTCTTTGGATCACTTTTGGATTAGAAATTTCACAAGTAAGTTTGTTTGGGGCATTACAGTTGCTGCAACTACAATTTTGGAATTTTCGATTTTTGGGCTGTTTTGGGGCCTTTTGCCCAGGGGTACTCAGTGGTGGGTGCACTGAGTCTTTCTGTGGGGTGTTTTGAATTTAAACATCATGGAGGGGCTGGATGGCTTGGGATTGTGCTGATTTTTCTGTGATTTTCGTTTTTTTGGCCTGTTGTGGCCTTTTCACCAGGGGTAGTGAGTGTTGCATGGGCCTAGTCTTTCTGTGGGTTGTCTTGAATTTAAACATCATGGAGGGGCTGGATGGCTTGGGATCGTGCTGATTTTTCTGTGTTTTTCGATTTTTTGGGGTGTTCATTGGGACAGGCCATGTGGGTGGGGGCCCTTTTGAGTGCTGCTACAGGCCCTGGCCATGTGCTGGGAGTGAGGGGGCCATTTTGAATGCAGGCAGTGTTGTTAGGCCTGCAACCATTTTGCCTAGTTTTCAACCTTTATGCCCAGGGGTAGTGAGTGTTGCATGGGCCTAGTCTTTCTGTGGGTGTCTTGAATTTAAACATCATGGAGGGCCTGGATGGTTTGGGATTGTGCTGATTTTTCTGTGATTTTCGTTTTTTGGGCCTGTTGTTGTGGCCTTTTCACCAGGGGTAGTGAGTGTTGCATGGGCCTAATCTTTCTGTGGGTTGTCTTGAATTTAAACATCATGGAGGGGCTGGATGGCTTGGGATTGTGCTGGTTTTTCTGTGATTTTCGTTTTTTTGGGGTGTTCATGGGGACAGGCCATGTGGGTGGGGGCCATTTTGAGTGCTGCTACAGGCCCTGGCCATGTGCTGGGAGGGAGGGGGCCATTTTGAATGCAGGCAGTGTTGTTAGGCCTGCAACCATTTTGCCTAGTTTTCAACCTTTATGCCCAGGGGTAGTGAGTGTTGCATGGGCCTAGTCTTTCTGTGGGGTGTCTTGAATTTAAACATCATGGAGGGCCTGGATGGTTTGGGATTGCGCTGATTTTTCTGTGTTTTTCGATTTTCTGGGGTGTTCATGGGGACAGGCCATGTGGGTGGGGGCCATTTTGAGTGCTGCTACAGGCCCTGGCCATGTGCTGGGAGGGAGGGGGCCATTTTGAATCCAGGCAGTGTTGTTAGGCCTGCAACCATTTTGCCTCGTTTTCAACCTTTATGCCCAGGGGTAGTGAGTGTTGCATGGGCCTAGTCTTTCTGTGGGTTGTCTTGAATTTAAACATCATGGAGGGGCTGAATGGCTTGGGATTGTGCTGATTTTTCTGTGATTTTCGTTTTTTTGGCCTGTTGTTGTGGCCTTTTCACCAGGGGTAGTGACTAGTGAGTGTTGCATGGACCTAGTCTTTCTGTGGGGTGTCTTGAATTTAAACATCATGGAGGGCATGGGATTTAGCTGATTTTTCTGTTTTTTTCCGATTTTTTTGGGGTGTATAACTGAAGTGATGTTCCTCTGTCTTCCATTGCTTTTAGGTGCACAAGACTCAAGAGAACCACCAGTGCCAGGAAGAAGTCCTGCAGCGGTGTGTGTGTGAGCATAACGTCACGCGACGTCACGTCTGGCCACAGACAACTCTGCAACTCGTGCAACTGCGGCCTGCTGTTCTGACCTGCTCTGAAGAAGATGGCCCCAAAAAAAGTTCTCTGTAGCTCCTCTAGCAAGAAAGTTGGCAGTAAGGAGCAGAAGAAGCAAGTTTCCAAGGAGGCTGGTGTGCCGGCCGCCGTGTTTTTTGGGAGTAAAAAAAAAAGTACGCCTGCAGCAGCAGCGGGATCTGCTGGGGACCAAGCTGGGAGCAGCACCCCCGCTCCATTGGGCTCAGTGCCTCCACCACCACCACCACGCCAACTTAAGTCCAAGCCCTTGAGTGCTGCAGAGGCAGTCAGTGTACTTCTTCAATCACCATCGACCAGTGATGTTGGCTCATCGCAAGAAAGTAGCAGCAATGTCCCTGAATCAACACAGGTTGTTGTAACTCATCTGACAAGTGTTGAACAACCACAGCCGCAACAACAACCACATGTGCAAGTACAAGCCCAAGTACATGTGGAAGGAGAGGCAGCGCAAGGAGATGCGCAAGCAGAGGTGCATGGAGGGTCACAAGTGCCCACAATAGTTGTTGCTCCCGAAGTTGGGGCACATCAGGAAATCGACAATCAAGCAGAGGTATCATTTGAGGAAGCCACTCCTCCTGATGATCATTCATTGTCTTCCACATCCCTAGCAAGGAAAAGATCAAGGTTGGTGTCTACATCTTCTTCAAGCCCACCTCCTTCTGATGATACGGATCCCAATTGGGAACCAGCACCACTGCCGTCTGAGAGTGAGGCACACCATGATCTGACAAAGGTACTTAAGCGTAAAAGGAAGGTCGTCGAAAAACTCATAGTTATGGAGTGTGATGAGGCTCAACAAGAAGTGGCGGATACTCCTGCTGATGAAGGCTCTCATGACGACGACGCAGTCATCATAAAGGTCACTGCAGCCCCAGCGGGCATGCAGCAGAAAGACATTTTGACCCTAGCCCGAGAAGCTGCTGAGCGTGATGATGTTGTCGACGAGGAGGCAATGGAAGAAACACCACAATCATTGGAGTTAACTAGTACACCAACACCTACCGCTTCCATATTTCTTAGTCGCCAGAAGGGACCTCCATCCACCTCGACCTCAATTAGTGGTGGTGAAAGTGCAAAACGTACTGAAGTTCGGCAATCTACATCCTCCACTTCATCTGACATTAGCAGCAGGACCACCACCACCAGTATCGCTGCCTCCTCCGGCCCCCAAAGACATTTCAAGTCCGCAGTTTGGGACTTCTTTAGTGTTTGCCCAAAAAAGGAAAACTTTGCCATTTGTAGCATTTGTAAGTTGGCAGTTAGTCGTGGTAAGTTTGGTTCCAACTATGGTACCAGAGGCTAGAGAGGTCATCTTGAAAGAAAGCACGCTGTCAAATGGTTTGCGCACCTACAGGCGATCAAGGAAGCCCGAATTGCACGTAATGCTGTTTCATCTGATGATGACGAGGAGGAAGAAGACGTGTCAAACACTTCACATACACCCAGTACCCCTGTCAGCAGCACACCCCATGTGAGCCACACTAAGAGTGTGGGAGAGAGTGAGACACCAATGCGAAAAAGTTCATCAGCGAGCGTAACTGGGTCGAAGATATCATCATCATCATCATCCCGTAAATGCTTGGTCCAGGGCAACATTAAAAAGATGCTGTTTACAGAAGCGCAATATGAACGCAACCACCCACTGACGCGTCTGTATAACACTAAGCTGGCTAAAATGCTAGCTCTGGACCTTCTCCCTTTTTCTTTTGTAGAAGGTGTTGGTTTTCTAGAATTAGTGGCAACGCTCTGCCCTAAATGGAAGGTTCCTAGCCGGTTCTATTTTGCCAGAGTTGCGGTTCCAGCACTGCATGAAGATGTGCTGGAGGTGATTGGGGCAGCTTTGCAGAAGAGTGCTGTTCACACTATACATCTGACAACAGACATGTGGACCAGTGGCGCAGGCGCTGATTACATGTGCATCACTGCACACTGGGTCTCTTTTTCAGGGGTTAAAGCAAAGCTAAACGCAGGTGTTGACCCGGACCAAGTTTTTAAAGCTGCTCGGAAACATGCAACACTAGCCATGTTTGGTTTGGAGAAACGTCACACAGCACAAAACATTTTGGATGAGTTTAACACGAAGGTCCTTGACTGGCTGTCCCCAAAAAAACGCCAGATTGGTTATGTTTCCACGGATAATGGCTCCAATGTAGTTAAGGCCATGGAGCTGGGTCAGTATTTCAGAGTGCCGTGTTTGGCGCACTGTATAAACCTGGTTGTCAAAAAATTCTTGAGTGAGAAAGACAGTCCAGCGTACGAGGTAGTGGACACCTGCCGAAAAATGTGCAACCATTTCAGCCATTCTTTTAAGGCCCTGAAGCATCTGAGGAGCCTGCTACATGAACGTCGAATGCCAGTGAAAGCACTCATCCAGGAGGTGGCAACACGTTGGAACTCAACCTTCTACATGCTTGAGCGCCTGTTAGAGCAGTATACGGTACTCGATCACTATTTCTTAAAACAGGGTACAGCTCAGAAGGACCTGAGGATGGGTGCGGCGCAATGGGACATAGTTAAAAGCCTGACACGCATGCTTCGTCCTTTTGAGGTATTCACGCGTGCAGTCAGCAAGGAGGACTGTAATTTGGGAAAAGCTATCCCATTGTTGTACATGCTGGAGCACCAACTGAAGGAGGTGTCTTCTGTGTTTCAAAAAGATGAAAAAAACAAAGACCCTTTTGTTTTGGCGGAGAAATTATTAGAGCGCCTACAAGGTGATGAATGTCTTCAAATGATTCACTCACACCAGCATTACATTTGTACTACTATTCTGGATCCACGCTACAAAAAAGCGCTGGCAGGCCGAGCATTCTTTCCTTTTGCTGATGAAGATGTTACAAAGTACAAACATTGGCTAGCCATGTCAGCCAAGAGGTTTGAAAGAGAACGGCAGAAAATTGATGGAAAAGGCAGTACATCAGCATCAGCATCTGCAGGCCACCCCCAGTCAAAACAATCCACTTCTGCACCTGTGGCTGTGGCACAAGTGACCTCTCAGCCGTTAAAGACACCGGCAACCAGATCATCTGCACCAGACACAACAGTAACATTGGATGCTGAAGAGGATTGGCTAAATCGGCTTGGGTTTGGTTCTCAAAAGGTCACAGCAAAAGCTAAGCAAAGTGGAGGAACCTTGGAGGACCTTGAGTCGATGGTGCAGGACTATCTGAATGACTCAACAGAGGTCTATGTTAATGCTGAATCATTGGCGTATTGGCATGGGAAAAAAGAATTGTGGCCACAGCTCTCCAACCTGGCTTTAAACTACTTGTCTTGCCCACTCGCAAGCGTGTCTTCTGAACAAGTTTTCAGTGCTGCTGGTGGCATTGTAACTCCCAAACGGAGCCGCCTCTCGCCCAAAAATGTGGAGAGGTTAACAATGATCAAGATGAATCAGCACCTCATACCACCAGATTACAAAGTATGAGAAAGCACGCCGCATGAAGACGAGGAGGACAGCAACGTAGATGAGGGAATTTGTTCTCTGTTCGGTGACACTGACCTCACTCTGCCAAAATTCTCAGAGTATGATGACGAACTCTTATTCTTATTCCCTGACACCGAGCCCTGAAAATGAGACAATGAATCAATAACTTTCTTTTTTGTCCTTATTCACTTTTATTCCTGTGTGCCTGTCTTTCTTTGTTGTGCACAGTTAATATAATTCAAACTTTAATCACCTAATCACAAAAACAAGCCCATCAGCAGAACTGTCTTTACTTGTTTGCTTATTGATTTGAAGGTGCCGCAGTCTGCATTCCTCAGGTTCACAAGTTCAGAAGAACATGCTCCTCCAGACTCCTATTTCCATCAAAGCAGAGGGCTGGATTACGCCCAATGAAGAAAGACTCAGCACTTGTGGGGGTGTTCTACTTCTTTGCGGGTGAGTTGACAACTCTGGGGCCATTGCTGGGAAGCTCCAATACTGGATAAAAGTGGTTTGGACCAAATCGGAGGCGGAAATTTCTTTGTGTTTTTGCTGACTTGCATGCCTTTGCTATTTCTGACATTTTGCTCAATGTAGCGTTTTCGGGGGCCTGTTTGGGGGGCTTCCTGGTGTTTGTGGGTGGGTTTCGGGGTCTGGGAGCACTGCTGGCTATGGATACTTTAGTTTGCAAGAGGTTTGTAGCAAATCCATGGTGGCAGAGGGGAGTTAGGGCCTAGCTGCAGAGCGCGCGCGGAGTGATTTGGGAAATTGGCAAAAAAATGACTAAGTCCCCATTTTTGTACTTTTGCTCTTTGGATGTTTGGGGGTCTTCTACTCGTTTTCTCCTGGGTTGACGGCTCTGGGGCCATTGCTGGGAAGCTCTAATACCGGATAAAAGTGGTTTGGACCAAATCGGAGGCGGAAATTTATTTGTGTTTTTGCTGACTTGCTTGCCTTTGAGGTGCTCTTTGGGGGGGCTCCGGGTGTTTGTGGGTGAGTTTTGGGGTCTGGGAGCACTGCTGGGACAGTCTAATCTTGATTTCATTTGCTTTTCAGGAAATCCGTGGTGGAAAACTGGAGTTATGGCCTAGCTGCACAGCGCGTTTGGACCGAAGGCCGAGAAATATTGTAAGTATGAGATTTTGCTTTTGAGATGTTTGGGGGTGTTGTGCTTTTTGGCGCGTGGGTTGGCGGGTCTTGAGGCATTCCTGGGAAGGTCTAATACCGGATAGAAGTGGTTGGGACAAATTCCACGCTGATTTTTGTTGTTGCTATTTCTGACATTTTGCTCAATGTAGCATTTTCGGGGGCCTGTTTGGGGGGCTTCCTGGTGTTTGTGGGTGGGTTTCGGGATCTGGGAGCACTGCTGGCTATGGATACTTTAGTTTGCAAGAGGTTTGAAGCAAATCCATGGTGGCAGAGGGGAGTTAGGGCCTAGCTGCAGAGCGCGCGCGGAGTGTTTTTGGGAAATTGACAAAAAAATGACTAAGTCCCCATTTTTGTACTTTTGCTCTTTGGCTGTTTGGGGGTCTTCTACTCGTTTTCTCCTGGGTTGACGGCTCTGGGGCAATTGCTGGGAAGCTCTAAAACCGGATAAAAGTGGTTTGGACCAAATCGGAGGCGGAAATTTTTTTGTATTTTTGCTGACTTGCTTACCTTTGAGGTGCTCTTTGGGGGGGTTCCGGGTGCTTGTGGGTGAGTTTTGGGGTCTGGGAGCACTGCTGGGACAGTCTAATCTTGATTGCATTTGCTTGTCAGGAAATCCGTGGTGGAAAACTGGAGTTATGGCCTAGCTGCACAGCGTGTTTGGACCGAAGGCCGAGAAATATTGTAAGTATGAGATTTTGCTTTTGGGCTGTTTGGGGGTGTTGTGCTTTTTGGCGGGTGGGTTGGCGGGTCTTAGGGCATTCCTGGGAAGGTCTAATACCGGATAGAAGTGGTTGGGACAAAATCCACGCTGATTTTTTTGTTGTTGCTATTTCTGACATTTTTCTCAATATAGCATTTTCGGGGACCTGTTTGGGGGGCTTCCTGGTGTTTGTGGGGGTGGGTTTCGGGGCCTGGGAGCACTGCTGGCTATGGATACTTTAGTTTGCAAGAGGTTTGAAGCAAATCCATGGTGGCAGAGGGGAGTTAGGGCCTAGCTGCAGAGCGCGCGCGGAGTGATTTGGGAAATTGGCAAAAAAATGACTAGGTCCCCATTTTTGTACTTTTGCTCTTTGGCTGTTTGTGGGTCTTCTACTCGTTTTCTCCTGGGTTGACGGTTCTGGGGCCATTGCTGGGATTCTCTAATACCGGATAAAAGTGGTTTGGACCAAATCGGAGGCGGAAATTTTGTTTGTGTTTTTGCTGACTTGCTTGCCTTTGAGGTGCTCTTTGGGGGGGTTCCGGGTGTTTGTGGGTGAGTTTTGGGGTCTGGGAGCACTGCTGGGACAGTCTAATCTTGATTGCATTTGCTTTTCAGGAAATCCGTGGTGGAAAACTGGAGTTATGGCCTAGCTGCACAGCACGTTTGGACCGAAGGCAGAGAAATATTGTAAGTATGAGAGTTTGCTTTTGGGCTGTTTGGGGGTGTTGTGCTTTTTGGCGGGTGGGTTGGCGGGTCTTGGGGCATTCCTGGGAAGGTCTAATACCGGATAGAAGTGGTTGGGACAAATCCACGCTGATTTTTTTTTGCTATTTCTGACATTTTGCTCAATGTAGCGTTTTCGGGGGCCTGTTTGGGGGGCTTCCTGGTGTTTGTGGGTGGGTTTCGGGGTCTGGGAGCCCTGCTGGCTATGGATACTTCAGTTTGCAAGAGGTTTGAAGAAAATCCATGGTGGCAGAGGGAAGTTAGGGCCTAGCTGCAGAGCGCGCGCGGAGTGATTTGGGAAATTGGCAAAAAAATGACTAAGTCCCCATTTTTGTACTTTTGCTCTTTGGCTGTTTGGGGGTCTTCTACTCGTTTTCTCCTGGGTTGACGGCTCTGGGGCCATTGCTGGGAAGCTCTAATACCGGATAAAAGTGGTTTGGACCAAATCGGAGGCAGAGATTTTTTGTGTTTTTGCTGACTTGCTTGCCTTTGATGTGCTCTTTGGGGGGGTTCCGGGTGTTTGTGGGCGAGTTTTGGGGTCTGGGAACACTGATGGGACAGTCTAATCTTGATTGCATTTGCTTTTCAGGAAATTCGTGGTGGAAAACCGGAGTTATGGCCTAGCTGCACAGCGCGTTTGGACCGAAGGCCGAGAAATATTGTAAGTATGAGATTTTGCTTTTGGGCTGTTTGGGGGTGTTGTGCTTTTTGGCGGGTGGGTTGGCGGGTCTTGGGGCATTCCTGGGAAGGTCTAATACCGGATAGAAGTGGTTGGGACAAAATCCACGCTGATTTTTTTTGTTGCTATTTCTGACATTTTGCTCAATATAGCATTTTCGGGGGCCTGTTTGGGGGGCTTCCTGGTGTTTGTGGGGGTGGGTTTCGGGGTCTGGGAGCACTGCTGGCTATGGATACTTTAGTTTGCAAGAGGTTTGAAGCAAATCCATGGTGGCAGAGGGGAGTTAGGGCCTAGCTGCAGAGCGCGCGCGGAGTGATTTGGGAAATTGACAAAAAAATGACTAAGTCCCCATTTTTGTACTTTTGCTCTTTGGCTGTTTGGGGATCTTCTACTCGTTTTCTCCTGGGTTGACGGCTCTGGGGCCATTGCTGGGAAGCTCTAATACCGGATAAAAGTGGTTTGGACCAAATCGGAGGCGGAAATTGTTTTGTGTTTTTGCTGACTTGCTTGCCTTTGAGGTGCTCTTTGAGGGGGTTCCGGGTGCTTGTGGGTGAGTTTTGGGGTCTGGGAGCACTGCTGGGACAGTCTAATCCTGATTGCATTTGCTTGTCAGGAAATCCGTGGTGGAAAACTGGAGTTATGGCCTAGCTGCACAGCGCGTTTGGACCGAAGGCCGAGAAATATTGTAAGTATGAGATTTTGCTTTTGGGCTGTTTGGGGGTGTTGTGCTTTTTGGCGGGTGGGTTGGCGGGTCTTAGGGCATTCCTGGGAAGGTCTAATACCGGATGGAAGTGGTTGGGACAAAATCCACGCTGATTTTTTTGTTGTTGCTATTTCTGACATTTTTCTCAATATAGCATTTTCGGGGACCTGTTTGGGGGGCTTCCTGGTGTTTGTGAGGGTGGGTTTCGGGGTCTGGGAGCACTGCTGGCTATGGATACTTTAGTTTGCAAGAGGTTTGAAGCAAATCCATGGTGGCAGAGGGGAGTTAGGGCCTAGCTGCAGAGCGCGCGCAGAGTGATTTGGGAAATTGGCAAAAAAATGACTAAGTCCCCATTTTTGTACTTTTGCTCTTTGGCTGTTTGGGGGTCTTCTACTCGTTTTCTCCTGGGTTGACGGCTCTGGGGCCATTGCTGGGAAGCTCTAATACCAGATAAAAGTGGTTTGGACCAAATCGGAGGCAGAGATTTTTTGTGTTTTTGCTGACTTGCTTGCCTTTGAGGTGCTCTTTGGGGGGGTTCCGGGTGTTTGTGGGTGAGTTTTGGGGTCTGGGAGCACTGATGGGACAGTCTAATCTTGATTGCATTTGCTTTTCAGGAAATCCGTGGTGGAAAACTGGAGTTATGGCCTAACTGCACAGCACGTTTGGACCGAAGGCCGAGAAATATTGTTAAGTATGAGATTTTGCTTTTGGGCTGTTTGGGGGTGTTGTGCTTTTTGGCGGGTGGGTTGGCGGGTCTTGGGGCATTCCTGGGAAGGTCTAATACCGGATAGAAGTTGTTGGGACAAATCCACGCTGATTTTTTTTTTGCTATTTCTGACATTTTGCTCAATGTAGCGTTTCGGGGGCCTGTTTGGGGGGCTTCCTCGTGTTTGTGGGTGGGTTTCGGGGTCTGGGAGCACTGCTGGCTATGGATACTTCAGTTTGCAAGAGGTTTGAAGCAAATCCATGGTGGCAGAGGGAAGTTAGGGCCTAGCTGCAGAGAGCGCGCGGAGTGATTTGGGAAATTGGCAAAAAAATGACTAAGTCCCCATTTTTGTACTTTTGCTCTTTGGCTGTTTGGGGGTCTTCTACTCGTTTTCTCCTGGGTTGGCGGCTCTGGGGCCATTGCTGGGAAGCTCTAATACCGGAGAAAAGTGGTTTGGACCAAATCGGAGGCAGAGATTTTTTGTGTTTTTGCTGACTTGCTTGCCTTTGAGGTGCTCTTTGGGGGGGTTCCGGGTGTTTGTGGGTGAGTTTTGGGGTCTGGGAGCACTGATGGGACAGTCTAATCTTGATTGCATTTGCTTTTCAGGAAATCCGTGGTGGAAAACTGGAGTTATGGCCTAGCTGCACAGCGCGTTTGGACCGAAGGCCGAGAAATATTGTAAGTATGAGATTTTGCTTTTGGGCTGTTTGGGGGTGTTGTGCTTTTTGGCGGGTGGGTTGGCGGGTCTTGGGGCATTCCTGGGAAGGTCTAATACCGGATAGAAGTGGTTGGGACAAAATCCATAAGGAAAAGCCTTTTGGCACTTTTCGTAACTTAGGGTTCGTTAGGGTTAGCCCTAACAGCAGGATTGCATGTGTTTTGGGGTGTTCTAGATTTTTGCAACTGAGTTCTGGGGTCTTAGAGCACTTGTGAGAATTTGTAATTTTGTTTGCTAGTCATTTGAAGAAAATCCATGGTGGGAAAGGGGGGATTTGGCATAGTTAAAGAAAGCCTCTGCCACTATTCTTAACTTAGGGCTCGTTAGGGTTAGCAGTATTTCTATTGCATGTGTTTGGGTGGGGGGGTTTTCGAGTCTTGGAGCGATGCTGGCTATGGATACTTTTGCTTGCTTGCAAGTGGTTTGAATACAATCCACGGTGGGTAAGGGGGTTTGTTGGGCCTACTTTTACTTTTGAAGTACGTTTTGTCACCAGTTTTCTGCTAGGCCTCGTTTTTTGAGATCTGATTGGGGGTCTTCTACATTTTTGCAACTGGCTTTAGTAAGGGTCTGGGTGGAAGCACTGCTGGGAAGGTCTAATTTCGTTCTAAAACACAGTTTACAGTACACCTAGCTTGAGGGGAAAGATCCTCTAAATTAATTTGCCCATACTTATTTATCCTTCAAAAGGTGACTCAGACAGAGTACGCACTTTCAAAAATGTTGTACTGTCTATTAGGAAAATCAAAGTGTGACTTTTTGCACTACACAGCGTACATACCTTATATTTATTTATCAGTGCTGTTTTTCGTTCAATAATTACAGGCTGGGTTTCAGTCTGTGCAATGGGGAAAAAAGTATGGAGTCAGGCTTCACATTAGCGAGCCGCAATTCAGCATCCGCCAGGCAGGCAGTGGACAGGGTGTCTTCTGGTCACCAACATTGATGGACGAAGCGTCAGCTGGAATGGAGGAGTGCAGCTAATAAGAGGAATTGTTTGCTGCATGCAACTTACTTACCAAACTCAACAGGACAACTACAACAATACAGATACAGTATCCATTCTTTTCTTTAATGAGTGTGTGTGACTGCATTTCTTGGATCTCTCTCTGCTTTTAAATTGATCCCTACAGCCATTCTATAGGTTTTACTTCGGCTATTTTTTAAACCTAATTTATTGTAGCCCTGTACTGTCACATTCTGTCATTCACAGTTGTCGAAAGTACTACTTACTTTTCTGTAACAATGCATTCAGTAGTGCCTGCACTTCCTTTATGTCACGTAAAAGATTTATGGTTAGCTTTGTACCCAAAAATTTCTTTATGTTCAATTATCGTTTGTCCATGCTGTGCTTTTTTTTTTCTCTCAACAAAACCTACCCAAAAAGAAACCCCCATTCCCATCCATTTTACAAACCCTAACCCTCTTCCCCCGGGTTGTGTGGTTTTGCTTGATGTGTGACTAAATGACATCAATAATTCCACACACTTGCTGGGGAGGATAAGGTCATAGCAACAGGCTGGTGAAGGAATCCGAGGATATATTCTAGACTTACTCAGCTTCAGTACTATTTCTTGTAGTAGTAGCCAATGTCAAAGAAATCCTACACAAGTACAAGTTATACTATCAATACTTTACCATTTGTTAGGCTACATTGTGGCACTGTTGTAGTCTAGTGTACTGTCACCTGCTATATTCTCTATCGTACCGTTGTAATGCTACAGTAAGGACAAACCAGGTTTCATTTTCTTTTTTTCCATAGCCATGCAACTGCCACTGTGTCACACCACTAGTACCACCACAATGAGGAGGAAATTTCAGTCGCCCTGGATTGCAACCTTAATCGCCATTTCCCGTGGAGCCAGCCCTGGGCCTAGCCCTACTTTCTAACAGAAATTACAGGTAAGATAAGCGTTTGGTTGGAGGTAGTATAATGGAGTATTAGGAGGGACGAGAGATTGACGGTAGTACTACTAAAGTCCTAGGACTATTCAGGAAAACAAACTTACTGTTAAACCCCCACCCACCAGACTCAAAAGCAGTAAAAAACAGGTATGGTCAGATAAAGTTTCAAAAAGTATATTTTTATAGCCCTAACAAAATAATCTCCCGCAAGACCCTCCCTAACCCCAATGATTGTCCTTCAAAAGTCCCCAAAAAACCCAACTCCCAAGTCCCACCCCCCAAAAGTCTCTAAAAAAGGGGCAAGAGACACTACGGCAGGGTGCTGTTGACTTTAGCAGCCAGGGCATCATGCTCCTTGCGGAGGGTGGCATGTTCGAAGCGGAGGCCCTCCACCAAGTTCTTATAGATCAGGACCTCCTGCTCCAGGTAGGACAGTCTGAAGGATAAGCGGCGCCGGCATACCTTGCAAATC
The DNA here is from genome assembly GCF_964263255.1 of Lissotriton vulgaris. NCBI lineage: Eukaryota > Metazoa > Chordata > Amphibia > Caudata > Salamandridae > Lissotriton > Lissotriton vulgaris. The sequence continues at coordinate 283,340 of NW_028254680.1, read as the reverse complement.
CTGTGGGGGGCAGCTGCTGTCTTTGCTGCTCGGCGGTGGCGTTTGGCTTTGGTAGCCCGGCTCCGTACCTCTGGAGCACTGCACTGGCTGGCAGTCCGCACAGATGAGGATGCAGCTGTCCCAGTGGACGTTGTTGTAGTACCAGACTGCGTCTCTTCCTCCTCCAGGGCCACCAGCCGCCGATATTCAGCGACAGTGGCATCCAGCCTCCGTTGCCGGGCCATTCGAGCCAGCTCCCTCCTCCTTGATGGTCTCTTGGATTTGGAAGGAGCAACTACATGAAGAAAGAAAGACATAGTCTGTAACCAATGCTCCTTAAGATTAACACAAAATGATTGAGCAGAAAGTTGTCCCAGTACAAGTAGCAAATTGAAAGCACAGTACATAACTACTGAGGACAGCATCTATGTAACCTCCGACTTCTTCATCCTTGCTCTAACATTAGTGGGAGTTTAAGGGACAAATTCTACGAGCACTATGGACTTCCATTACAGTCGACTATGACAGTACACCAGTCTTATTCTTCTTCTTCTCTCTTGTTTAGGAAAATTGGTACGTTATCTTATGCAAGCCAGCATAATGCCAGCGCAGTGACCTTGCACCCGAGAAAAACAGACGCACACCATGGTGAGTGAGACAGACTTGCGTTACTGTACCGGTCCAGTACATGCAGGTGGTGAAGCTCTTACTTTTCTATTACGGGTGGCACTGAGAATACTCTGTTAAAAGGGCTACTGATTAATTAATTTAGCTTTCACCCTACAGTGCAAATGAGTATTAGAAAAGGAAAATGAAGAAGCTAAATAATCTGATTATCTATCACTTCACATGGGATGTATTTGATGACATATGGAATGACTTTAGGTGCTTTGCTTATTATTGAGTGAACAGTGATACACCCACACATGAATGACGTACTACTACTAAACTAAAGTTATTAAGAGAGGTAGGGAGTGTCCACCGTAATAAGCGGATATATGCTGTGCTTGCAGTTGCAATACAAACTACTGCTACTATTCATGGTAGTATTTGGACAAAATTACAACTTCTTTTCCTTGCCTTTCCTACACTGGAACGGACGTGCGGGTGCGGTGTTACGTGCTCTTCAAAGTAACACTTAGTTCATCCAGTGACCGTCTACTCTCTCTAGATACACATATGCTATCTAAGAGTCAGATAGTACCATGATCCAGGCATCCATCCATTCAAAGTATATGCACACATACAGTTTCTGTTTCACCCACGCAGGCTGTTCTCCTTCCACCCATCCTTGCTTCATCATTCACCCACCCATGCACCATACCATATTCTTTCCTTCCCAGCCACCTCGGGGACCAAGCAAACACATATCATTCTTCTTTGCCAGTCATCATTACATTTCTCGTCCTTCCACACTTACTTACACCCTTCTTTCGCTTTTCGTTCATCCCATCCATCAAGTTCATCTCAGATCTGATTGGGATTCTTCTCGCCAAAAACTTCACAGCTAAGTCGAAGTACATTTAGAGGAGGCTACTACCTGGTTTATTTATAATACACCCGTGCAGAAAGCACACTCTGCAGTGTTCAATCTCAATGAGTAAGGAATATATAGCTTATCTCTGCCCGCCACCACCGTGTTATCCCTCACAGGCATGTCCTTGTCCGGCACTTGCACCGCCTCCTCCCCAGAGTTGTCCTCCTCGTCCAATGCCGCCACCACCTCCGCGCTGGCCCCGCCTCCAGATGTTCCACCTACAAAGTACATTTAATAATGTTAGAATACACCACTCACTACTATATAATATTTGGTCTAGGAGGAAGAAAGAAATGTGAAAAAAACAGTATACAATTTAATAATTTGTGACTGTCTACTCTAAAGTAAAAATGGCCCTTTTTCCAGGGAAGGCTGTTGTCTTGCTGCACTTTTTGGCACAACTGATGAATGCTTGCTTTTTATTTTTAACACGCACCACTTTTTCTCCTAACAGACAGAAGCTTGACTTCTAAGAACACGAGCAGGATCAAGTTCAAACCAGGTGAGAGCTCGGCTCGACCACAAGAAATGTGTCCAATTAATCGTCAGCACTAAGCACTTTTCCATTTTCAGTTAAACGTTTACTTTTATGACAAACTTGATTTTAATAAATGTGTTTACTTTTAATAAAGCTTTTAAACTTAAATAGACTCTGTGGTTTTTGGGCCTCCAGACTAGAGTGGATGAGCTAAAGGTTTTGCAATTTTTGCAAGCATGAGTCCGTGCCTCTGACATCATTGGGGAATGATCATCGGTGACTTTGGGAGCTAAATGACTTTGCCACACTATCTAGTCAGTAAGGAGATTGGGGGTTCAACTACAAAGTCTGTTATCACTGAGGTATGTAGTAGAATGGATTGTCCTCCTATCCAAACCAAAAGTAAAGTAGTATCTTATTCTTTCTTGGTGGTCATTCACCTTTTTATTGTTGGCAATTGTCAAAGCATAAACATTTAGAAGACTTGAAAATACATTATGGACAATCCCAGAGGACTGCACTCAGTGCATAGAGCTATTGGTGACTAGAATGGGAGTCCAATGGAATTGCCAAATGTGCAATCTTAGTTAGCTACACAGACAGACAAATAAGAATAATCTAGTAATACCACACGGAGTCATAGTCAAGGCAGGATAAGAATTTAGATCCAGTCTACAAGAATATCAAAGACGATTTAGAAAAAATCGAATGAGGAACGCTGGGAAAAAATAAGTACTCTATATTAAAATTAAAACTTACTGGGGCCAGCAAAGAAGCCCTCGCCTGCCCGATCCTGGCCTGCATCCTCAACAGCACCCTCCTCCTCCTCCTCCTCCTGTGTCCTCCTCTTGCCCCTGGGGGAAGCTGATGTACAACATGAAAGAAAGAAAAACAGAAAACATGGATGATATTTGTCAACCAAATCAAACATTTCAAAAGAACTAACAAAATATTTTGGCGAATTAGCAAATAGACAACTATTCCACGGGATATATTATTGACCAATCTCATGTGGTCTACTACGTTATTAGTATTGCTTGATTTGCGGACCGTCGAATTGGAAACTTCTTATGTAACTCACTAAACAAAGTACTAAAAAGGTTTGCCTAGGATTGGCAGGCAGCAGTCCGCAGCACGCGAAGTGACAGCCAAAGTCCATCGTGATTGCAGATCAGCGACAACACTAAAGTTTCCTACTACATTAACCAGTCATTAAAATACTCAAACTATCAATCCACCACCACTATTTCTTCTTATCGCCATGTGTACAAAGGAAGGACTGGACTTGAGTCTGTAGGGGCTGATTTAGAAGCCCCTTGCGGCTCTTTTGCTCCATTGGTGCGTGACTTTTGTGACGCAGCGGCAGCACAAAAGAGGCGCAATGGTGCGGCGTATATTAACAACGTGACGCATATGGGAGATGCATCACGTTGTAAAGCCCTGCGCCATCAGGGGGCGTTCCGGCGCAAGGGAGGGCGTTCTTGCGCAGGAACGCATCCTAAAAGTGGCTGAGGGAAATCTACAAGATTTCAATCACTCACTTTAACGACAATGATGCGTGACTCAAACCCTGCGCCTGCTTGAAGCAGACGTACGGCTTGACACAGCATTGGGGAGATAGGGCACCCCAGAGCATTGATGGAGCTGCGCCATCGTTGCGACGCAACTCCAGCAATGCGCCGCCCTTACGGCACAGATGCGTAACGCTTTGGTGACGTTTTGGGCCCATGGTGCGCCGCATTGTAAATACGGTGCACCATGGGTGATAGTGGCGTGGCGCACAATTACTGGCGCATCCCTGCTACTTTGCAGGGATGCGCCGGTAATTCAAAATCTGAACCTTAGTGTGTAGCATTACGCAGTTCTTTAAGCTACACTCATACATAATTTCACAGGCCATTGAAATGAACACAAAATCGAAAACAAATAAGCATAGTAGCAACACTACTGAGAAGGAGAGCAGTGCACCTGAAATGCACAGAAGATTTTGAAATATAATTTACCTACAATGTAATGAGCAGCATTATTGCTCTTGGTAAAAAAAAAAAAATTGCAATATAATAACACAGCAGGAGAAAACAGAGTAGTAAAGAAATAGCTACTACTACTACTCACCAAGCCCGGGGATCTCGAGGCCAAGCAGGTCGAGCAGATCTCGTTCATGGGTCAGGACATCCGTCCAACGGTGGGTGGCCTGGTTGTAGGTGCGCCGGACCCGAGAGTGGTGGTACATGGCCCCGCACACCTTATCCCACCGCTTCCGGCGCTCCCGCATCCCGTACCCGCCTCCGATCTTGCCGCCTGCCATGATGGTCCTGGGGAGGTGGCGCTGTACATAGAACACTAGTGCGGCCACCTCCTCCGCGCTAAAGATCTCCCGTGGCATCACTAGCTCCCCCCTCAAACGCCCGCACGGGAGCCGGGCACGGGGTGCGGGATCCTTCCCCTTCTCAGGATGTTTCCCGGCTCCCTTCACCATGGTCTGGGCGGAAAGGAATAAAGAAAATAGAATAGGGAAGAGAAGAAAAGAAAAGAAAAGAGTTTAAAAAAGTAGTTTAAAATTAACAAAAAGTAGCAGTAAACACAAAAATATAGGGCTAGAAAAATAGAGGGATAGATAATAAGTAAAATAGATAAAAAAAAACTTCAAACAAGCAAAGGATGGCAGAGATTTAGAGAGGATACAAGAAGCATGCCCAGAACCATAGCAATGAATGAGAAACAAGATAAGCGCGCCCGTTCACGACCGCGCGGGTAAGTTCGCGCAAGATGTTCCTCGCGAACACTCGCGAAATTGTACTGGCTAGCCGCACACTCTGCGAGATTACACTTCGCGCCCGGAAATGGAAATACGTCATGCAAACAAGATGGCCGCGCCCTTGAACGACCGCGAGGGTAACTTCGCCCCTTGCGCTACAAGCGGCTCGTGAAAACACACAAAACCTTGCGAACTAACACGCCGCAAAAAAAGAAATCGCATATTCGCACGAATTTGCGGCTTCCGAATCCGATCTTGCGCGTGTTCGCGGCCCGCGAATCCCGCGAAATTGCAGAAAAACGAGTTTTGCAAAACTGAAAGCACTCGGCAGGTGCAAGAGTTTAAACTCATCATTAGTAACCATTCCCTGTAGTGCTTCCTGACTGGGGCCCCTCCAGAGTTCAGTTGCTAGTTGCAACAATTGTATGACCCTGCTCTGACCGTCACAGCAGGCTCATAGAATAGCTAGAAGTAGGCCACAAAGGTCCTGGAAAAAAAATTGCACTGCAACAGAAAGCAAATTACTGATAAGGAAGCAGGTGCCAGACCTGGAATTTTAAAACAGTGACACATTAATAAACTAACCCCAAATTAATTCATGTCAGTTGAAGCAGGGCAGGTGTGCTTGCTTTTCCCCCCATAATCTACAGTGATGATGAACCAGAGGGTGGCATTGATGTAACAGAGGGTGGCATGGGTGAAACAGAGGGTGGCAGTGGTGAAACAGAGGGTGCTGGGAGGCTGTGATGATGAACCAGACGTAGAAACAACATAGTCGCGACCGTTGCGAGCCGACAAGTAAGTTCGCAATTGCGGACTAGTACCAAACCCTCGCGAACTGGCAGAAACCCTTGCGAACACAAAAAAAAAAAATCCGCAAATTCGCGAGAATTCGCGGATTTTGCGGATTGCGAGTTCGCAAATTCGCAAAATTCGCGAACGCCAGATTCGCAAAATTCGTCCATGCTTAGTGTTCATCCATGTTTCAGTGAGGAAGGCGACGTCTGGAGATGTTGAGTCGAGAGGTTTCAGAGTTCGATGGCGTGCCTGTGGACGGAGCGGGTGTTGAGCAGGATGCACTTGAGGTGGTTGTTGCTGGGGCTCGGCTTGGCGGGGGCGGTGCAGGTCCAGAGGCAGGTGAATTGGCAGGCTTGGCAGGTGAATGGTCCTTGGGTGCGTTTCGGGGTGGCTCGGTAGCAGGCGGGGTTCCGGCCGTCGTTGAGTGCATGGAGGGTTGCGGCATCGTAGGTTCGTCTGGAGCGCTGGCATCGAGGACCAGGGGTTCTGGCACTGGGTGCGGTCCAGGCGTGGACGGGCTTGCCTTTGGCGCGCCTTCGGTGCACGATCGGTGTGCCCGCTGCGCGTATGCGCAGTCCCCGCCATAAATGGTGAAGAAGGTGGGAGGAGCAGCTGGGAGGCGGGAGCGTGGTGGCGCGGGGATGGGAATACAGAAGGAAAAAGGGGGCGGGCCGTAGGGGAGCAGCGGCAGGGAGCGGGGAGGGGGCACTGGCGGGAAGCGGTCTGAGGGGGCAAGGAGCGAGGAACACAAACAGGGGGCAAAGCAGGGGGCACAAGGAGGAAGAAAACACGCACAGGGGACGATGGTCACAGGTCACAAGGCAAAAGACAAAAACCTATGCCACAGGGGCAGTGGCGATCGAGCGAGGCAGTCAGGGAGACCAGGCGCACACAGGGGGAGCCGCGCGGCGGGTGGATTGACCTTCACAGACCAGGGTCAGGTCAGGTCACCCAGACAGTATGATTGCCAAATCGATTTAATGTCTGGAGCTGTGGTGCCCTGTAGCAAAATATATGCTCTTACTGAGCCTGAAAGTGAGCATTGGAAAGACTATTTGGAAAAATACTTAGCAAAATGGATTTATCCGTTCTTCCAAGTCCCCAGCTGCTTCACCTTTATTTTTTATACCAGCGGCTAATGGTGAAAAACGTGTGTGTATTGACTTTAGGGTACTGCATTATGTAACCATAAAAAACAGATATCTGTTGCCCTTGATTCCTGTTCTATTAGAGCAAGTTAAAAAGGCCCAGATATATACCTGACTAGATTTAAAGGGGCATATCATTTGGCGCGTATAAAAGAGGTTGATGAGTGGAAGACAGCTTTTCGCAATCGGTATGAGTTATTTGAGTACACCGGAATGTCCTTTGGCATGTGTGATGCGCCAGCTGCATTTCAGTTCTTTTTGGATAAAGTATTACGAGACTTTTTGGGTGTGTTCATTGCTGTATACGTAGATGGCATTTGGATTTATTCTGATTACGTTAACGTACACTATCAGCATGTTTGCTTGGTATTGACAGCACTGTGAAGGAATGGGTTGTACTGTAAGCTGAGTAAATGTGAAGTTCATGTGCATAAGGTTGAATTCTTGGGAGTGATATTGTCTCCCACAGGACAAGAAATGTACAAGCTGAAGATCCTAGCAGTTGAGGAATGGCCATGGCCTGTTACCGTATGAGGTATTCAGTGCTTCTTAGGATTTGGTAACATCCACTGAAGACTCATCAAACAGTTTTCCCAGATGGTAGCCCCTATCACAATGCTCTTGAAGAAAACACTCCCTTTATATTAACAAAAGAGACACACCACCCTTTTGAGCAGTTAAAATGGGCTTTCCCCTCTGCTCCTGTTTTACCACCTCCGAATCCTGACAAGCAATTTGTGGTAGAAGCAGATGCCTCGAAGGTGGCCATAGGAGCCATTTTATCCCCATAAATGATGAAACTGGACAGTTACATACGGTGGCTTACATGTCACGAAAATTGAGCGGACCGAAAATGAACTACTAGCTGTGAGAGGGTGGTTCTGACCATCTGAGCGGCCAGGAGTTTTTGCTTTTTGAACCCCTGATTTTTGAGCTTTTACTGTGGGGTTGCCCCATAATCTGGGACTCACCCACAGTGAACTCCTGATGAAATAGACTGCATGTGGATTTCACCAGTGTCTGCCTTGTGAGAGGAGGCCGCTGCATTGCAGCCAGGGTAAGGGGCACTGGACTAGTTACATGTGGACACGTATGCACATGCATGTGCACCCATGTAAGGGCTGCACAGGTGAGCTTCCTGTGGTGCGCAGCCCAGGAGCAGGTATATATAGAATGGTGTGGCAGGAATGGTGCAGAGTTGGGTGGTGACATGGAATAGGCTTTATAATGTGGGGGGACACATGTAAGGGAACATCATTGTGCTTCACTATTTCACTGTAGGAACACTCCATTACTCTCCTATAAAGACAGAAACCACATGGGGTAGTTTCACTTCCCTAGGGCCTACAAATTCCAGACACACACCAAAGTACACTGTAAGTTGTGTAAAAAGAAGTATTCTTCCAAGTCCAAAGCCATATCTGTACTGCTTCTGGGTCATCCAGAAATGTCATATTCCTCTGACTCAGCTCATAACCAGGGCCTGCCAGGTGTGACCCGGCCAGGCTGGATTAATTACCTTCCTCAGGAAGCTGTAGCATCAGAGGACTAGTCCTTCACTGCAAGCACTCCGAAGGGCTAAGGTCTTCTCTCCAGGAGGGAGAGATGGGGGTGAAGCTGCAGGGTATCCATCAGCGGCTGTCACCCAGTGCCAGGCACCAGTCCTGCTCCGGGCCTGGGCCATGAAGTCAGCAAGTGGGGAAGAGGGCTTTTCAGAGACCATGTGGCATGAGACCCCTGGACGACACCATCTTGAAGTATCCCAGAGGTCTGTGAAGGAAGGAGGGAGCAGGGGCAGAGAGGTGATGTGTCGCTGCAGAATAGGGCAGCAGTGCCTTCCTACCAGACCCCTCCCAGTTATTTTAAAAGGTCTTGCACAGGAAGCGGAGCTCTCTCTAGGGTGTGGTCTTGCTGAGGACTGGTGCTGGAGCCTGGCACCATGGGCAGTTGGAAGGAGGAACCCCCTGACTGTTTCAGGACTCTACACTGTGCCTTTCAGTAAGTCCAGGACCAGAGAGGAGAAGCTTGGCCTTCTGTGCAAGGAGAAGAGAGGCCCAGAAGGAGAGCCAGGTGAAAGGATGGCACAGGGGGCCATTGAAGACAGCTCCTTGCAGAGTCACCCTCTTGGAGGCAAGGAGGATGGTGTAAAGTGCTCCAGGTAACTAGGGCTGGCCACCAGGAGCAACAAGATGGTGAACATCAGCTGCATGGGGGCCAAGATATGCCCCCCAGAAGGTAGGCGACCTTTGACTCTTGAGCGGACCAACTACAAAGCATGTGGGTCTCCGCCACCGGTCTTGTATGTGCCCTTGGGTTGGGTCAGGTCCCGGGGGCTGCCCCAACAAGAAAAAGATGCCGGGGGGCCCTTGTCGCACCATCGTAAAGGTGCCTAATAGCCCCAGCCTCCCAAACCTGGGCCCCGAGATGTAAAGCTGGGGAGCACATTCACACCCCTGTGAAAGTGCCCCCAGGGGCTGCCAGGAATCCACTCTGGCCCCTGACAAAAACGGAGGTAGGGGAGCACCGTCATCACCCCTGGAAATAGTGCGAGGGGTCAGGGATCCCCAGCTCCGGGTCCCGCAAAAGTCAGGGTGTGCCGCCAACCCCCATGAAGATAGAAGTTGTGGAGCGCTGTTGCGCTGTGGCACTCATTGTAAAGAAACACCTGGGGCCCGGGACCCCAACTCTGGGACCTGCCAAACAGGAAGCAGAGGAGCGCCACCGCACTTCCCACAAACAATTCCCTGTGGCCCATGACCCCCAACTCCGTGCCCGAAGATGGCAGAAGTCGGGGAGCACCGTCGCACGCCCTGTGAAGAAGTACCTAAGGAGGCCCGGGATCCCCAACTCCAGGCCCCGGTGTCAGCGGAGAGGTAAGGGGAGTGCCGCTGCACCCCCCGCAGCAGGAAAAAGGTGGGAGAGTGCTGTCACACTCCCCTGAGGCCCCGCCCAACCAGCAGAATCATCCGTGTCTGCCTGCAGGTGTAGGCAGACCTGAATGGAGAGCCGGCTTCCGCAGCAGCACACAAGGGTGCTGGCCAGTCAGGGAGCCGGCGGGAGCAGCTGGGGGTGGGCTCCCTAAGCTGCTCACTCACTTACCTGAAGTTGGGAATGCGCTGTGAGGCCACCGACAGAGGCAGCACCACTCTCCCTGGAGCAGCGGGAGAGCTGCTGCTATAAAATGAACAAGTTATGGAAAGCGCCCCATAATGTCTTGCAGGGCGTGTGGTGAACCCAGGAAGAATGGTTCACTGCCAAATGCAAGAAAAATGCGGGGGCAGCTGCAGGAGCAACGTAGACTCCTCAAGCACGAAAGTGTAAAGTCCCCAACCTCAGTCTCTGGGGGGCTGAAAGGAAAGAACCTCTCAATGGCTATTCATGTTTTTAAAGCCTACCTAATGCTGGAACTTTCGTTCTTCAGCTGGGAGATGATGTTTAGGACAACACTGATGTGTGAAAAGCTGAACATGGATTGTCTTTGTGGAGACACCCCCTTGAGGTGGAAAGGTGCAATTGCATAAGTGGGGCATTTACATAGTTTTGTTCGCTTTTGGGGAATGGAAGTCGTGTGTGAAATGATAAATCAATTGGAAATTTGCTGCCAAGCATGCCTGACAGGGTGCTTGATGTACTTGCATAATGCTTTGATTATAAAAGAGATGCCTTTTAGGGGCCAGGATTGACTTGCATTATACTTGTTACCCGATCTGATAAGTACTGTCATTCTAAGTGATGCCTAGACATGTATTCTTGCTACTTCATTAGTTGAATGCCTCAACTGTCAACCACTGTGATTTAAGTAGGTATACTGTATGGTCAGTATGAGATGCTCAGTCAGGGTTATGTGTGACTATGGCAGGTGCTCTCATTATAAATTCTTGCTGAGGTAATGGGGTGGGCTGCCAGTGGGATGGTGCCAGTAGGAAGTGGCCTCGCTCCAGATAATGGTCAACCCACCGTTTTTGGCGGCATGATGATGGTCATACATGGAAGTGGTCTTACTAGACCCGCCACCTTTTGAGAGGGATGTGAATGTTATGTAATGTCAAGAAGTATTTCCTACAGCTTATATACATTTATAAATTGATGCTTAGTATTGTGTAGTGTGTGTGTGTATGTAATAAATGTACTCTTCCTTTTTTTTATAAAGCAAAGTTCAGACTGGACAATCAATGTTTGAGTGTTATTTCTGCGTATCTGTAAATGGTGATTACTAGCCTACACCACTTCCACACCACCTCCCTTGAGTAAGCCATAGACTGCTCTGCAATGCTACCCTCTGAGAGTGAAGCTCTACAATGGGGTGTTTGGTTCCCAGTAAAGAACAAATGTAAACATATTGTTTGTGCAGGCCTCACAAATAATGCCTAGATTTCCAACACTAGCTATAAGGATTCATTTACTGAATGGAGGCATCATTTAATGGGAGCAAAACATGTAGTAACTGTTTATATCGACAATCGCAACCTCCAGTTCATGCAATCAGCCTGAATATTATCTCTAAGACAACTTTGTTGGATGTTGCTCTTTTCAGCATACCATTATATAGTCCCCTTATAGACCAGGGAATGAGAATCGGAAGGCAGATGGTCTAACCAAGCAAGTATTCACACACCCCGCTGAAACAAAACAACAATCCATCTTTAAACCAAAACAGATTATCGGAGTGTTACACACAGAACAGGTTCTAAAAACAATAGTACATAGCATCTCTCTGTAAAAACAGATGTAAGCGCCTATATAAAGAGATGTGAAAAATGTGACCAGGCTGATTCCAACCACCAAAGACCACAAGGATTGCTGGTGCTAAGCATGGGCGAATTTTGCGGATCTCGCGTTTGCGAATTTTGCGGATTTGCGGATTCGCAATCCGCAAAATCCGCGAATTCCCGCGAATTTGCGGATTTTTTTTTTTTGTGTTCGCCCGTGTTTCTGCCAGTTCGCGAGGGTTTTTACAATTTCGCAATTTGCGAACTTACCTGTCGGGTCGCAAGTTTTGCGAACTTGTTGTTTCTACGTGTCCAGCCTGTTTAGGACACTCTTCTTCATCACTGCCACTCTCTGTCACCACTGCCACTCTCTGACTACTCATGCCACCCTCTGGCCCACCCATGCCACCCTCTGTTTCATCACCACACCCTCTGGTTGTCCAGTGTACATTATTTTCGGCAAAGCAAAGCACACCTTCCCTGCCTCAAGTGACCTGAATTAATTTGGGGCTGATTAATGTGTCACAGAATATTTTTTTAGCTGGCACCTGCTTCCTTAGTGCGCCCTGATTAGTGATCTTTTGCACTTGCTAAGTGCTTTCATTGTTGCAAAATTAGTTACAACACCTGCCCTGCCCCAACTGACAATAATGAATTAGGGGCTGATTAATGGATTTTAACTTCCAGCCTGGCTCCTGCTTGTCTCCCTTAGCTGTAATTCAGGACCTTTGTGGCATATGTGTAACTATTCTGAGGTTCAGAGCAGGGTCACATAATAGTTTCAACTGGCAACTGAACTCTGGAGGGGCCCCTCAGGAAGCACTACAGGAAATGGCTACTAATGATGAGCCTGAACTTTTGAACCTGGTAAGTAGTTACTTTCAGTTTTGCTAAAATCGTATTTCTGCAATTTTGCACTTATTCGCGGGGCGCGAACTCACGCGAACTCACGCGAACAGTGCGAGCAAAATCCGCTGCTCGCGGATTTGCGGATTTTGCGGGAGATTCGCGAATCTCGCGGATTGCGAATTTCCCGAAAATCCGCAAAATCCGCGAGCGGAACGGATTTTCCGCCCACACCTAGCTGGTGCCATTGCCCACCCCTACCGTTCCCTGGTACACCATCTCCCTGGATTTCATTGTAGAGTTACCAAACAATCAAGGGAATACTGCTATTCTTGTGGTAATCAATAGTCTCACTAACATGGGACATTTTATTGCTTGTAAGCAGCTACCCACTTAAGGATGGTTAGCCAAACTATTCCTCAATCATGTAGTGCGATGACATGGACTTCCCTCGACTATTGTGTCAAACAGGGAATCACAGTTTACAGCACAGTTTTGGAAAGTGTGGTGTTCGGCACTACAAATAAAATCTGCTAAGTTCCAGTTTTCATCCCCAAACAGATGGCCAAACAAAATGTTTGAATCTGACCTTAAAAAACTATCTCAGATCTTATGCGAAAGAAAACACAGATGCTTGGGTGGATCTATTATGGGTAGCCGAAACAGCATATCATAGTGCCACACATCAGTACACCAAGACTGCACCTTATTATAGTAGTTATGGTTTTTGTCCCCAATTCCTTACTTACACCCAGGAATGGAGAATGACATGCCTGAAGAACAGGGGTTCCATTATGGTGTGAAACGGGTCAAACCCCCCTGTGAAGTGATACCATATTGTTTGTTTGGTGGGTAAGAATGTGTACACATTAATAAATGAGAATTGAAGTTGAAAAGTTACATGTGAACAGATCAGTAAATCATTAATCCTATATGCAGAAGTATTATTTAATTTTGACTATCCAAAAGTAGTATCAGATCATAAAGGAATGTACTCTTCTCTTCCAGTGAATGTCCATTACAGATATTTTCTTTACAGGTATTTAGAGGCCTTATAGGGAGAGAGATATTCATTGTGATAGAATCACTTGTTATAATTTCTTATGGTGTTTATTTGTCTTGTAGGTTTCCTTCCCTGCTGTTCCCTACCTTACCTTCCCTTGCTTGAGCTTCCGTAACCTTCTGTGCTAAGCAGCTATCAGAATTGATGCAATCGAGAGGTGAACCCATTTGAGCCTCAAACCGATCCTGGGAGTTTGGAATAGATACTTGACAGCAACCAAAAGGGACCCCCCCAGGCCAAAAACAAAAAGATAGGCAAAAAATGCTGTGATCTTGCAGGAATCTGGTGTATCCCAAAAGAAAAATGGCAGAGGCGCTAAATTTATTACGCTTTTGCCCCCTTTGTAACTGGATGTAATGGTGAATGAGAGGAGGGGTGAGTGACTGTATGGGTGAGTATGCAGGTGTGTCAGTGTCTGTATTGGTAAGTGAGAGGGTACATGAGTGGGTACCCACTTACACATCAATGGATGTGCAAGTGGGTGTATGGGTGAAAAGGTGAGTGGGTGGGAAAGAGGTTGTATGAGAGAGTATATGCTTGTGTCAGTGACTGCATAGGTGGGTGAACATGTGTTAGTATATGTAGGAGTAAGCAAGAGGGTGTGTGAGTAACTGTATGGGTGAGTGAGTAGGCATGTGAGAAACTGTATGAGTGATTGATTTAGAGTGTGAATGGTATGGGTGTATGAGTGAGTGTGTAAGTCTCTATATGTTTGTATGACTGGATATGTGAATGGCTGCATTTGTCATTGAGTAGGTACATAAGTGACTGTATATGTGAGTTAGTGGTTGTGTTAATGGCTGTTTGGGTGAGTTCATTTGTGAGTGGCTCTAGCAATTAGTGAGTAGGTGTGTGAGTACTTGTATGGGTCTTGAAAGGGTATGTTAGTGGTTGTGTTGGGGTGGGCGTATGAGACATTGTTTTGGGGTGTCAGTGTTTGTGAGTAGTTATATGGATGATGTCATCATTTATGTCATGTGATGTGATTTGAGAGGTCATGACCGATGTCATGAGTGATGTCACAGACTATGTGATGAGTGATGTAATATGTGAGCTTTAAAGCAGTGCATTGGGGGGCGTAAGTTAACTATAACTGCTGAAGTCTCTCTTTTTGGATGAGCGATATGTCAGCCTAACTATAACGTCCCTGTCACCTTCGTTTTTTTAGTGAATTTCAAAGTTTTTTTATTCCATTTCCTAACTATAATGTCCCTGTAACCTTTGTTTATTTAAGTGAATTTCTAAGCTCTATTTAAATCTATTTTATAACTATACCTCCTTGTAACGTTTGTTTTTTTAAGTGAAGTTCTATGGTTTTTTGACTAGTAGTTGTATTTGCAGAGTGGTGAGGTACTCAGCAATCCTGTTGTGTGAGACTTACTGGAGGTAACAGGAGAGGTCCTTGGCCTGCATCCAAAGGGACTTCACCCCTCCATATATCACATACAAGTAGGGTGCCTACAAGGGAGAACAGAGATACACGAAGAAGACTACACCTAAATTACCAGAGAAGTCATCCACTGTCGCTATACTAAGCGAGGGTCAGATTAAAATGGGAAGGCCATCCTTAATGAAAGACAATGTCTCACACACATAATAGTGTCATGCTTCATCATTGGCATCCTCTCCCTATTCTGGTAAGATGGCACTACCAGGGCGGACTCAACCTCCGTGAAGAGGTTATAAACAAGAGGGACTCCATTTTCCCTTGCATAAAAACAATGGGGCATATTACCAAGGGCCCTTATCGCTGCTTTAGCAGGACTTTTTCCCGCTAAAGCGGCGATAATTTGATCGCCCTATTACCAAGCTGCCGCTAACACCAGTTAGCGACAGCTAATAGGCGATAGCGAGCATCTTGGGCACTTTTTTCCCGCTAAAGCGGCGATAATTTGATCGCCCTATTACCAAGCTGTCGCTAACACCAGTTAGCGACAGCTAATAGGCGATAGCGAGCATCTTGGGGCCCGCTTTGCATGTCAGCGATATTTATCGCTAATGACATGCAAAGTGGGCGTGCCAAGATGTTAGCGACTGAAAGCAGTCGCTAACATCGCTATCTCCTATTACCTACAAAGGCATTGTTTTGGAAATATTCACGCAAAGCGCGAATATCTCCAAAAGCTAACACCTGCCCAGAGCAGTTCTTAGCCATGTTATCCAATGGGAGGTGGATAACGTGGCTAAGAGCATTGTCACGATAATGTGTGAATATCGCTGTATTTCCAGCAATATTCACGCATTTCGAATGATTTTTATCGTTTCTGAGATAAACCTTGATGATAGCAAGGTATCTCAGCGATAAAAATCGTCGTAGCGCGGCGATAAAATTATTCCCGCTAACCCTGCTTAGCGATAAATATCGCTATTTCTAGTTAATATGCCCCAATGTTTCTAGTGTAATGGATGCAGTATGCTGTGAATTACCATGCTTGCTGGGGATGTGTTGTGCTCAAGAACTTGATTAAGTGTTTCCAGAACACTGCGGGGCAGATTTACAATAAGTGGCGCATCTCTGCATATCAGCAGGGATGCGCCACTTATTGTGCGCCATGACTCCGCCACCATGGATGCGCCGCATTTACAATGCGGTACACCATGGGGCAAAAACGGCACAGATGCGGCACGCATCTGTGCCGTAAAGGCGGCGCATTACTGGAGTTGCCGACGCAAACGCAACGCAGCTCCAGAAATGCTCTGGGGGGCCCTATTCTTACAATGGTGCGTCAAAATTTACACCTGCTTTAAGCAGGCGCAGGGTTTTGACGCAGCATGGGCCCCAAAGTGACTAAGTGAAAACTTGTAGATCTCACTCAGCCACTTTTAAGAGGCGTTCCTGTGGCGGAACGCCTCCTTCTGGCGCAGGGCTTTACAATGTGACGCATCTCCAAGATGCAAAATACACAAGATGATGGACGGAATGTTGCACAATGACAAAACATTCAACCCCAGTCCCAGATCTGGGTTTAATCCATGGTTATTTTGCTCACCAAGCCACCCCAGTTCAGACATGGCCATGTACAAATCAGTCTTGACCCTGTGCCTCATGGGAACAGTCCAGACAGAACTGCCAAGCCATGTCTTCACTGGACCAGAATCAAGCATCCTAGGACCGGTTTCTGGCTATCAGCCGTCTTCAGCCAGGATAGCGTGACTCCAATGGCGTAGTGAGCACGGGACCCACGTCTGGGCATACCCTTCCCACATAGGGTGAACAGCAAAATACACAAGATGATGGACGGAATGTTGCACAATGGCAAAATATTCAACCCCAGTCACGGATCTGGGTTTAATCCATCGTTATTTTGCTCACCAAGCCACCCCAGTTCAGACATGGCCATATGCAAATCAGTCTTGCCCCTGTGCCTCATGGGAGCAGTCCAGACCGTACTGCCAAGCCATGTCTTCACTGGACCGGAATCAAGCATCCTAGGACCGGTTGAGTGCCCTATGTCCCCGCTGTGTGCATTAACCCATATTGTGTACATACATGTGGTCATTGGCTATACGTTCCCATTCCCAACAGTTTGGGTTGTCCCTGGACACAGTTAAATACTAATACAATTCTTAGTTTTCAAAGTGGCAGTTATCTTATATGGCAGATATTCAAGCATTTTCAAAATTGTCAAAGTATACATTTTATAAATGAACATATAATTATTCGTTGCCGTTCAGGCCAGTCGGCTGTTTGGTTTTAAACCTTATGATTAGTTTAGATTCTAATTGTCTCAGTTTTTGTGTACGGTTTCCCCCTCTCTCGTGCTGTTGAATGCTTGCCAGTCCAAAGTATTTCACATCTAACCAAGTTTTGGTTTCATGGCTAGCCATGTGTTTCGCAATGGCATATGAATAATCACCAATCTGGATTGCACGAATGTGTTGTAATATTCTAGTTTTAAGGGAACACGTCGTACTTCCAATATAGGCTTTGCCACAAAAACATTGCAACATATAAACGACGAAAGATGTGTCACAGGTAATACTAGTTCTAATTATGAAGTTCTTCCCTTCTGGATCTTTTAGATTCTTGATATTTCGTCCTATCTTGCACGCCTTGTGAAAAGATGAAACAGCAACAACATCACAACCGACTACTACCACAAGTAAACTACTATTCACACAACTGGAAAAACTGATGCGAAAAGAAATTTCAAGAGAATGGGAAATAATAACCTTGGATAAGTATGTGGAGTGTAAAATGGTACTGAGAGGACTCCGAATCTTCACCTTGGCAAACCATCCTGACACGAAACCTGAAATGCTTGAAGAATGGGGCAAAAACAACATGGGGTGTTCAAACAACATGATGCTAATCATCATAAAATACGCCAGAATAGAAGTGGAAGATCTTCATGAAAAAATTGCAGCCATAGAAACAAAAATAACTGCCACCAATGAAGAAATTAGCACCCTTAAAAAACTAAGAAGTGAAATGGAGAAAAACCTAGATAAACATGAAGATGAGGTACAGAATCGCAAACAACGAAAGTTCTGCAGAGATCAGGATGATTACAAGTACGGCACCATCCTGGCTTTTGCCAAAAAATATGACATCTACAAACAGCAATGGGGTGCAGACATCGCAACATCTGGAGAACAAACAAGCGGTTCAGAATCAGACTTCAGTGAAGGTGAGCAAAGACGGCCTGGACTACGGAGGTTCTCTTTTTCAGACAAAATGAAGTTGCTCTATCAGGAGCAACAAACACCACGAAGCAACACCAGAGGTCGAGGATAGAACAGAAGCAGAGCCAGAGGAAGGGGGTACTCAGCCCAAGGAAATCAAAGCGCAAAACAAGACGCAGCAAGCGAACAAGGGGGCAGATACAATCTGAGGACCCGAACGGTGACAAGAAAATAATTGAAGCACAAAGAACAACTCCCAATTTAGTTATCAATCTTTCCAGATATAATCTTACACCAACTGAAATGAGACTACTAAACAAAGGACTCTCCTTTTGTCCTGAAACACACCATGATCTAACGGAGACAAAAATCAATCTCTACAAATATACAAGAAAACTGAAGTTGAAGAAATTCTTTGCCAAAAAAAACTCCATGAATAAAACCAAGACCCAAGAGGAAATAGAACCATCAAATTGGACCGACACTATCAGACATCAGAAATTCCTATGAATTGGCCAATGAGATCGGAGAAACGCAAATACCGGACACTCAGGTACTAGATGAAATGGGCATTACATCAGATGAGCGCCAACCCACAGACTTTAAATTAAAATTGAAATTCTGCCCGATCATTCACCCTGGCAATAAAATAGACACCTTTCATGAACTGGTGATGAGCGAAATCGAAGAGATGCCAAAAAATTACAACAAGGACAAAAAAGAAAATGTAACAAAAGGCGAACGTATGGCAATACAAAGTCTCAGAAATAACATCAAAATCGAGATTAAACCCGCAGATAAAGGCGGCAACATTGTTGTAATGGAAAAGGAACACTATGTGGAGGAAGCTATGCGTCAACTGAACAACACCAGTAATTACACAGCACTTGTGAGGAATCCTACAGATAAAATGAAATATGAACTAGAAATGAAATGAAACACCTGGCATTCACAAGGACTAACAACGGAAGTAGAAAGGAAATTTCCAATGGTCGAGAATCCAATCACTCCGACCATTTACTTTCTACCAAAAGTCCATAAGACCCTTAACAAACCGCCAGGACGTCCGATAATTTCAAGCTGTGGCAGCCTCTATGAAAATGTGTCAAGTTATGTGGATCTCTTCATAGCTCCCATTGTACCCACACTGAGCTCCTATATAAAGGATACAGGCGATTTCTTACGGATTTTAATGGATACTGAGTGGCAACCAAATTATTTGTTGGTAACTATCGATGTAATATCGCTATATACATCAATTAATGATGACATCGGACTAAAAGCGATCAGTTACTTCCTTGATCAACAACCTATCACACGAAGAGAACATTCAAAAATGATCATGGAAATGATTTCCATGTGCTTGCACAACAATGTATTCCTCTTTAACAAAACCTTCTATGAACAATGCTGTGGAACTGCGATGGGAGTTTCCTTCTCTCCAAGCTACGCTAATCTCACGATGGGGTGGTGGGAGAGAAGGGTGGCTTGGAGAGAAGAAAACGACCATCATATGGCCAAAGTGGCCCTTTGGCTACGATTCATTGACAATCTTTTTCTCTTGTGGAAAGGCACTGAAGCAGAATTCCACACATT
Source organism: Lissotriton vulgaris (assembly GCF_964263255.1). NCBI lineage: Eukaryota > Metazoa > Chordata > Amphibia > Caudata > Salamandridae > Lissotriton > Lissotriton vulgaris. The sequence goes on along the minus strand of NW_028254680.1, from coordinate 263,802 downwards.
TTTCGATGTCCTTAATGATAACCAAGTGGGGTTGAAATTTACATACACTATCAGCGCGAAGGAGATAGAATTCCTGGACACAAAGGTGTATATAGCCAATGAGAAAATACAAACCACTGTCCACAGAAAAAAAACGGCGACAAATAGTCTCCTTCATGGTCTGAGTTTTCATCCACAGAAATTAAAAAAGAGCATTCCGTATGGAGAGCTACTACGGATGAGAAGAAATTGCTCGGAGGACATCAAAATGGAGAAAAAATTCAAAGAAACCAAAGAACGCTTCAAACAGAGAGGATATAAAACAACTGATCTCAATGTATGTGAAACAAAAGCCAGAACAAAAATAAGAGCAGATATTCTTCTAAATAAAACATACTCTATGGATCGATCCACAGAAGGACCATCACAAAAAACAGACAAACAGGAGGAACAACCACGGATGATAATGACTTTCAGCAAAGAGAGCTATAAAATACAAAAAGCCTTGATGAAGTTTTGGCACGTATTGCGCAAAGACCCAGACATAGGAATGTCCATAGACGACCATCCACTGATCTCATACAAAAGAGCGCCTAATCTAACTGACCAATTAACTCAAAGTCATTTCGAAATGAGGAAACCGGAATCCTGGCTGGATATGAGAAAACGAGGATTCAGTAAATGCTCAACGTGCAAGGCGTGCAAGATAGGACGAAATATCAAGAATCTAAAAGATCCAGAAGGGAAGAACTTCATAATTAGAAGTAGTATTACCTGTGACTCATCTTTCGTCGTTTATATGTTGCAATGTTTTTGTGGCAAAGCCTATATTGGGAGTACGACGTGTTCCCTTAAAACTAGAATATTACAACACATTCGTGCAATCCAGAATGGTGATTATTCATATGCCATTGCGAAACACATGGCCAGCCATGAAACCAAAACTTGGTTAGATGTGAAATACTTTGGACTGGCAAGCATTCAACAGCACGAGAGAGGGGGAAACCGTACACAAAAACTGAGACGATTAGAATCTAAACTAATCATAAGGTTTGAAACCAAACAGCCGGCTGGCCTGAACGGCGACAAAGAATTATATGTTCATTTATAAAATGTATACTTTGACAATTTTGAAAATGCTTGAATATCTGCCATATAAGATAAATGTCACTTTGAAAACTAAGAATTGTATTAGTATTTAACTGCATCCAGGGACAGACCCAAACTGTTGGGAATGGGAACGTATAGCCAATGACCAGATGTATGTACACAACATGGGTTAATGCACATAGCGAGGACGTAGTGCACTCAGCCCTTAATTGTAAAACGACATTATGTCCTAAGTTACGCATCAAAATCAAATCTCAGGTACATTGATTTTTGATTAAACACGCACGTGTGTCTCACGAGCGTCAAGAAAGCGCAAGTGTCCTTTTAACTTAGAAACGCTTTCCATGCCGTAACAAGATACAGTCCTTGCTGACATGCACAACCCATACTGTGTAATGCACGGCAAACTGCATATTAGGCTATTGAAACGTCCAAAAACTACAAGTTCCAGCATGCCCCAGGTAATGACAGGGGTGTGTAGTAGTATAAATGGAAAAATGGAAAAGGGACCAATCACTAATACTACCGTGAACAGGAACTATGGTTCGAAACGCGTAGGAGTTGTTGTATCACATTTGGAATAAAATAACTGCGTGAAAACTGAGAAGTGTGCAGCGACTTCATTTCTTGTATGGGATTAAACTGAGACACTGCCCTGGTCTCAACGCTGGCACCCACTGGATTGTGCACCCGCTGCGACAGGACAAATTGTTTGCTCATATATATATATACATATATATATGTTATTTATTTATTATTTATTTATTTGTGCAATTTTTAATGCACTGCAATTACCCAGGGGTGTCTCGGCGCTGTGAGCTATGTTTGATACAACTAATGTGAGATCTCTGAAGCGTTTCTTTATGTACTTTCTGAAATAATCACGTTATTGGGAGAACAACCATGTCTTTAGTTGCTTTCTAAAGATAATCAGAGTAGGACTGGTTTTTATGGTAAGGGGAAGAGAGTTCCATAATTTTGCAGCCGCGATGGTGAAGCATCTGTCACCCCAGTTAACTCTCCTCGTTCTGGGTATGTGAAGCAGGTGAGCAGTATTAGAGCGAAGCGTTCTGGGGGTTGTGAGAGGTTTGAATGAGTTCCTAAGAAATTTAGGTCCAACGTTGTTAATTGCCTTATAGACAATACAAAGGGACATACATTTTGTACGACTTCTAATCGGAAGCCAATGTAGTTGTTTCAGATGTCCAGAAACGGAACAGAATTTTGAAATGCCCAGTAAAACTCTAGCTGAGGCATTCTGTATCATTTGGAGTTTGGAGATGACCTTTTCTTGTGCATTGAGGAGGAGGGCATTACAATAGTCAGTGCGTGAGAACACCAGTGTTGAAATTAGTGTTTTTCCTGCTGTTATAGGAAGATAAGGAAGGAGTTTCTTGATTTTCCGTAGGGTGTTAAATGATGATGAAACTACTGAGTTCACATGATGGTGAAAAAGGAGTTTATCATCAAAAACAACTCCTAGGTTTCTAACTTTACTGACTGGTTCAGGTGGAGTGCCCATTTCCTCCGGCCACCATAGTGGGGACCACAAAGGCTGAATCTTGCCAAACAACATTACTGCTGATGGCCCTCATGCCATCTTTGAAGTTTGCTGCTATTGTAGGACTGTCTCTATGTACAGATAATACCAAGTGGGTATCATCGGCATATGTTGTTAAATTGATGTTGTAGGCTTTTATTACCCTCGCTAAGTTCGAAACATAGATATTAAAAAGGGTCGGACTTAGCGAGGAACCCTGTGGAACTCCACAAGGAAGAGTGAAGGTGGGAGAGGTATATGTGCCTAATTTAACTGCCTGTTTACGGTCTGCCAGAAAAGATGTAATGAGATCCCTGGCTTTGTGTTTAATACCGATGGCCTCGACACGGTCGATCAAAGTAGAATGATCGACCGTGTCGAATGCCGCCGATAGGTCCAGCAAAATCCACACAGCCTGTCCGCCGTTATCCATCGTTGTTCTTATTTTATCTGCAGCCTTGATCAGGGCAGTTTCTGTCCCGTGACCTTGTCGGAAGCCGAACTGGGTGTCATCTAAAAGGTCATGATTATGAATGAATTCGGACAGCTGTTTATTCATGACGGATTCAAAGATTTTAGCTGGGAACGGCAAGGATGCTATGGGACGGTAGCTGGAAGGTAGTGAAGGGTCTAGTGATGGCTTTTTTGAGAAGTGGTTTAATTATAGTATTTTTCCATATTGTTGGGTATGAACCTGTTGAGAACATAGCATTACAGATGTGTGTCAAAGGTAAGGTAATGATGTCTGGGATAGTATTGAGTATAGAAGGGTGACAGGGGTCCAATGGGGAGCCAGATTTAATTGACGAGATTAATTTATGAGTATATTGCGGATGTATCTTGGTAAATTCCATAAGAACTGGTGAGTTCAGATTTGTTTGTGTGTTTGTTGGTTGAATGGTATTGTAATTTGGAGTGAAGTCCTTGAATATAGACGTAACCTTTTCAGCGAAAAAGTCCGCCAATGCATTACAGAGGGTTTGAGATGTTTCAGTGGGCGGGTTTGAAGGTTCTGCAAGATGGTTTACAACTTCAAACAGTTTTTTCGTGATACATTTGGCCTGGTCTATTTGGGTGGTATAGTAGATGTTTTTTTCTATAGATATTCTCTGCTTGTAGTTATAGAGTGCAGCTTTATATGTTATTTTATCTGCTGAATTATAATGTTTGCGCCAATGGCGTTCTAAGTTACGGCAATGTTGTCGTTGTAATCTTAGTTGTTCAGAGAACCAAGGAGCCGAAGGGATTTTCCTGTTGTATTTAGATGTTCTAGTTGGAACTAGTGTTGTGAATGCTCCTTCCAGAATTGAAGTATATCTGGTGGCTGCAGTATTTGGATCTGTTTCAGTGTCTATACCCACGAATGCATCAGTGAGAGTCTGTGTAAGATGAGTATGGTCAAGGTTTCTCCAATCTCTGGTGGTTTGGTAAGGGTTCGGTGATATATTTTTACACGCCGAGGTTTTTGTTTTGATATCAAATAAAATTGCAGAGTGATCAGACCATGTTAGAGGTAGTATTTTATTTATGATGATGTGTGAATTGTTGGTAAAAATACCATCAAGCGTATGTCTTCTTTGTGTGTGGGAGTCGTGATCAGTTGTCTAAGTTCCACAGGAAGTAAATCGTTGATGAGCAGGAAGGTGTCTCTATCAGTTAGGGATTCCAGATGGAAATTGAAATCTCCTAGTAAGGTGAAATATTTATTTTCAACAGCTAGCTCACTCAGTTGATGAAGTTGTGACAGAAATGCAGTGAGGGAGCCTGGGGGTCGATACAGTAGAGTACCCGTAAGTGACTGGTTGGCAGCAAGCGTAACTGTGAAGGCAAATGCCTCACAGTGCGTATGCTTTAGATCAACAGCTTTGACTCGGAGGCTGTTGCGGTATATTATTGCAATCCCTCCACCTTTTTTAGTTGATATGCGATCTTGCCTGTAGACACAGCAGTCTTCTGGCATGGCGGCTTTGAAATCTGGTCCTGATGCATCATCTCCCCACGTTTCCGTTAGGAATAGGAGGTCGATAGCATATGTGTTGATTAACTCTAATATATCTATTTTATAGCAAGGAAGCGAGCGGACGTTCACAAGCGCCGCCCGTATTAGTTTCTGGGGTGTAGTTGTTTCCCGAGTTTTTTTGGTGCAATGGTCCAGCCTCCATTCGTCCACATAGAGTAGGTGCCTCTTTCAGGGCGGTCAGGACGCAGGGGGGCGGACTACCTCCTTTAATATCCAAACCAAAACTCCCATTCACAAGGAAAGAAGTTGCCTGACCAGAATTCAGGTAAAACAATGCGCTTTTATTTTCTGAAAACAGCTTAGTGAAAAGAAAAGTCCTGACGCGTTTCGGGGCTTTGCATAGCCCCTTCCTCATAGGATGACCACACGGAATGCACTGTAATGCTCGTCATGGCGCCATCAGCTGCATGCTCTTAATTAAAATGTTCCAAGTGGGCGTCTCAAGTGAGCAAAAAAAGCATGCTGGTACCTGTAGTTAAGCGCTGTTTCTCCACAGTGGGATCAGTGCAATTTCGAAAGTCATTTAAAATGTTTATATATGCATATAAAAATATATATGTTTATAGTCCCAAAAGTCCTCCAAACATAGGAGCCCCCAACCCTACAGGGCGACCTCACCGCATTGGGCATGGAGAAGCCCAGCACTTCAAACAAGAAACCAACGTGAGGTTCATTAGTGAAGTTTGGTGCTTTTATTTATAAACGCACAGCAGCACCTCCTGTCTCCCTTTTCCTTACGTGTTTCAGTGTCTGCCTTGATCACAGGATACGAGACTGTCAGCCCAGTGTGTCGTGCATGTTTAAAAGGAACTCTTTGGATCACATGACTATAACAAAACTACATTTCCCATAGTGCACTTAACACAGCATTCTTGTGCTTTAATATAGGAAATCCTCATATACTTGCTGTTGCTCAATTAGTCAATCTGTGAAGTGCACTCGTGCTATCTTTGAAATTTATTTGAGATAGTCATGGTCATTATTAAATCTGCTGATGCTGGATTATTCAGACAGTCTGAAAACCAAAGTGCACGCTCCAAAATAATCAGCGCAGGACATCCTTCTCGCCGAATCCCTTCCTCAATTCACACTGTTTTCACTAAAGTAGCTTCTTCTAAGTAGGCTGTGTGAGCAAGTGGGAAGAATTTCCCGTTATAGTTAGAAATTAGCATTTAAAAAACCTTTAAAATTCACTGAAAAAACCCTAGGTTTCAGCGGTGTTATAGTTAGCTGGACATTTCACTCGTACAAAACCATAGAAATTTCACCGTTATAGTTAGTTCAGCTAACTATAACTCACGCCCCTGCAATAAACTGCTCATGACATCACATATTACATCATTCATGGCATGGTCAGTGACATCACTGATGACATCACTGATGACATCTCAAATGACATCACTGATGACATCACTGATAACATCATCCAGTGACTGTGTGTTTCTGTAAAGTTTAAATATATTTTATATATATGCCAAGGTGTATTGAAGAATCAGTGGGTGTATAAGTGTCTGGTTGAAGGGTTTTCAAGATGTGTGACTGATTGTATAAGTCACTGATTAAATGTGTCTTACTGAATGCATGTATTAGTGACTAAACAGTGTGAATGTCTGTATCAGTGTGTCTGTTGTTGTGTAAGCTAGTACATGGCTTAATCAGTAGCTACATGACAGTTTATATGGGTTATTTATTGTTTTCCTGAGTATTTGTAGCGGTGTCTGAGTGTGTGTGTGGGTCGGTTGGAGGTGTGTGACTCTGTGCATAGATGTGTGACTAGTTGATTCACTGGATGTATGGGTTTAAGAGTGCATGTGGAAACAGCTCCATGACTGGGTGAGTATGTGTATGGGTGTGTTTGTGAGTGAATGGAGATCTCAGTGGTACATGTAATTAGCTACATATGTAAAAGGCAGTTTATGTGAGAGATGGTGTATATAAATAACTATATGTGACAGTGAGTGATTACGAGAGTGGCTCTATGATTGAGTGTGTACTTGTATCACTGATTATATAAGAGTGTAAGTATGCACTACTATCTGTATGAATTAGTGAGGTGGTGTGTGTATAACTGTATAGGTGAGTGAAAGGGAGTGTGATTGATTCTTTACATGACTATCTAGGTCTGTGAGTAACTCCATGGATGAGTGGTGGTATGTGACTTTCTGAATAGGTGTATGACTGCATATGATAGTGTTGAATTGATGAGTTACTGCAAGTATGAGTGATTGTATGGGTGAATGAGAGGATGTGTGTGTGAACCTAGGAATTAGAGAGTGTGTATGTAGTAACTGATATTGGTGTGTCAATTGTTTCAAAAATGGTAGTCTGTATTTTAGAATGGGTGTTTCAAAGGTTATATTAGGATGTGAGGATGTGCATCAGATTATCACGTGGATGATGTCCTCAGTGATGTCATTTGAGATGTCATCAGTGATGTCATCAGTGATGTCACTGACCATACCATAAATGATGTAATATGTGACGTCATGAGCAGTACATTGCAGGGGCGTGATTTATAGTTAGCTGAACTAACTATAACAGTGACATTTCTATGGTTTAGTACGAGTGAAATGTCCAGCTAACAATAACACCCCTGAAACCTATGTTATTTTCAGTGAATTTCAAAGGTTTTTTAAATGCTAATTTCTAACTATAACGGGCCTAAAACCTATGTTTTTTAGTGAATTTCTAAGGTTTTTTTCAATGCTACTTTCAACTTACATCTTCCCCTAAACCTACTAATAATAATAATAGCGGTACTTGTATTTGTAGTTAGGCCATTCCATAAGAACATGACTAGAAACTAGATGACTATAGTGCTGTAAAACAAGGAGCCCGACTTATAATTTAACCATGTTTTCAACTTAATTAGCAGTAATTAACATATAAGTGTAGTAAAAGTATGACGCAGCACCTATAATACCTGACTTCCAGCGATTCCCGACTGCAGCAGTATCTTAGCCCACCACTACCTTACTGTGGGTAACACCATGCTTAATCATCCAAATGCCCCCGAGCGACGGCACACCTTTCCGAAGGTAGCTTTACGCTTTACAAATGCTGGAATTTTTAAAATGTAACTGCATTTTTTTTTTCTATTGTGAACGATATTTTTTTTATGTCTTCTATTTAGATTCTTTTAATCATGAGAATGCAAATGACACAGTTTGCCGGGTAACAGTTTTTAAACTCTCCAACCTATGTACACATTAAGCAGCTTATACGTGTTACGATGGAGATCAAAACCTTGACAGCTTCACAGTTTGTAACTTTTCCCAACACGTGCACAAGTTAAACAGTTAAAACGTGAGCACGCATAAACTGTAAAATTTGACATTTAAATTGGCGGAGCCGCAGCTTAGTTCCATAGACTACTCAATAACCAAAAACTATATAAACCCCACCCGTTGTACAATTAGTTTCATTTTCGCAAGTTATTTCTCCGTGCCCATTCTATGATGCTGGTTCCCTTTTCTAGCGTCGGATTCTTGTTTTGCGTCAACAAAACATATTCCGGAGTTGTGAGTTGTTTGATTATGGCATAGTAGATATTTATAATATGAATCTATTTGTCAATATTTAAACATTTATATGTAGAAAAATTTATTATTGCATGTTTTTGCCTTTTTTTCTGTAACGTCATCAGCTTGTTTTCAGAAACAGACAGATTACATCAAACAATGCTCCTTGTCTGGCTCCTTTGAACTCATATACTGTGACTTTGTATATTATAATATTGACACTGTGCCTGAACTCAGAGGGTTGGTAACCCATCAGCACAAACCCTGAACATCTACAATTACGTTACCACCATCCAGTTGTTAGTCTGTTTTCCCCTGCAAATCATAAACTCTCAATATGTATATTATAATATTAACAGTCATGGTGATGTCAGAGGAGTTCATGACCCGTCGGCGCAAAGAGTAAAGATATATAGGCAACGTCACCAGCTTCTGGTTTTAGTCTGTTCCTCCTCTTTTGATCATATACTGTGAATATGTATATTATAATGTTCACAGTATAATGATCTCAGAGGAGTTTATGACCTGTTGCATGAAGATTAAACTTTTCAACCTCCCGGAGAAAAGAAACTCAGAAAATAATTACCGCTCTAAAGTATTTCATTGTGGATCTTCTGTTCTATAGAGAACTTTATTTTCCTTTTCTTTTTTCTGTAACAATGGTGTCATTCGTTATATTGTAATAGATTGTCCTATTGTTACAGAAGAAGAATTGGAGATTTGTCTGCGCCATCTGTCATACAGCTTACAAAACATTATAACATACTTGTTCAGATATTTTTTCAGTGAGCATATTTTTTACGAACTTGCAGTATAAAAAAATATAGCTTTCATACATACTTTGTTACTTTAAATATTTGATAAACCATATATTTCTGAATGTTATTTTCTAATTTATATTTTTCTCAGTTGCGGTTCCTATACACCTTCTCCCTATCGAATATATATTACCAGTACTGTATATCATAATATTACTGTGCTATATATTCTTTAAAGAGTAAGTGATTGTTAGCGGAACAGTGTGCGACCTCTAAGCACTACGACAGAACATACCCGAATTCTACAGAATACAAATTTAAAAAATGATAATGCACACATTTTTATGTAATATGAAGTCATTTGTGTTGTACTATTTTTTACTTGTTCTTCTGACCTCAGATAATGTGGTACAGGAGTGTTTCTTGTAGCACTTCTTTTCTACTTTCCTCTAAAAGTAAATGATGCCCTCTTATATTATCAAGAAAATGGGGGGAACACTTTCACAAACTATAGCAGAAAAAAGGAGGGTGTTGCCACGCTTAACTGATATTTTATGAAATTCCATTTTTATTTGTCACCCCTTTGAAATATACAACGTCAGTTTCTGAAGAAAGTTTATTTGTAATTGCTAAATAAAAACTGTTTCAAACCTAGACTGAAATTTTTGCTGTGCAACCACACCTCCCATCAGAAAAGTAAACACCACATTATAAGTAAATAGTGCTCCTGGGAAGTATAAAAGAAGACAGCAAGACACTGTTATTTTTCCGCCGTGCTTTGTACGCAGAGGAGGCGGGAATGGCTGCCAACACTTCTACTTTTAATGCTTCACAGCCAATGAACATTAAGCTTTGGAAGGTCCCGCTTGGAACACGTTACCCAATAAAATGTCCCTAATACTCCACGGAGAGGAAAAGAATTGCTGACAACACTTCTACTTTCAATAGTTTACAGCCAATCAACATTAAGCTTTGGAAAGTCCTCCTTGGAACATGTTAGCCAATCAGATGACCCTCCTACTCTGCGGAGCAGAAGTGAATGGCTGCCAACACTTCTGTTTTTAATAGTTCGCAACCAATCAACAGTAAGCTCTGGAAGTTCCTCCTTAGAACGCATCAGCCAATCAGATGTCCCTGCTACTCCGCAGAGAGGAAGTGAATGGCTGGCAACACTTCTGCTTTCAATAGTTCGCAACCAATCAACATTAACCTCAGGAAGGTCCTCCTTGCAATAGGTGAGCCAATTAGATGTCCTTGCTACTCTGCGGAGGAGAAGTGAATTGCAGGAAACATTTCTACTTTCGATGGCTTTCACCCAATGAACAATAAGCTTGTTGTTGAAACACCTCAGTCTTTTAAACGTTAATTTTGTTCTGCGCACACATACAGAACACGCCCTCCCACAAATTAATACATTTCCTGTAACAGTGACTCTATCCATAACAAAAGTGAACACTGCATAATAAATAAACATTCTTCCACATTATATTAAAGAAAGGCCGCAATACGGCACATTGTTGTTTTCCCGATATCATTTCCACAGCCTACTGCACCCCCCTCTGAACATGAGTGAAGCCCTGGGACTGAGGGAGCCCCAGCGAGCCCCCGCTACTATTTTTTTATCAAATACCCCCGGGACCTATTTCCACAGCATACTAAACCCCCCTCCCAACATAAGTGAAGCCCCGGGACAGCGGGGGCTGCAGCGAGCCCCGCTATTATTTTTTAACAAATACCCGAGACCTAGCCCTCCCAGGGACCTCATTAAAATAAAATGTGAAAACCCGCGACCCCAGCGTGAATTTTTACTGATTTAAAAAATGATTTTTTGGCCCTGGGGGTCCTTCTGGGACCCACTGAGCAGGTCTAGGGAGTCAGGATGTTTCTCTTGTTTTATACCTTTGTTTCTCAGTTTTCTGGTGACTCGTTTCTACCGAGCCACAAGATGGCTGCCAGCACTTCCTGGTTTGGAGTGCTGGCAGCCAATCACAGTGAAGCTTGCGCACGCGACTTTGGCTCCGGTCAGATATAAAAACTATAATTTTTTTAATTTCTCAGCAACTACGAAACGGATTTACACTATTTTTTAAAAGGTCGCTTTCTGACCCAAGCACTACCTTTCTGCCACATTTAGGGTAATTCCGTTCAGTAGTTTCGGCTGTAGCCTTGCAAAAGTATTCTATGGAAAATTGATTTGTTCACTCTTAATTTTTACATTTCTCAAAAACTACTGAACGAATTTACACCATTTAGAAAAGAAGTTGCTTTCTGAACCAAGCTCTACCTTTCTGCTAAATTTGGGGTAATTCCTTTCAGAAGTTCGGGCTGTAGCTCGTCGCAAAATTTCCAATGGAATTTAACATGGGAAAAACACTTTGTGGGACCCCCCCTTTTTTCTCATCCCCCACTAAACAAATCACCCCATAACTTTCAGGATAGGAGCTGACCTGGATAGACTTTTTTGGGAGAATTTCAGGAATATTTGTCAAACTACGCCAACGTTATTAACAAATCAAAAAATGCTTTTCCTATGGAAACTAGGTTCTAACTATAACTACCTACTGGCGACCACCAGTAGGTAATAGAGAGAGAGAGTGAGCTATCTCTACATACATATATATATAGACTTCATGGAGGGACCTGCTTACTGAGGCGAAATCTCCAGTACCTCAGGACTCAATTGTTGCGGTATGGCGGGCTGGGAAGAAGACTTTATTGTGGCTGAGGGTGCACCTGGACTGATTTTAACTGCATGTATTTCACACCTTTGAACACTTTCAGCACTCACTATGAGTTTTAATGTGCCAAGTGAAGACGTTTCCCCGACAGCTAAGATGGTGCTTTCTGGGGCTTGCAGTCCGCCGATGCGGGCTGCTCTGACGTCTCACCTAATTAGGCGCAGCTGAGCTCCAACCAATTGGGAGCATAATTGCAAAGTTCAAAAGCAGACTGATGCAGGACACTGGTGATATAGCATATGAATAAGGCAATCCGCCGAAACGCGTCATGCCAACCCTGCTGTCAATAAATGAATCTTCCCGGTATTCCTGCTGTGTCCCTCTGGTTTCTAACAGGTGGAGAGACCGTTTGGAGTATACTGGGTGTCCCGGCCCCGGGCACGCTAGAGGGACCCGCCTGTCAAGTGGCCAAAGCATCAAGGGTAGGAGCTTTCAGCTCTCTTTTTTCGTGTGTTCAAGTGTTTGAATCTGCTTTGGCCCCCGCAACTGAGGACAATGTGTGATGCCGTGAGGAAATGCGGTCCGTGACTTCACGGCGGGACCTGCTTACTGAGGTGAAAACTCCAGTACCTCAGGGCTCAATTGTTGCGGTATGGTGTATGGCGGGCTGGGGAGAAGGCTTTATTGGGGCTGAGTGTGCACCTGGACTGATTTTAACTGCACGTATTTCACGCCTTTGAACACTTTCCGCACTCACCATGAGTTTTAATGTGCCAAGTGAAGAAGCTTCCCCGACAGCTAAGAAGGTGCTTTCTGGGACTTGCAGTCCGCCGATGCGGGCTGCTCTGATGTCTCACCTAATTAGGCGCAGCTGAGCTCCAACCAATTAGGAGCATAATTGCAAAGTTCAAAAGCAGACTGATGCACGACACTAGTGATATGGCATAAGATTAAGGCAATCCGCCGAAACGCGTCACGCCGACCCTGCTGTCAATAAACGAATCTTCCCAGTATTCCCGCTGTGTCCCTCTGGTTTCTAAAAGGTGGAGAGACCCTTTGGAGTATATATATGTATCAGATATAGGGCTTGGGGAGGCATGGGCCAATCAGATTTCGCCATCTAAACAAGATATAAAGAAAGCATACTGGGAATGGGTACAGGCTGAGGAGGCGAGCAGTTCCAATCAGGGGATTCTCACTCAGCGGTTCCTGGAACACAAGCCTGTCCTGAAACTCGAACCTTTTCTCGATTTCATCCAAAATCCAATTGACAGGACGCTCTATATGAAATTAAGAATTGTAATCCTCCTGCTCAACGAATTAACAGCAGGCTGAAAGCGGCACAATCCAACAGCTGCTTCTTGTCCCAGCTGCGTAGCCCCCATTGAGTCTATTGCCCACTTCCTCTTTTCTTGCCCAGCATACAGGTCTGCAACAATAAAATGTCTCAAACCTATTTGTAAAAAGCTGGGCTCCAAGAATTACTGGGTGGCGCTACGCATCCTAAAATCTGATACAACCTCCCTTACCTTGTTCTGTGGGGTAGCAAAATACTTGGGTTGTGCTTGGTTAACACGCTCCAAGCTTCTAGCGAAAAGCATGAGTTAGGCAGTGTGCAGGTACACTCTTTGATATACTATTTTATACTGTTTGTATATTATTGAATGTTATTGTTTTTATAGTATATATATTCATAATGGAAATGTTTTGATGAATTTTTACATCAGTTGTATGGAATAATGGTTTTTAAAATTATGAACTAAGAAGGTACATGTTTTTATGATAATTTTTTATCGAATAAAGTACATATATATATATATATATATATTTTTATATATATATATATATATATATATATATATATATATATATATATTTATATATATTTATATATCTTTATAAGGTACTGCTAATGGCCTCACAGACGACATCACTCATGACATGTTCCATGACATAATTCATGAAATCACTGATCGCACAGGTTATAAGTGCACAAGCAGACAGTAGCCTTGCTTTTTTAATAAAGTGCTATTTTGCTGCTTGCGTAAGCAGATCATTTTTTCACCCTCAAATGAGTCCTTATCACAGTATAACAACAGTGCACAGTAGGCTGTAAAGAGACATTGTGATCTCACTGACACCTTTCCACAGCCCAACAACTGTTTATATTAGACTATGGGGAGAGACTGGTCTCTCCATTCATGAAGGTAACCATTATGTTGAGTTGGGTACAAGGGACACTGCCTTTCTACTCACACCGTACCCCAGGCTCATCAGTATGCGTAGTTGGTTGGGGAGTTACACATCTCACATATAAGAACTTGCTATTCCATAGTAAGTATAAGTAGTACTGATCTCTCCACTGAGACCTCTCCCACGACAAATAGCCATTTATATTAGGTTGTGGGAATGGATTTGACTGTCCAGTCACAGTTCTCCTCAGCATGACAGACATGTGCAGAAGTGTGTAGAGAAACACTGTCCTCTCCACTAACACCTATTTCCAGAACAACATGAATGAGCATTAAGGTGTGGGCAAGCAGTGGCCTCTCTACTGACACCACTCCTTAGAGCAACAGGGTAATGCAGTGATGTCTGAGAAGGAAGTGACCTGTCCGATAACACATTTCAGCCAGGTGAGAGGTGTCTGTAATAGGCTTTCAGAAAACGTTATCTCTCTGCTCATCCCATGCTGACAGGTATGCATAGTATGCTGTAGGGAGAAAATGCCCTGTTTGCTGGCATAGCGCTCTCTTGCAAGATAAGTCTGTGTAGTAGTGTGGGAAGAAACTTTCCTATTATTGTGACCTATGTCTTGGGTGATGGTTATGCAAAATAGGGTGTGAAAAGAGGCTTACCTCCCTGGTCACAACTCTCCCCCAAGATACCAGATGTACAAGTAAGGTGTAGGGATACAATTACCTCTATGCAGACAGATTTGTCTTGTAGGCAACTATACAGACAATGAAATGAAAACACGCTCTCCTGTCAGCTGCGACATCTCCCCAAAGTGTGCAAAGTAGGCTCTGGGTAGAGACTGATCTCTCTGCACATATCTCTCTTCATAGTGATGAATATCCATAGTACATGATATAATGGAGTATCCCATCTGTTGAGAACTGCCAGTTTTAGTCAATGTTGCAATACTATAGTAAAATTGAAATTTATGATAAGTATTAAACAATGAACTCAAAAGTAACTTTAAACATTTTTATTACAATAAAAAATTAACAATACAAAATTAGAACAACTATATTAACAAACTATATAAACAACTTTGAAACAAATAAAACAAACAAGAATATAATATATAACATTTTTCTATGATGCTCATCAGCAGGCGCTAAAGTCTCCTCCCTTTTTGCTTTATTTGCCTACTGGATATTGATGTATGTAGAGCTTCTTTTCCAGTCTTTTAGCTACCTTAGCCTGCCAAAGAGCCTTCAGTTTCCTGGTATGTCACAGCGGGCTAGTTGGCTAGAAAGTCTCAGCAAAGGAGAATATCTATAATTTACAGTTCATAAATCCTAGCTCATGCAGAGTTAGATTGTGATGCTGAACTACTCAACTATTTAGGCTCTTCTACATCCTTCCAACCTGAATGCACTGCCTGTAGAAGTAGTTATTTCTGAACAGCACAATAATCCTCCTTGTGTTAACAGGGCTGTTTTTAGCTGCTTCTGTAAGCAGATAATTATTTCCTCAGAGACAAGTTTCCATGTTCCTCCTAAAAAACGACAAAATAGCAAAAAAGATAAAAGTTACTTACTGATCAATATTTGATAACAGTGATACGTTACTATACTGTGTAAGCTGTACTGTGTTTTCCACCCACAATCACATATTTATATCTAGTACGCCATTAACTAGTTATTCCTTCGTCCTGAAAAATGATGCACCGTCAACCACTCTATTTTTATATTTCCCACAATTAAATTATAACATGCCATAAAGTCTGCTTCCATAACAGTTAATAAAGTAACAGATTCATCTTCACACCTCTTTGCTAACCCTCACCACTAGAAATAACAATATCACCACTCAAGCACCTCATAGGGCTAAAGTACATGTATATTGAGGTTTATAAAAACACTAGGGCTTGTATTAACACATTCCACAATCTTTCTTTTATAGTTTGAGAAGCACTCCTTCCTTTACTCACAATTACATAAAGTTAGATTTGTTTAACACATCTACAATACTTGCTGTTATCTCTCTACATTCTAATGTTTATCTCTCAAAAACTATATTGAGAAACCTACACCACTACAGACTTTTCACTCAGTAAACCTTGTGTAGAATAACTTTACCAACATTACTACACTTTCTGACACTTCATAACAAAGTTAATAAAATATAGTATTAAATACCTGCACTTGAAGGTCTTTTCTTCAATACAGATGAAGAAACCAGTCTCTTTTAGCTCCACATAGATTCACTTCTGCTGAGCAGAACTCAGACTTCTTCCTCCTCCAGAGCACCAAGTGCAAACTGAGCAGTATCTGGTTCTCCACCCAATCACTTCACAGTCGCTGTATCTAAGTTTCTGTATGCAGCCTTGTCCTTACTACCCCCTACTTTACCAATTCCTAAACTCAAAAACCCTTAAATCCTCATACCCTTACCTACATATTGCTTTTCTACCCCTTAAAGCCCCCTGTGATAACAGGAACTGGACAAACATGGCTCTCAGCAGCCTGGCTCATCGGGTGCATCTTCAGCACAGTCTCCACCAGCTCGTCTAGATGGGGAACCCAGACTTTATTCTTGGATCATTCTTGGTTTTCACCATTCCTCTGTGACCCCATGAGCAAGATGAATTACAAGCAGGACAAGATACCTTGGTTTTCCTAACTCGTGACCCCCCCAAAAAAAGACAGCCTTCTGCAGGAACCGCTACCTAATGTTGGAAGTTGTAGATAGTTTACAGTTTGCTGGGCTTCCAGAGTCCTGTGTGAGATGTGGGTTTTCATGGCTGCCTAATTTTCAGTCCAAACAGTTGTGAGTGCCATCTGCCGTCTTTCACGTCTGTGGCTTTCAGAATTATGGCCAGAGATATCGACCATGGCTGAGACCTCCCGACCTCATACCGGACATATTCTTTGATTTCTTAGGGTACTCTTCTTTCCTCTGACATTTTTTGTTTGTTGCAGAGTGTATATAGTGCGAACTTGAACCGAATCGGGTATCAGAGCACTTTACATAGTACCAGTTACGTTATTTGAGAACACACATTCATTTTTGTTAGGCAAGGGAAGATTAAGTAATTTGCTCAGAATCACAGGATGTTCAGCGTTATTGCCGAGACTCAAACCCAGTTACCCAGATTTGAGGTTGACCGCCCTAGCCGTTAGGCCAACTCCTCTCCCCGTGGTTGCCCAGAACGTAGCCTGCCTGATCCTGCAAGCCAAGCTTGTATACTGCTTTGAATGAATACACTTGAGTGTGACACTAACGGAGGGGAAATGACCAAATATGGAGCTATTGCTGTCTGAATTTATGGGAATGGTAAAATCATGTGTTAAGGGCGCTGTAACCTCCCTATCCAATGAAATATATTTAATTGAACTGAAATTAGGGAAGCTCTCTGTTGAGAGATCTGTCCACACTAGCAATAGCATAGGCTCTGAAGGGTTTAGAGACGCAGTTAGACATCCAGTTCGATCTCCCCCCTCCTTGTATCACTCTTAATACCCATTGTACTGCTACGAGTAATCCCACTACGGAGACACAATAGGTAAATTACACTACCGCAGGCTCTATGCCTCGGAATAGTACTGGTTCCAGCACTAACACCAAAAGAAGTAGCACCAGTCTCCTGAGACCCAATGATTACCCTGATAGGCAAATTATCCCTTTGTATAGACCACATTTACCACCAGAATCTACTCGGTAAGTGGCTATCATGATGACTAAGATCTTTCCTCTAAAAAAGGCTCACTGGAATCTGGATCTTTTTTATTCAACACAGCTATTTACTGGGACAATGTCCAACGAAGGCTATGGAAACACTTTGTCAGGTATATCATTATGGTTAGGAGATGTGACTGGGTGGGCCCAATGGTCAAGATTTGGGAGGTTGATTGTGTAATTCAATGCAATTTCGTTCAATCCTACTAGGCAAAGCAGTTTCTCCATCTAACTGCTCAGAGGAGCTTTACACAATGTGATCTTCAAGTGGTCCCACTTGTTTTTTTTCTATCCCATGGGGGTACTTGTCAGACCCCCAGATCGGGTTTTGGCAGTAATTAACACTGGTCAAGGTTTAAAAAGTGAAAGGATGCCAAGAACCAATCATTGGGCTATCTTTGTTAGAAATTGGAATTCCAAGATGGCTACAGATTTCAAAAGCAGATTTGCAGTCTAGTTTATTTGCCCACAGGTGCAGCAGATTAGGTGGTGCGCGAGCGCTGAGGGTAATGCGCACTTCACTGAATATTTTACGGAGTACAAACCTTTCTGAAGAGCCTCTGTGTATTTTTGGAGAAAAAGACATTTTCCGCTGGGGTTTTCGACCGGTATCATGTTATTGGTATTCAGCGGAAGCAGAGAAGTCAATACCGAATCCGCTCCGTGAATTGGCATTCACTGACAGGCGCGTTTTCCAGAAGAATGCTCCTCATTTCAATGTGCTGTGGTAGAAAAGGCGAATTTGAAGCTCGCACGTCATCAGTTGAGAAGAGCAAAAGAGAGAGAGAGAGAGAAAAGAGAGCTAAGTGTCAACTCATTACTTATTGCACAAATCTCAGTAAAGCTCAAGTTATAAAAAGAATGTAAATACTTACCTGAGACAAAACCTGAAGAGAAAAGACAACATTTAAAATCTTAAAGAATGAAAAGAAGTGTTAAATAATAGTTTAATAGTTAGTAGTTATACTTAAGAAGAAATAATAAGATACAACAATATAGAAGTGTGAGAAGTTGGCCTGGTATATAATGCTCACTAATTCTAGTGATCACTTTGTACCATGCCAAGCAACCCTTATGATGATGGTTGTAATTCAACCTTGTAGACCAGTTATCCTAGTGGTAACGTGGACAAAGCAGTCTTAGGCTAAACTCTGAAAGGCATGTGAAGCCAGCTGTTATACCATACACAACCCCCTTGAATACCAAATGAAAGGGACACCACACAGATATATATTGAAAATATATATTGATTTATTAACTATAAAATCCCCTGGACTCTTTATGAGCACAGAAGCACAAGCGTTAAATCACAAGACAGTTTAAAATACACAAAAGTTGCACAATATGGATGAGCCCTAGGGGCCACCTAAACCATATACTAAGAAAGTGGTATAAGAGATACCAATAGGAAAGTGAAGAGGCCTAGGGCCTTGGGAATCGCTGGAGCTATTCGAGACTGGAAATAACTAAGTCGGGAAAGGCCCACGGGACTCGGGTGCAGTGTTCAAAGTGCACGCACTTCTCAATACAAAGTCTATGGTGCGTAAAAAGCACAAAGTTAGTAAGTTAGGAACCTTCCGAGTGACCTACGGAGCTGAAACTTAAAACACAGGCCCTTGGGATGTGTACCAGTGCAGGAGCATGGGCGGAGCTGAGTTACCTCACCCACAGGAAGCGGGTGCACAGGGTCGAAGTAGTGTCGGGTTTCGTCACGCTGGTCGATGGTGCTTGGAGCTGAAGATGCTGCAGGCGGCTCGATGAGAAGAGTTCCGGTGGATCCAAGGGTGGATCTGAAGATGTGAAGACCTGAAAGCAGAGGGGACAATGTTCAAAGTCACTAGCCAGTGACTACCGTGGAACCAGATTGGAACCAGGCGATGTCGGGTGCAAACAGGCGTTGTCGGGTAGCTTCTTTCTGCAGCCACGTGGATACCCGGGGTCGAGGACGTCCAGGAGTCGGTCACGAGCTGTCCCACGCAGGCTTCTCGCTGTTGGCGGTGTCGGCACCTCGATCGGAGCAAACAGGCCTTGGCAAAGGCAAGCCAGGCAGAAGGTGAAAGATGCTTATCACTCGGACCAGCAAGGTCAGAGCGGGTGCTCCTTTTTACAGGAGCTTGGGTAGGTCTGGAGCAACCAGACCTGCTGTGTAAATCTTCGGGTTCGTCGCCAAGATGGCCGCTGACCACGTGGCTAGTGGCCGGGATGGCGCGTCGAGTGGCACAATGCAAAAGGGCCCCACGCAGATCGTGGAGATGCTGGAGGGCTGATCTTCTGTGCAAGGGCTGCTCGGTGGTGGGGGTTCTCAATCCCCAAAGCACAACGTCGAGGATGCCTCAGAAGCTGCGCAGTCAGCTGTTCGAGTGTCTTCCAAGAGGTCCGGTCCCACGTCACTCGGTGCCTCCACGGGTCCCTTCTTTGCAGGGACTGTGGATCGGGCTCTGAGAGGTCTGGGAGTCTGGTTCTTGTCGGGCTCTGGGCTCGGTCTCCGGCGGGAGGCGGCGGCAAAGCAGATGTCGGGTCGCTGGTTGGTACCTGTGTTCACAGGGTGGCCACTCCTAGGCCACAAGGGAGATTCTCTTCAGTCTTCTGTGCAGCAGAATGTCGAAGTCCAGTCTTCTTCTTTGTTTAAAGTTGATTTCAGGATGATCTGCTGTGCAATGGCACTGCTCCCCCTCTTATTCCCAATCTAGGGGGTGGATCACCTACTAGGTCCCTCCTCTGGGAGGAACCAGGAAGGGGGGCGGTTACACCCCCTCTCCTTTGTCCAGCTCCGCGCCAGGACTGGGGCTGGGAGGCCCCAGAACCGGTTTGGACTGGCCTATGCACGGGGACACCTTGTGTGCCCCGGGCATGTCTGATTCTATTCAGCCCTGTCCTACCCAATACACAAAATCCTGTCTGGGGTGGTGCTCGCACCTCCCAAGGCAGGAAACCCTTTGTCCAGGCCACCATCTGCCGAGTTTCGGTCAGCAGCAGGAGGCCAGACTTGTGTCTGTGGTGGCAGCGTCCATTTTGTGAAGCTGAGGCTCTGTTTAACTTTAACCGGGGTTGAGGTTACACACATGTCGTATCCCTCTAGAAGGGTGGAATGCTATCCCCGTCGCCAGAATTGGCGAGGGGATAGTATTCCAATTCGTATGACACCTTACTCGACATGTTTTGATAAAGCCAAACCAAAGATAGCATTTAACCGCGAGGATTATAATGCACTTAAGAGTATATGGTATGGCAATATCCCGGAACAGCTTAGGGAGTGGTTCCCGACAGCTGCAGACAGGCTCAGCTCATGCCAGAGCACCATCTCACATATTTCCAAGCACTCTGCCTCCAGGATTGATGAGGCCTTCCATAGGAGTGGCTGATAGGAACATATGTGTCCAGTTTAGGGTTAGGCACAGACATACTGTACCTAAGTAAGAGGTGGTTACACCGACTTACCCCAGCTGAGTGATCAGCCAGTTGTGTCAAATATGGAGGCCAGGCCAGGGGTGGCATAATACATGCTGCAGCCCCTGGTAGGCCTTGGATACACCTATGCCCTGGGCACCTAGGGTGCACTTATACAGGGGCTCATAAGGTGAACCAGTTCCAATTCGTAATGCACCTAGAGTGCATTGGCAGTAATTTAGAGAGAGAACAGCAGGCTGTGGGTCTGATTAGCAGGCCCACAGCCACATTAAGTCAGAAACCAGTGAAGCAAAAAGCAAAAATTTGATGTGACCATAGGATAGCAGACCCTACTCTCCTACATAACCCCCCCCCCAAACGCAGGGACATTAGACTAACGTTGACCAGTTGTGTCTTCATGTTCTAAGTGGAAGTACCTGGAGAGACCATCTGCGTTGCCATGGTCAGTCCCTGGGCGGTGCTCCACTGTAAAGTCCATCCCCTGTAGGGAAATGGACCACCTGAGTAGTTTGGGGTTTTCACCCTTCATCTGATTAAGCCATAGGAGGGGCTTATGGTCGGTCTGAATCTTGAAGTGAGTACCAAATAAGTATGGCCTCAACTTCTTCAGGGCCCACACCACAGCAAAGGCCTCCCTCTCTATAGCTGACCAACGTTTCTCTCTGGGGGTCAGCCTTCTGCTAATGAAAGCAATGGGCTGGTCCTGGCCATCTACATTAAGCTGTGAAAGCACTGCTCCCACTCCCAACTCAGAAGCATCTGTTTGGACAATGAACTCTCGTGAGTAGTCAGGACTCTTCAGGATAGGTGCAGAGCACATGGCCTTCTTCAGGTCATCAAATGCCTTTTGACAGATTTCTGTCCACTGAACCTTTTTGGGCATCTTCTTGGATGTCAGATCATTAAGAGGGGTCACAATGGACCCATAGTTCTTAACAAACTTCCTGTAGTACCCAGTCAGGCCCAAGAAAGCTCTGACCTGAGTCTGGGTAGTTGGAGGGGACCAGTCCTTGATGGTCTGGATCTTACTCTCCAGTGGTTGAACTTGGCCTCCACCTACAAGGTGGCCCAGGTATACAACCTTGCTCTGCCCTATCTGGCACTTTGTTGCCTTGATAGTGAGGCCTGCCTTCTGCAGAGCCTCAAGCACTTCCTTCAGGTGGACCAGGTGATCCTCCCAGGTGGAGCTAAAGACAGCAATATCGTCCAGATAAGCTGCACAAAAGTCATCCAACCCAGTGAGGACTTGATTCACCAACCTTTGGAAGGTGGCAGGTGCATTTTTCAAACCAAAGGGCATCACCACAAACTGATAATGCCCACTAGGGGTAGAAAATGCTGTCTTGGCTTTAGACTCCTCAGCTAACCTGATTTGCCAGTAGCCAGCTGTCAAGTCAAATGTGCTCAAATATTTGGCAGAAGCCAACTTGTCAATGAGCTCATCTGCCCTTGGAATAGGGTGTGCATCTGTCCTGGTGACAGCATTGAGTCCTCTGTAATCCACACAGAACCTCATCTCTCTCTTGCCATCTTTGGTGTGAGGTTTGGGGACCAGAACCACTGGGCTAGCCCAGGGGCTCTCTGAAGGCTCAATGACACCTAATTCCAGCATCTTTTGCACCTCAGTCTTTATACAGTCCCTGACGTGGTCAGGTTGCCTGTAAATCTTGCTCTTTACAGGAAGACTGTCACCAGTGTCCACCACATGTGTACACCAGTTAGTCTGACTGGGTGTCAATGAGAACATATGCCTGTATGCCTGTAGAACTTGTCTGCAGTCATGTTACTGATGTTCAGTGAGGCTGCCACCTAAGGCCACACCATCAACTGAGCCATCCTCAGGGTTCTGAGTGAGCAGGTCTGGGAGAGGGTCACTCTCTTCCTCCTGTCCCTCATCTGTAGCCATGAGCAAGCCCATGTCTGCCCTGCTGACATATGCCTTCAATCTGTTTACATGGAGCACCCTGTGGGGGCTCCTGGGAGTTCCTAGGTCCACCAAGTAGGTAACCTCTCCCTTCTTTTCCAGAATTGTATGGGGTCCAGACCATTTGTCTTGGAGTGCTGCTGGGGCCACTGGCTCCAACACCCATACCTTCTGTCCAGGCTGAAATTCAACAAGGACAGCCTTTTGGTCATGCCAAGCTTTTTGTAATTCTTGGCTAGCCTCAAGGTTTTTAGATGCCTTTTCCATGTACTCTGCCATCCTGGAGCGGAGACCAAGTACATAGTCCACTATGTCCTGTTTAGGCTTTTTGAGAGGTAACTCCCATCCTTCCTTTACTAGACACAGGGGTCCTCTTACAGGGTGCCCAAACAACAATTCAAAGGGGCTGAAGCCAACCCCCTTTTGAGGGACCTCTCTGTAAGCGAACAAAAGGCAGGGCAGAAGGATGTCCCATCTTCGCCTGAGCTTTTCAGGTAATCCTTTAATCATGCCCTTTAGGGTCTTGTTAAATCTCTCAACAAGCCCATTGCATTGTGGGTGATAAGGAGTGGTGAACTTGTAGTTGACACCACATTCCTTCCACATAGCTGTCAAATATCCAGACATGAAGTTGGTACCTCTATCTGATATTACCTCCTTAGGAAACCCCACTCTGGAGAAAACTCCAAGTAAGGCCCTGGCCACAACAGGAGCTGTTGTGGTCCTAAGGGGAATTGCCTCTGGGTACCTGGTGGCATGATCCACTACCACCAGTATGAATCTGTGCCCAGATGCTGTAGGGGGATCCATTGGACCAACAATATCAATCCCCACTCTTTCAAAGGGAACCCCCACCACAGGTAGTGGTATCAGGGGGGCCTTTGTTGTTCCACCTGCTTTACCACTGGCTTGGCAGGTTTCACAGGAGCGACAAAACTCCTTGGTGTCTTCAGACATGTGAGGCCAGTGAAAGTGAGGGACAAGCCTGTCCCAAGTCTTGTTCTGGCCTAGGTGTCCTGCTAAAGGAATATCATGGGCCAAGGTGAGTAGGAAGCCCCTAAATTGCAGAGGTATAACCAACCTCCTGGTAGCACCAGGCTTGGGGTCTCTAGCCTCTGAATAAAGGAGTCCATCATCCCAATATACTTTATGGGTACCTTGAGCATTCCCAGCAGCCTCAGCAGCAGCCTGCTGTCTGAGGGGTTCAAGAGAAGGACAGGTTAACTGAGCCTGCCCCAAGTCTGCCCTAGAAGGTCCCCCTGTCCCCAGAAACTCAACCTGATCAGGTTCAAGTTCTTCAGGGACAGTTCCTTCAGGGGTCTCAAGATCAGTTTCCTGTGAAGCCTGATCCTCACTTGTAGGCAGTTGGGAAGGCGCAGCCTTAACCCTCCTGTTCTTCTTCTTGGAAGGTACTTGGTCCATTGTTCCAGGATCCAAGACCTGAGGTTCAGAGAGGCACTTTTTGGCCTGTGACCTAGTCACAGCAAGGACATGTGATGATATCCCTAACATCTCTGCATGAGTCCTGTACTCAACTTCTGACCATAGAGAGTTCTCCAGGTCATTGCCCAACAAACATTCTACTGGGAGATCAGCACTAACCACAACTTTCTTTAGGCCAGTTACCCCTCCCCAGGAAAAGTTAACAAGTGCCACACTATGTGTAGTAGTGACATTGCTGGCATTGGTCACCAGGTAATCATCGCCTGGCATGTATTGTCCAGGGTCCACAAAGTTAGGTGTCACCATAGTGACACTGGCACATGTGTCCCTGTAAGCTTGAGCCACTTTGTTGTTGATCAAAGGTGTCTGTCTGTATTTGCCCAGGTTACTGGGACTTATGTCAGGGGTCAAATCTATGTCCCCTTCACAAACCAGAACAGCCTGTGTAAGGGTTCTGACTAGGTCAGAATCTCCTTCAGTTCCCAAAGTGATACCCACTAAACCCTTGGCTTGAGGACCAGCACTGCTAACTGTACTAGTGGGTGCAGGTGCCTTAGGGGCTGCAGTGCTGGGGGCTCCACCCTTTTTACACTCACTTGTCCAGTGAGAGGTGTTCTTACAAGTTTTACACCAGGGTTTCTTCTGACCTTCTTTCTTCTTCTTCTTGGAAGTTTGGGACCCACCCTCTGTCTCAGTTTGGGGCCCTGTTGAAGACTTCTGGTCTTTAGCTTTCTGCTCCCCACCCTTCTGGTCTGTTTTCTTCTGGTCACCACCCTGGTTCTGGTTCTGGTTCTGGTTCTTTTGCTTAACTCTGGTTCTTACCCATTTATCTGCCCTCTTTCCCAATTCTTGGGGAGAGGTCAAATCTGAGTCAACCAAATGTTGATGCAACTGCTGGTTCTGGCAATTATTTAAAATTTGTTCTCTCATCAGCAAATTATACAATCCTTCATAGTCTGTAACCTTGCTTCCCAGCAACCATCCCTCCAGAGCCTTAGTGGCACACTCAACAAATTCAGACCAGTCCTGAGTCTGTGTCTTCTGGGTATCTCTGAACATTAACCTGTACTGTTCAGTGGTTAAGCCTAACCCATCAATCAGAGCACTCTTCAGGACCAGGTAGTTTCTAGAATCCCCATCACTAACTGTGAGGAGTCTGTCTCGGCCTCTAACTTCAAAGGAGAGCCACAAGATTGCTGCCCACTGCTCCTGAGGAATCTGCTGTACTCTGCAGGCTCTCTCCATTGCAGTAATCCATTTATGGATGTCATCCCCAGCTTTGTAGGGGGGCACAATCTTACTCAGGTTTCTATTATCAAAAGACCTGTCTTTATCCTTGTGGATATTGCTGCCACCAGTGGGTTCTATTACCCCACTCTCTCTAGGCTGTCTTGCTCTAGCAAGTTTCTCCTTGGCCAGGGCAACCTCTAATTCTTGCCTCTGGATCCTAAGCTCAGCCTCTCTCATCTTGGCCTCATGTTCCCTTCTCTGAGGGCTAGTCATCTCCTTCCTGGAGTGACCATGAGAGCCTCTAGAGACATGGGAGGTATTGGATTCACCTGAGTGACTCCTCCTCCTCCTATGTCCCTGGTTAAGTCCACCTGGGGGTCTGAATGGGTTGTTACCTGATTCAGTCCCAAATAGGCTTAAGTTAGCCTGGTTCAGTCTACTGACCAGCACCTGACTATCTCTGTCATCATCTGACTCACTGCTTTCCACCTCCTCCTCCTCTTCTTCTTCCTCTACATCTACCTGAGGAGCTCCAGTGGTGGAGGCTTCCTCATCTACCAGGATGATAGGGGCAGGGGTGTCTACAGTGTCATCCTCTGAAGGATGGCCTCCTTCAGCATCCCCTGTGGGGTTTGCTTTAGAGGGCTTTAGAGTCTCAGACTGATCTAAGAGCTCTCTTAGGTGGTCTGTAGTAGGGGAAGGCCCTGTCTTCAGACCCCTTAAGACACAAAGCTGTCTTAATTCCTTAAAGGAAAAAATAGCAAATTTGGATGGTGCCCTTGGAGGGTCACTCTCAACAGGAGTAAGTCCACTGGACCCCTCTGCTCCAGACATTGCTCTAGTGTGGGTGGATGTGTTGCAATCTACCTACACTGGTGTTTACCTACTAAACCTATCTAGTAGTTGTAGCTAGGGTGTGCTACTCCCTTTGCTCTACAACAACTAAGTTCAGTAGAACTTAAGTATACTAGTCTTGTTTTATATGTACCTAGCAGGTACCTGTATGATCTTTCAAGTGATAATCTCAAAGATTGTAATGGTAAAACAACAGCAAGCTCAGATCCCAATCCGCTGCTCACCAATGTGAGAAGTTGGCCTGGTATATAATGCTCACTAATTCTAGTGATCACTTTGTACCATGCCAAGCAACCCTTATGATGATGGTTGTAATTCAACCTTGTAGACCAGTTATCCTAGTGGTAACGTGGACAAAGCAGTCTTAGGCTAAACTCTGAAAGGCATGTGAAGCCAGCTGTTATACCATACACAACCCCCTTGAATACCAAATGAAAGGGACACCACACAGATATATATTGAAAATATATATTGATTTATTAACTATAAAATCCCCTGGACTCTTTATGAGCACAGAAGCACAAGCGTTAAATCACAAGACAGTTTAAAATACACAAAAGTTGCACAATATGGATGAGCCCTAGGGGCCACCTAAACCATATACTAAGAAAGTGGTATAAGAGATACCAATAGGAAAGTGAAGAGGCCTAGGGCCTTGGGAATCGCTGGAGCTATTCGAGACTGGAAATAACTAAGTCGGGAAAGGCCCACGGGACTCGGGTGCAGTGTTCAAAGTGCACGCACTTCTCAATACAAAGTCTATGGTGCGTAAAAAGCACAAAGTTAGTAAGTTAGGAACCTTCCGAGTGACCTACGGAGCTGAAACTTAAAACACAGGCCCTTGGGATGTGTACCAGTGCAGGAGCACCGGCGGAGCTGAGTTACCTCACCCACAGGAAGCGGGTGCACAGGGTCGAAGTAGTGTCGGGTTTCGTCACGCTGGTCGATGGTGCTTGGAGCTGAAGATGCTGCAGGCGGCTCGATGAGAAGAGTTCCGGTGGATCCAAGGGTGGATCTGAAGATGTGAAGACCTGAAAGCAGAGGGGACAATGTTCAAAGTCACTAGCCAGTGACTACCGTGGAACCAGATTGGAACCAGGCGATGTCGGGTGCAAACAGGCGTTGTCGGGTAGCTTCTTTCTGCAGCCACGTGGATACCCGGGGTCGAGGACGTCCAGGAGTCGGTCACGAGCTGTCCCACGCAGGCTTCTCGCTGTTGGCGGTGTCGGCACCTCGATCGGAGCAAACAGGCCTTGGCAAAGGCAAGCCAGGCAGAAGGTGAAAGATGCTTATCACTCGGACCAGCAAGGTCAGAGCGGGTGCTCCTTTTTACAGGAGCTTGGGTAGGTCTGGAGCAACCAGACCTGCTGTGTAAATCTTCGGGTTCGTCGCCAAGATGGCCGCTGACCACGTGGCTAGTGGCCGGGATGGCGCGTCGAGTGGCACAATGCAAAAGGGCCCCACGCAGATCGTGGAGATGCTGGAGGGCTGATCTTCGGTGCAAGGGCTGCTCGGTGGTGGGGGTTCTCAATCCCCAAAGCACAACGTCGAGGATGCCTCAGAAGCTGCGCAGTCAGCTGTTCGAGTGTCTTCCAAGAGGTCCGGTCCCACGTCACTCGGTGCCTCCACGGGTCCCTTCTTTGCAGGGACTGTGGATCGGGCTCTGAGAGGTCTGGGAGTCTGGTTCTTGTCGGGCTCTGGGCTCGGTCTCCGGCGGGAGGCGGCGGCAAAGCAGACGTCGGGTCGCTGGTTGGTACCTGTGTTCACAGGGTGGCCACTCCTAGGCCACAAGGGAGATTCTCTTCAGTCTTCTGTGCAGCAGAATGTCGAAGTCCAGTCTTCTTCTTTGTTTAAAGTTGATTTCAGGATGATCTGCTGTGCAATGGCACTGCTCCCCCTCTTATTCCCAATCTAGGGGGTGGATCACCTACTAGGTCCCTCCTCTGGGAGGAACCAGGAAGGGGGGCGGTTACACCCCCTCTCCTTTGTCCAGCTCCGCGCCAGGACTGGGGCTGGGAGGCCCCAGAACCGGTTTGGACTGGCCTATGCACGGGGACACCTTGTGTGCCCCGGGCATGTCTGATTCTATTCAGCCCTGTCCTACCCAATACACAAAATCCTGTCTGGGGTGGTGCTCGCACCTCCCAAGGCAGGAAACCCTTTGTCCAGGCCACCATCTGCCGAGGTTCGGTCAGCAGCAGGAGGCCAGACTTGTGTCTGTGGTGGCAGCGTCCATTTTGTGAAGCTGAGGCTCTGTTTAACTTTAACCGGGGTTGAGGTTACACACATGTCGTATCCCTCTAGAAGGGTGGAATGCTATCCCCGTCGCCAAAATTGGCGAGGGGATAGTATTCCAATTCGTATGACACCTTACTCGACATGTTTTGATAAAGCCAAACCAAAGATAGCATTTAACCGCGAGGATTATAATGCACTTAAGAGTATATGGTATGGCAATATCCCGGAACAGCTTAGGGAGTGGTTCCCGACAGCTGCAGACAGTCTCAGCTCATGCCAGAGCACCATCTCACATATTTCCAAGCACTCTGCCTCCAGGATTGATGAGGCCTTCCATAGGAGTGGCTGATAGGAACATATGTGTCCAGTTTAGGGTTAGGCACAGACATACTGTACCTAAGTAAGAGGTGGTTACACCGACTTACCCCAGCTGAGTGATCAGCCAGTTGTGTCAAATATGGAGGCCAGGCCAGGGGTGGCATAATACATGCTGCAGCCCCTGGTAGGCCTTGGATACACCTATGCCCTGGGCACCTAGGGTGCACTTATACAGGGGCTCATAAGGTGAACCAGTTCCAATTCGTAATGCACCTAGAGTGCATTGGCAGTAATTTAGAGAGAGAACAGCAGGCTGTGGGTCTGATTAGCAGGCCCACAGCCACATTAAGTCAGAAACCAGTGAAGCAAAAAGCAAAAATTTGGGGTGACCATAGGATAGCAGACCCTACTCTCCTACAAGAAGGAAAAGATTACAAGACATAATCCGTTAGCAGAAATAATAAGAAGTAAGTAGAGAAAGCAAAAGAATTGATAATAGTCATATTTTAGGAGAAAGATAAGGATGGTTAAAGAAATATTTGTTTTTATAGGAAAGCAGATACAAGTTAAGAAAAGAACACTAAAAGGAACAAATAAAGATAGAAGAAGGACACTATAAGAATAGAAAGACACAGTAGAAGAAGTAAGTAGAGCATATTACCAGGCAAAACAAGAAAAGGAAATTAGTAAGAAAGGCTTTAGAGTAAACAGGATAACTCTGTATTATAGGTTCTACAGCATACTTAGAAAAGAATATCACAGGAAGAGAAGCACAAATCTTGGAAACTAGGGTAGGTGAACATAGTGTAAAAATAGAATAGGACAAGATAGAATAGATTAGAAGATAATTCTTGTGCTTACATTTTTTAGGTTAAAAAAAGAAGAATAAAAGTCTGCAGGTCGGACTAGAAAAACTGAGAGGACAAGTTCCAGGACCAGTCTCTTCTTTGTTTGTTATTTTATCCAATCCCCCTTCCCCCTTGGGGGGAGTCTGGAGGCTTGGTATATTCTGACCTCCGGGGTATCTTCGGGAGGGATTTGGGAAATAGCATCTCTGTTCCTGTCCAAGTTCATGGTCAGAAAATATATCCTCTTTAGACATAATTATATAGGGCCCGATTCACAGAATGAACTTAAGACTCAATCCTAAACTTACTACTGTTTTGGTATTTACAGATTGCACTTACTACTTTTAGTATTCACAGAATGAACTTACTTCTTTTGGCATTCACAGAATGCACCAGAATGAAAGTACTCATTTCGGTATTCACAGAAGTTAGGACTACTAACTTTAGGACTCCTAAATGCCTTCTGTGAATTCCGAAAGTCTTAAAATTAGGATTTTTCTCAATTTAGTAGTAGTAAAGTTAGGACTCCTAACTTTAGGACTCCTAAATGCTTTCTGTGAATACCGAAAGTCCTAAAATTACGATTTTTCTCAATTTAGTAGTAGAAGTAAAGTTAGGACTACTAACTTTAGGACGCCTAAATGCCTTCTGTGAATACCGAAAGTCTTAAAATTACGATTTTTCTCAATTTAGTAGTAGTAAAGTTAGGAGTCCTAACTTTACTACTACTAAATTGAGAAAAATCCTAATTGTGCAACTGTCTGCAGTGAAAATCTCAGGTGTCACAGAGGAAGGAACACTCCTTGGGACAATGTCTCTAGCCAAACTTAACCCACACAACCAATGATTAATTGCAGAGACATTGTGATGGCACACAGATACCATGGTCCACCTCATGACCATCAACCAAAAACATCTTTCAGAACCCCAAAACATTACCATGACACCAACTCCAGGGCCCTCATCACCAACATCAAGTACCTGAAATGCAATAGAGTTGAACGTAAAATAAAAGGCTTTATTCAGCATGAACAAATAAGAAGTGCAAAAATGAGTCTCTGCTCAATTAAGGCCAATGGCCAGTCCAGACAATAGTCCTACTAGGGGGACGTTGGTTGGGCCGTCTACCCCAACTTGCCTGCACATGGATCTGTTAATGGGATATGGACCCTTGGGGGGCATCATGGGGGGGCAGGACAAGGAACCGCAGGGTCTGGAGTGGTAAGTATAGGTAGGGTGGGTGCAGGGGCGGACACATCCTCCTCAGTGGTTTCTGCAGCGCTGAAGGTGGACTCATACTCAGCGCTGCACACTGCAGCCAGTTTGACCAGCCCAACCCCTACACTCGAGGACACAATTGGAGTGGAGGTAGAGGGCTGTGAGGGTTGCGCACTGTGACTATGGCTGCGTGTATGCGGTCTATGCCCAGTCCCCTTGGGTGTGCCTACAGCCCCCTGAGTTTGCATGCCAGAAGGTGTGCGCTTCGACTTTTGTGGGGGTGTGCTGTCTGGGTCTGTTGTTGTGCATGATGGTGTCTTCCTGCGTGTGCGTTGGACAGGTTTGGGAGTGGGGAGTGTGGATGGGTCCGAAGGAGGGGGGTGGCGGACAGCTGCAGGAGGGAAACTGCTACCGTCAGTGAGGAGTCCATGGACTGCATTAACCGACGTTGGTCAGACATCATAGCTGACATGCCCTCCATGAACGACAACAACTGTGCTAGGATTTGAGTGTGGCCATGGAGGACATTCAGCATTGATGTCTGACCAACCTGAATCTGGCGGAGTAAGTCCACAGACTCCGCACTGAGGGCAGCAGGGGAGACAGGGGCAGGGGCTGCGGTGCCGGGCCGAAGGAGACATGGGGGCTGCATGGACAGAAGAGACCGGAGCAACTGGGTGGGTGGAGATGGTTCTGGAGGCGGTGAGGACAGATACAGTGATGCTGCCAGGTGTTGCAGCATATTCCCCCTCCTACTGGGAATTGGAATCTGATCCGTCTGCAAGGTAGGATGTGTCGCCTTCCAACAGGTCCGCAGTCTGACTCCCCTCACCTTCTGTGCCACTGGCTCCCTCAGACTCCTCAGCGCTGGTTCACTGTGGCCAGGTCCCTCCTCCAGGTCCAGGCAGCTGTCTCCTCCTGTCTCTGTTGATGATGCTGTGGGCAAGGAGAAGAAACAGAAATGCATCAGTCACCTGTACACATCTGACACATGAGCACAAAATCAGTAGGTCACGCTGCAAATCATGGCATGCATTATGAGTAACAGCCAGATAACTCTGCACATATTTGAGCCTTGTACTGCCCAGTTGGTATAGACAGAATGCTACTTGGACACAATGATCCAAAGAACACACCAGGCCACAACTTGAATGAGAATTACACAGAAAAGCTAGTGTTTGTTTACAGGAGAGCAGATCAATACAATGAAGTGATTACACCTCAAGTTCACAAAGAAATAAACAGTAGTGGTGCCCCTCAGGGCAAACTAACCCACCTCACTCTCCAAGGTGACACCACACTCCGAGCCCTGTAAGTACATTTGGCAAAAAATATATGTAACTAAATGTTGGCATCTTGGGACTCACCATACTTGACACAATCGACATGTATTGAATGTGTTAATTTGCCATCTTGTGAAGAGAACACGTATGTGCCTGCATGAAAGATGTCTCACAATGAAATACACACAAACAACATTTACACATTTATTAAAACAGCTGGCACCCTTTAAGATAAAACACTGTTAGAAACAAATGGTGTTGCAGATTTGCCATAAACATGGTCCAACGGAGGTCTTGATGTCTTGACACTCATTAGTTTGTACAATTGACAACAAAGGAGTTTCAAGACCTCAAGACCAGTGTGGGGACATGTATATGGAGATCAAGGCACACCATTAATCACTAACACTGGCCTCTTTAAAAATGTGCCAGCTTCTTTCAAAAAAGTGGAAATGTCGTTTTGTGTGCACTAACTTGTGAGACAACTATCATGCAGGCACATGAGTGTCCTTTACACAATTCGTCAGATTAACACATTCTAAACATGAACAACTTTTGACAAGTGTTGTGAGTGCCAAGGTACAATCATTTATGGGACACACTTTAAAATATGTCAGTCCTCACATGGGCATCCATTCCCTGATGACACAGTTGCTTGCACATAAAATCTACTGGCTGTCATGTGGAGTGGCACACATGTCCCAACTCTGGACAATGCTTAAGCAATTAGTCCAGCAATTGTGATGAACAAAATCATTGCTGCATTGTGGACACACCGTTATCCCTAGGCAAAATGTCAACACAGAAGTGTGCACACTGAGACAAAACAGTGTTGCATCAGAACTACATACATGTGGCAAAATATATGAGCCTGAATCATGTCTGGAACAAAACGACATAGGCTGCCAAGCCCCAACTGAAATCACTGTCCACCATCACAGGGCCAGTGCATGGTGAATCATTGTTCAGCCAATTCTCACCCACAGGTCAGACCTGGCAAGGCTAAATCAGGCAGGCCCATGTAGACCTCTCCTGCACAACACCCCCATACCTCAGTCAATGTGATTGATATAGCTCAAGAAGTGAGACCTCTGATTCAGTGTAACAAAAACTGTACAGCAACAATTCCTAAAGTAACCCAAGCTCACCTCGTGGGACTGGCAATACATATTTGTGACAAACAACTATCAACAGATTGTTGTGAATAGGCACACAGGCACTGCCCAGTGTGAGTATGCACAAGCCAAATCTTGTATCCCTGTCCAGTGGACACATGTAGCAGACACAGGACAAATACCAACTATGCCAGGGACCAATGCCACAGAGGCAGACCCATGCTGAACCCACATAGAATGTGCACAGTGTTGGATGACACACATGATTAGGAGGCCAGGGTGTCTCAGGGGACAACAGTGGGCACACTGATCCGTGGGTGTGGAATGAGCTGACTGTAACATGAGTAACCATCATGGCACTATGCATATTACCCACTGATGTACATCATGTCTGAGAACACAACATGGGTCATGCATGCTGCAAGGGTGTGCAGTGGAAACCTCACACTCCTATGTTGAGACTCATCATCAGTGCAAACAAATATGAAGTCCAAACACAGTGCAGAGGTCATGGCACAGGCAAGATCCCAACACATGTCACAGACCACCCTCCCCCATGATGCGGAAATCAATGTGCAGTCTTATTTTCTTGCACCCTAGATGAACATGTGCAAATGTGATTACACACAGACCAAGGGACACATGTTAAGAAGGGGAAGGGATGAAAATGAGCACCAGGTGACTACGAGGAACCAAAAACACACTGCAGATATAACATGTCTGACCAGACACCCCAACTGTGGGAGTGTAGCCAGGCTTCAGAGCACCTCAAAAAGCAGGTGATAGACAACACAACAAACAGCCATGTACCTACCCCCACCTTGCTGCTGTCTCTCCTGCAACTGCCTATCGAGGTCTGGAAACACGACCACCAGGACCCGGAGCATGTGGGGGGTGAGGTGATGGCTGCCGCCATGCGGGCTTGGAGCTTCCAGCTTCAGCTGGACCCGGACGATACTCAGGGTCCAGCACTGGATGTCTTGCCACCTCTTCTGCACGTTGCGCAGCCGCCGGCAATGGCCCCCCGCAGACCTGACGGCCCTGACAATGTCATCCAGATTTCCCCCTTCTCGTAGGCAGTTACCTGTCAGGAACACAAAGTGAAACAACATCACTACACCTGCTCCATGTCCCAGAGACACACACTTGCACACCATTGATAATGTGAACAGGGCATAGGATTCTGACAGGACTTGCATCATTGTCCATGTGAATTTGGCCTGTGGGCAAGCCCCAATACACTACATGGCATTGAAAGGCAACAGAGGGCGTAACGGGTGCAACACACTCACGGATCATGGCACACACTGGGCAACACATGCAACTGCAGGGTGTGGGACAGCACGTGCCAAGCAGTCACATATCAATCAATCAATCAATCAGAGCATTTATATAGCGCAGTACTCACCCAGAGGGTCTCAAGGCGCTAGGGGAGGGGGGTCCGCTACTGCTCGAACAGCCAGGTCTTGAGCTGCTTCCTGAAGGTGAGGTGGTCCTGGGTCAGGCGGAGGTGGGTCGGGAGGGAGTTCCAAGTCTTGGCGGCGAGGTAGGAGAAGGACCGTCCCCCTGTGGTGGCTCTTCGGATTCGGGGGACGGCGGCGAGGGCGTGGGCGGTCGATCGAAGCTGGCGTTTGGGAGCGTAGAAATTGAGGCGGCTGTTGAGGTATCCTGGTCCTTGGTTGTTCAGGGCTTTGTGAGCGTGGGTGAGGAGACGGAAGGTGATTCTCTTGTTGACCGGGAGCCAGTGCAGGTCTCTCAGGTGTTCGGAGATGTGGCTGCGACGGGGGATGTCCAGGATGAGTTGTGCTGAGGCGTTCTGGATCCGCTGAAGTCTCTTCTGGAGTTTGGCGGTGGTTCCTGCGTAAAGGGAGTTGCCGTAGTCCAGATGGCTGGTGACGAGGGCCTGGGTGACCGTCTTCCTGGTCTCGGTGGGGATCCACCGGAAGATCTTGCGTAGCAAGTGCAGGGTGTTGAAGCATGACGAGGAGACGGCGTTGACTTGTCTGGTCATGGAGAGGGAGGAGTCCAGAATGAAGCCTAGGTTGCGTGCGTGGTCTGTTGGTTTGGGTGCGCTGCCTAGGGCGGGGGGCCACCAGGAGTCATCCCAGGCGGAGGGTGAGGATCCCAGGATGAGGACTTCCGTCTTGTCCGAGTTCAGTTTCAGGCGACTGTTCTTCATCCATTCAGCTACCTCTTTCATCCCTTCTTGGAGGTTGGCTCTGGCCGTGGCGGGGTCATTGGTGAGGGAGAGGATCAGCTGGGTGTTGTCGGCGTAGGAGATGATGTTGAGGTTGTGCTGGCGTGCGATGGCTGCGAGGGGGCTCATGTAGACGTTGAAGAGTGTTGGGCTGAGCGAGGAGCCTTGAGGAATGCCGCAGATGACTTCAGTGGCGTCCGATCTGAACGGGGGGAGGCGGACTCTCTGTGTCCTTCCGGCGAGGAAGGAGATGATCCACTCCAGTGCCTTTTCCATGATTCCGACGTTGCTGAGGCGCTGTACTAGGGTACGGTGGCAGACAGTGTCGAAGGCCGCGGAGAGGTCCAGGAGGATGAGGGCCGCTGTTTCTCTGTTGTCGAGCAGGGCTCGGATGTCATCGGTGGCTGCGATCAGGGCGGTCTCGGTACTGTGGTTGGCCCGGAAGCCAGACTGCGAGAGGTCTAGGGATCCGTTCGTCTCGAGGAAGGCGGCCAGCTG
The DNA here is from genome assembly GCF_964263255.1 of Lissotriton vulgaris. Classification (NCBI taxonomy): domain Eukaryota; kingdom Metazoa; phylum Chordata; class Amphibia; order Caudata; family Salamandridae; genus Lissotriton; species Lissotriton vulgaris. Next base: position 227,711 of record NW_028254680.1, on the reverse strand, counting down.
CTTGTTGACGGTCTTCTAGATGACTTTTGCAGGGAACGGGAGTAGCGAGACGGGGCGGTAGTTCTTGAGGTCAGTGGGGTCGGCTGATGGCTTCTTTAGTAGAGCGCTGAGTTCGGCGTGCTTCCAGCTCTCCGGGAAGGTAGCGGTGTCGAAGGAGGTGTTGATGATGTTCCGCAGGTGGGGTGCGATGACAGCATCGGCCTTGTTGAAGACGTGGTGAGGGCATGGGTCGGTCGGAGATTCGGAGTGGATGGAGTTCATTGTGCGGACGGTGTCTTCGGTGCTGATCTGGGTCCAGGTGCGGAGGGTGGTGGTGGGGGGCGCTGGTTCGGTCGTGGCGTGCGTCGGTCGGGTGCTGAAGCTGTTGTGTATGTCTGCGATCTTGTTGTGGAAGTAGGAGGCGAGGGAGTTGCAGAGGTCTTGCGAGGGGGTGATGTCGTTGTTTCCGGCGTTGGGGTTGGAGAGCTCTTTAACGATGTTGAAGAGTTCCTTGCTGTTGTGTGCGTTGATGTCGAGTCGTTCCTTGAATGCGGTTTTCTTGGTTGCGCGGATGAGTTGGTGGTGTTTTCGGGTGGCGAGGGCAGTCATGTTGTCCGGTGTTGGGTCTCTGCGCCAGGTTCTCTCAAGGGCTCGGCAGTTCTTCTTGGAGCTCTTGAGTTCTTCAGTGAACCATGGGGCTTTCTTGCTGCCGGGTCTGCTGGGCGGGGTCCTCAGGGGGGCGAGGTCATCAGCGCAGTCGCTGATCCACTTCGTGAGGTTGGTGGCCGCTTGGCTGGGGTTCGTTACGCTGGTGGGTGGGTTCTTGCTCAGGGAAGTTGCAAGCTGGTCGGCTGTGATCTTGTTCCAGCTTCTGCGTGCAACCTGTTGCTGGTGGTGGTGGATCGTGGTCCTTCTGAAGCTGAAGTGGACGCAGCTGTGGTCCGTCCAGTGGAGTCCGGTGGCGTGGCTGAAGGCGATGTCCTTGCTGGATGAGAAGACGGGGTCGAGTGTGTGTCCGGCGTAGTGGGTGGGGGTGGTCACCAGCTGCTTGTGTCCGAGGTTAGCGAGGTTGTCCAGCAGGGTGGTGGTGTTGCGGTCGTTGTTGTTCTCCAGGTGGAAGTTGAGGTCCCCGAGGAGGATGTAGTCAGTGGAGGGGAGGGCGTGCGGGCTGATGAAGTCGGCGATGTCTTCGTTGAATTGTGTGCGTGGTCCCGGGGGTTCGTAGATGAGGGTGCCTCTGAGGGTGGTCTTGGGGTTGATATGGACCTGGAAGTGCAGGTGTTCGGCGGTTGTCAGGGTGTCGTCGGCGTTGGTCGTGATGCGGATGGTGTTCCTGTGGATGATGGCGATGCCTCCTCCGGTCTGGTTGATGCGGTCCCTTCGGATGATCTTGTAGCCGTCTGGGATGGCGATGGCGATGTCGGGCGCTGAAGAGGCGTTCATCCAGGTTTCCGTGAGAAAGGCGACGTCTGGTGAAGTGGAGTCGAGCAGGTTCCAGAGCTCGACGGCGTGTCTGTGGACGGAGCGGGTGTTGAGCAGGATGCACTTCAGGTGGCTGCTGTTGTTGCTCGTCTTGGTCTTGGTGGGTGTGGGTGTAGTGCAGGTCCGGATGCAGGTGAACTCGCATGAGCGGCAGCTGAAGGGTCCGTGGGTGCATCTCGGGGTGGCTCGGTGGCATTCCGGGAGTCGGCCGGTGTTGAGTGCGTTGAGGGTGGTGGCGTCGTACGTCCGGCGGGTGGGCTGGGGTCTGCGAGGGCCAGGGGTCCTGGCACTGGGCGCGGTCCAGGCGCAGACGGGCGCAGATGGGCGCAGACGGGCTTACCTTTGGCGAACCTTCGGCGCACAATCGGCGCTCCCACTGCGCGTGACCGCTGCGCGTTTGCACGGTCGCCATATATGGCGAAGTGCGAGGGAAGGTGGAGCAGCTGGGAGGCGGGAGCGGGGAGGGTACAGAAAGAAAGGGGGCGTGGCAATCAACGGAGGCGGGAAGCGGGGAACTGAAGGACTGGGTTTTTCTAAGACCCAGCGGTGCCAGGGGACAACACCTGAAACCTTCGTGGGTAACCTGTTCCGGCGTACAAATGACAGAGACACGGGACACTTCCTTCGGCGTCAAAGATTCGAGGTTTATTTACTGCAGGGAACACAGAAGTCACGTGAAGTACACAGCATGTAGGTTCACAGGATCTGATTCGAATTGCTACTGTGGGTCGCTCCTTTTTATACACATTTCTCTCATAGGTTAACATGGTACACAAAGGTTTACAACTTGGTTCCCATCATTATCCCCAAGAGGGGTCGCTTTGATGCATTCAGGGTCCGGAACATAAGTACGGAAACATTTGGTGGTTCCCAATTGTAAAAACCCATCTTCCCACCATTAGTACATTCCAATCAGCAGTAAACAGATCGAAGAAGGAACAAGGACAGGTGCAGAGGAAGACAGGAACAGTGGGGAGATCGGAAAGGGTGTAAAAGGGGTGGTATCGGGAAACACGAGCTGCAGGCATCAAAGGGACACGCCTAATGAGATGCACGGCTAAGACAATAGACCGGCACGGCAAGATGTGCCTCGAGCGGGGCCATCTGCCTTACAGTATCATCCCCCTCATCATAAAGACACTTTCAAAGGAACATGTGTCTTCCGCAAGAGTCTTGGGAATCCCAGGGTCGCGAAGCGGACAGCGTCCGTTCGCTGGCTACTTGAGGGCAAGAGACAAAATGGATGCCGTATCTAAGATGGAACCCGTGGGCTCGGATGAGGAAACCCACGAAACAAACGAACGGTTTAGGTTAGCACAGCGAAACTGCGCACACCCACTAAACTCGTCATTTGCGGTTCATAGATACCAGACTCGACCATATTCGTGCGAGTCAAAAATACCACTTACGATCGTCACGGAACCTCAGACGCTCCTTTTGCCCTCATGTAGGCAAGCACTAGTCGGAATCATATTCGATATTCATCAGACCATCTAGATGTTGCTGCAACATAATTCTATCCAACTGAGCTGCTTTGGTAACAGGCGGCTGTCTTATACACGTCGTAGCACAGAGGCCACATAAGGCAGGACCACACTGCACACAAAGGCAACACGTGAACAGAAATGCCACAACAACCCCGATGATCATCAGAATCTTCCAACCCCAAGTCGACATCTGCTGCACTGAGGATTCTCCAGCAGGTTCGGCGTCGCTAAAAGGTACAAAGGTCTGCAATTTTTCAGTTTCAGATGAAGCAATGCCCTTCCTCACCCACGAGTCCGCCGGCAAAGGTATAGGAACCTTCTTCGTATGGGTGGCATGCACCCAGTGCTTTGGGCCCTCCAGACGAACAGCAGTTCTCGTGGCAAGGAGGACCTGGAAGGGTCCAGTGAAACGAGGCTCGAGGTTTCTTTTTCTTCCGAAATTCCTCATAACCACCCAGTCTCCGGGCTGGAGCTGGTGGCCTGGACCTTCCGTCTGCGTCGGCAATGCTTCAAAGACCTGTTGATGAATTAACCTCAGTTTAGCAGTCAGATCATGTAGATAATCAATCAACATTGGGTACTCAAGATTGGAAAACACACTTGGTCTAGGGACCCCCCAAACATTCGCAGGACGACCGAACACTATTTCATAGGGACTAAGCCCTACTCTGGAGTGTACAGTCGCCCTTGTTGACAACAAAGCTAGAGGCAAAGCGTCAGGCCACGAAAGACCAGTCGTAGCCTGAATCTTCGCTAGTTTGAGTTTAAGGGTGCCATTATACCCTTCAACCAAACCTGCTGACTGGGGATGATTGGCGCTATGGAATTTTTGAGTAATTCCTAGGCCCTTACACACACTCTTCATTACACTCCCTACAAACTCACTTCCGTTATCTGACCATACGATTCGCGGCATTCCATACCGAGGAAAGTATTCCTTCAGTAGGATTTTCGCAGTGGACATAGCAGTGTTGTCTTTAAGAGGGTAGGCTTCAATCCATCGGGAGAACGCACAAACCACAACTAAAACGTATTTCAAGTTATTGCATCGCTCCATATGGATGAAGTCTAGCTGGATCACTTCAAATGGACATGAAGGGGGTGCAAAATGACCAGCAGGTGTAGGGGTTCCCTTACCAGGATTGTACATCATACATATCATGCAATTCTTCACCAATCTTTCAGCACACTTCGTGATACCATCATTCTTCCACACAGGGGACAACAACTTACAAATACCTTTCGCACTAATATGTGCTAACCCATGTGCCATCGTCACAACAGCTAGCACATACGCATCTGGCAACATCCACCTCTTGTGCTCCGACAAATCAATCCAACAACCATTCGCATCCAACTTTCCCGTGCTTTCTTTCCACTTCGCCTTTTCAGTCTCGGTGGCCTCATTCTGTATCGCTTTCACACTCTCGATGGTATCCTCACACATACTCGTTTCTGTAGGCCACCTAACCGAACTCGTCACATACATTCTATTGCTAAGGTTCCGGGCAGTCTCCTTAGCAGTCTCATCCGCAAACGCATTACCACGACCCACATCATCCGTCACCTTACGATGTGCACTACATTTAACAATCGCTACCTGCTTAGGCAATGTAAGTGCATCCAAAAGATCATTCACAAGTTGTCCATGCTGAATCTTCGTACCATGCGACGTCATAAAACCTCTCTCTCGCCACAATCGTCCAAAGCTATGCGCAACGCCAAAAGCATATTGACTATCAGTAAACACATTCACCCGTTTCCCTTTCGACAACACACACGCTCTAGTCAAAGCGATCAGCTCTGCAGCCTGAGCAGAGTTCTGATTCAATCTCTCAGCTTCCACAACAGTATTCAAAGTTACCACAGCATACGCAGTCGTGACATCACCATTCGGCAATTTAAAACATGAACCATCCACATACAAAGTCCCATCGGGATCATCCAAAGGAGTGTTTTTAAGGTCCACACGACCTTTTGTTTCTTCCTCAGTCCTTAAATAACAGTCATGGGCTGCTACTTCATCTGACTCTGCACTAATTGGCAATAAAGTCGCCGGGTTCAGGACATTACAACGTTTTATCTGAATGTGACTTGCCAAGAGCGTCAACTCGTACCCAGACAACCTTGCACTCGTCAAGTGCTGAGTTTTCGTACGATTTAAAAGAGTGTCAACTGCATGTGGAACCATCACCGTAAGCATATTATCCATGACCAATCCTGCTGATTGTCGAATGGACACCGCAGCTGCCGCTGTTGCTCTCAAACAACTCGGCAATGCTCTAGCTACCGGGTCCAAGGTCGAGGAAAAATATGCACATGGACGCTGCTTACCACCAAAAGGTTGCGTCAAAACACTCAACGCACAACCTTCTCTCTCGTGCACGTATAATGTGAACGGCTTACTGTAGTCAGGGGTACCTAACACAGGAGCCGAACACAATGCGTCACGCAATTCAGGAAAACTTTTCTGACATTCTTCCGTCCATGGTAAAGGAGTTGGAACATCCTTACACGTAAGAGCCACCAATGGTTTCGCTAACAGTGAAAAATTCGGGATCCACTGTCTGCAGTATGACGTGATGCCCAAAAAGGCACGCACATCTCTCTGAGTTGTTGGCACAGTCATCCGGGCGATCGCAGCAATTCTCTCTGGGGTCAACCTTCTTCCCTCCTTTGACAATAAGTGACCTAAATAGGTTACTTCTTGGCAACAATATTGAATTTTAGAAGGAGACACCTTGTGATGTAAGTCACAGAGATGTTGCAACAACGATACCGTGGCAATTTTGCAAATGTCTTGAGTATCTGCAGCCACCAATAAGTCGTCAACATATTGGATCAAGGCTGCACCAGCCGGCAACACGAACGCATCTAGTTGGCCCTTCAAGGCTTGACTGTATATCGATGGACTTTCACAATAGCCCTGAGGAGCACGCTTAAACCGGAAGCTGCGGCCACCAAGAGAGAAACCGAAAAGGTCTCTGCTTTCCTCAGCAATCGGAATACTGAAGAACGCATTCTTCAGATCGATTACTGAAAACCAAGATGCCGATGCTGGAATCAGAGTCAGTAGCGCCGTGATGTCGGGCACAACAGTGAACTGAGGAATCACAATTTTATTTACCTCCCGTAAATCGATAACAAAATGATAAACAGGTGGTTTCGAAGGATCAGTACGTTTCAGAATGGGCAACACAGGACTGTTGCACACGTTTCCCCGAGTCTCCTCAATTACATCTTTCTCGATCAAATCATAGATGATCGCCAACAATGCTCGTTCACCGTCAAGAGAGATACGATACTGGGGAATACGTGGCAACCGCACATTAGATTTCAAATGGACAACATAAGGGGAGATGTCAAGCAGGCCCACGTCATTGGGACCTGTTGCCCACAAAGATGCAGGAAGAGAACTCAATTCCGGTGGAAGCTTATCGAGAGACAAGTATATTGGAGAGATAACTCTCTCACCCAAAGTAAGCTTCACTCCCGCAGGAGAGCAATACAGAGTCGCATGTAAACGTTTTAGCAAATCCAGGCCCAAGAGATTTTCACCACACCCAGTGGTCAAAATCAACGGAGCTTCGAGCTCACGTGGCCCAATTGTAAGAAGCAAAGGGCGTGAAACTGGATTGCTAACAGGGGCGCCAGAGAATCCAACGGAAACATTTGTTAAGCCAGACAAAGGTGCGCCAGGGAGTTTCGAATGCATGATAGAACTTTTCGCTGCACCAGTGTCCAACAGAAAAGGCTCAACGACGCCCGAGGTGGCAACTGCGACGTAAGGCCCTCTCTGATCAACCGGAACTGATACCACTCCCTCTCCTTGTCTATGGCTGTCCTAGTAATTACCGTCGTCAGTTCCCTGATCGACGTAATAATCATCTACATTGTACTGAGCAGATCGCCCTTGCGACGATCCACGCTGATCAAAACAATTATTGGAGTCAGAAGTGTTAGTGGAACGATCGTTCTGAGCACCGCGACCCCTACCACGTGATGTCTGCTGAGAACCACTACGACCACCTCTAGACGAATTACCACTATTACGCTCATTGAGGACTGGACAATCAAATTTCAAATGACCCTCCTGTCTACAATAGGCACACTGATTGCACCCTAACGACGATCTTTGTGAGGAGGAATCAATTCGTGATTGTGACCTATTTGATTGAGACTGCGATCTATTACGTTGCTGCGAGTCATTCTGGTTTGAACGCGGAGGGTACGCCTGTTGCAGTAACACTTTAGTTTTGAGTTCTTTCGTTTTCTTGTCAGCACGATCGTTCTCCTCTTTCTCCCTATTCTCATAATATTGGGCCGTAGCCAATATTTGAGCAGAAGTAGAAACAGCCCACGCACTTTCAGAATTTTTCAATTTGTTGCTCAAGTCAGGCAATAAATTGGAAACAAATTTGTCCACAAACAACCTCTGACCACCTTCGGTACCCATATCTTGACCACTATGGTCGATGAAAGCCTCCTCAAATCTCGTAAAGAAATCAGAGACGCTCTCATCCTTCTTTTGCTTGCAAGCAGACAGTTTGTCCCAATTTACCTTCATGGCAGGCATACGCGTTTTCATTAGAGCTATAATTCTCTGAGGGAGATTAGCAATTAACTGTTCAGGTTTCGCACCACCAACTTGTAAACCATCAGCTGCTACAAGCGCAGCCCAATCGCCACCTAATTCATTCGCATGATTCTCCTGACGAATCTTTGTCCATACCGGTTGCGGCACGACATTTCCAAACAGCATATCGATATCGGCAAGATTCATTATCGTAGCGTCTACGAGCTGCGATAATTCTTTATAATACCCTGCAGGATTTTTGCGAGGGTCAGGCAAAGATTGCTTTACCTGTAAAACTTCTGATCGTTTCCATGGAAGATGGATCCACACTCGCTGAAAGTGCGGTGGGACGATAGGAACAGCAGCAGCGTCTCCTGGCATCCACACTGGAGGAACCTCACGCATAGGATACTGACCAGGTGCTCCTAACGGCCCTTCAATGTCTTCTACAAACAATGCTCGAGGCATTATAGAAGGACGAAGGGACAGTAATTGCTCGACTGCACGTCGAACATTGGTACCTATTATCATTCCGCTCGAAAACTGAAGCTGTAGGTTAGTCAAGGCAGTCATTACATCATCGGATGCGTCAGCCGATATTAGGTCACGCAAAACCTTGCACATTTCTTCAAAAACAAATCTTTGTGTCGGTATATTGAATTGATCGAACGTTTTTAATACCGCACGTGGAGGATTCCTAACGGGGCATTTCATCCAACCCATAGCCATATTACACAATGAGTCATGCTCCCTACCACCAGGAAGCTGACTACGTCTTTGAGGACCGTCCGAACCAGCGGACTCAAGAATAGGACCAAGAGAATTGAAGAAGTTAGCAGCTACAGAAGGAGTACGACGTCGAACAGACGGAGACAAAGAATAGCCCAAAGGGGTAACAAGAGAAGTACCAGAAACAGAGGGAACGGCAGGAGAAACCAGAACAGTAGAGGCAGCGGGAGCAGGAGTATGAGGAAGTACAAGTGGAGGAGCAGTAGGGACAGAAACAGGCAGAGGAGCGGGAACAGCTGGAAGTGCAGGGACAGGAGCTGGTTGAGGAGCAGGAGCAGGGGGAACCACAGGAACTGCGGTACCCTGTACATACGGAGGTGGTGACTTCATGAGATAAGACATTAAGGGGTCCTCGATACCTTTCTCCTTTTTGTCCGTATCCGCCGGTAAAGCAGGATAGCACTTATCTACAGACATACGTTGCAATCTATCGAAGACTTCCTTTTCCTTTTCCTCCTTATCTCGCTGAAACTGCTCTGCTTTCTTTACTATGGTAGCAACTCCATCTCTCTGACTACGTTTTAACAGCCTGATTTCTCTCTGTTTGGCTTCTTTACGCCACAACCGAAAGGCATCAAACATGGCCGGCCTTGATTTTTTCTTACACAATTTAGTCTCGAGGTTATCTAAGATCGGGGTCTCGAAACTACCATGAGGTGGCCAACTAAGGACACCATCTTTTTTAGTATAGCGGATCCAATATTTATTAAAAGTAATCGGACCTAGTCCGTGCTTGCTGTAGAGCTCATACGTTGGAGTTCCAACCGGAGGTATCGGACATGAGTCCTCCAATCGGGAATCCGTACCACAACAACGAAAACAACTGAACAAAGTACTACGGCTAGGCATCTTGCACACTAGCTGAGTTTCACAAACTTCAAGGGTTACGGGATTTACCAAGTCCCAGCAATGAACAAAACCCTCGGTTTTTGGCGTCTGCAGGCGTCAAATATTACAACAAAGAACCAAGTACTAAGAACCACAAATGCAATGGAACCATGCAACAACTAAGCAACCACAATCAAGGACTCTGGGAGCGACCCACAAATACTTAACTCAAAGATCGATGGCGTCACCAGGAAGGCCCGTCAATCGTCTCGCTGTACCAAGGTCTACGCCAGGTGCCAAAACAGGTCTACAGTCAGGGCAGCAGTCCGTCGCAGCCGTCAGGAGGTGGGAATCTTCGCGGGAAAAGTCGTCGGGCCACTTGTTTCGACAACAGGATCGATGAAGCGGGGTGCACCTTCCCTCGGAGATTTCACACGAAGTTCCTCACGATCGTCGGGCTTGGACCGGTACCACTGATGCAGCCCTACGTTGGGCGCCAACTGAAGGACTGGGTTTTTCTAAGACCCAGCGGTGCCAGGGGACAACACCTGAAACCTTCGTGGGTAACCTGTTCCGGCGTACAAATGACAGAGACACGGGACACTTCCTTCGGCGTCAAAGATTCGAGGTTTATTTACTGCAGGGAACACAGAAGTCACGTGAAGTACACAGCATGTAGGTTTGCGGGATCTGATTCGAATTGCTACTGTGGGTCGCTCCTTTTTATACACATTTCTCTCATAGGTTAACATGGTACACAAAGGTTTACAACTTGGTTCCCATCATTATCCCCAAGAGGGGTCGCTTTGATGCATTCAGGGTCCGGAACATAAGTACGGAAACATTTGGTGGTTCCCAACTGTAAAAACCCATCTTCCCACCATTAGTACATTCCAATCAGCAGTAAACAGATCGAAGAAGGAACAAGGACAGGTGCAGAGGAAGACAGGAACAGTGGGGAGATCGGAAAGGGTGTAAAAGGGGTGGTATCAGGAAACACGAGCTACAGGCATCAAAGGGACACGCCTAATGAGATGCACGGCTAAGACAATAGACCGGCACGGCAAGATGTGCCTCGAGCGGGGCCATCTGCCTTACAGTATCATCCCCCTCATCATAAAGACACTTTCAAAGGAACATGTGTCTTCCGCAAGAGTCTTGGGAATCCCAGGGTCGCGAAGCGGACAGCGTCCGTTCGCTGGCTACTTGAGGGCAAGAGACAAAATGGATGCCGTATCTAAGATGGAACCCGTGGGCTCGGATGAGGAAACCCACGAAACAAACGAACGGTTTAGGTTAGCACAGCGAAACTGCGCACACCCACTAAACTCGTCATTTGCGGTTCATAGATACCAGACTCGACCATATTCGTGCGAGTCAAAAATACCACTTACGATCGTCACGGAACCTCAGAGCGGGGCGGGAGGAAACCGGGGCAGCAGAGGGGAGCAAGTACAGGGGGACAGGCGATGAGTAAGTACAATAACAACAAATACAATAACAGTTACAACAAAGGGGCAGACAGCAGGAGAAACACGGGGCAAAAGAGCCTAAAAAGGCAACAGAGCAGCGAACACAGCAGTAGATGCCCCGACCGCAGGAGACCACTCCACTCGGTGGCAGGGGGCGTGGTCAGTCGGCGGCGGCAGGATCAGTGAGGCAGGCGGGTGGTGGGTGGCACACGCAGCAGCTGGTGGCCGTGCGGCGCGGGGGTGTCCTAAAGCTAGGTCACACTCACCTGCGTCGCACGGTCGCCATATATGGCCAAGTGCAATGGAGGGCGGAGCAGCTGGGAGGCGGGAGCGGGTAGGGTCAGGCGGGTGGTGGGTGGCACACGCAGTGGGTGGTGGGTGGCACACGCAGCAGCTGGTGGCCGTGCGGCGCGGGGGTGTCCTAAAGCTAGGTCACGTATCCCACTCCACTGTAGAAATCTCAGCAGACCAGACAGACACACCCTGGCACAGATCACTCGCCTGTCACTGACAACAGCGGATACAACCCCCACTTTGCACATGTGCCACTTGACAATGGGGTGTCTCCTGGCCCTCTTATTTACATGATGTATCTTTATAGGTGACTCAGGATATCCCAACATGCCATGGCTAATGACACCTTTCCGCAACTCAAGAACAGCTGCAGATCAGTGGTGCAATAATGCACACGGGCAGACCAGGCAAGTGATTGAGTGGACTTTTGACCTCCTGAAGAGCCGATTCGGGTGCATCAATAAGACGGGCGTATCCCTCCCATATGCACCAGACAAGGTCTGTAAGATCTTCATCGTGTGCTGCATGCTGCACAACATGGCAGCTGAGAAGGCAGTGCCACTCATCCTGGATCCTGAGGAGCAGGAACATCCACCCGTTGAGGATCAAGGGCTTGGTCACGATGCAAGTGATGAAGAGGAGGAGGATGATATCCGTAGTCAGCTCATACGCAACTTCTTATCATAATTGTGAGTGACTGGGAATGAGTGTGCAAGCTTGTAGCATTGAGTGACATGTGTTGCAATGTGTGTGTCCAGCTGACTGTATGCAAAGTAATTTAGATGTGTGTTCTGATGTGTCTCGGAAGTGCTGATGTCATGCCACACAGTAATGAGCAATGACTTAGCTTGAAATTTGCATGTGTCCTACATTGTTCCTATTTCGTACATGCCCATGTCTTTCGCAAAGATTTTTACCGGTGACCCCTTGTGTGTCTGTCATTCCCAGGTTGCTGTGCCTGGTGTCTGTTCGTGTCATATAAGTCCTCCTGCTATTCCTCATGATGATTGCAACGTGGGCCTTATCAGCGTTCCATGCACAGACATGTGTAAATTTCAGTTTGGTAAGAGATCCAAACAGGCTGTGTGGGGTTGGTATGGTTTGGGAATGTGTGGGAACTGTTTCTGTGCATATTGTAGTACCATCCATACATGTCTCATCACCATGGATCAAATGACAAGTTGCACCACTACCATGACATGACAGTCACCCTTCTTGACAGCCATCTGTAGTGGAGTGTGGACTCTGGTGAAGGCATCAATGTGTGTAAACCTTGCCCCTGACACATTGCGGATACCACAGCATGACATTGTGTGGGACATCACACCCACAGGCTCTATGGGGAATTGCAGCCTCGATGTATGCAGCAGGATGTGTTTGGCTCATCCACTTATTCTTGTGTGCCAGTACATTTGGATTTCCAACAACCATGTTGTGAAGGTGTGGGTCAGCGTATGTCCCACATGTTCTGTCAACTGTCCTGTGAGTCTGTTCGTTTGGCTGAATTGCCTCTTGTTCCAGTTTGTCATGTCACTGTCACGTCGCTTCCTCAGGGCTGGTGGAGAACACTGCTTTGCAAGCCTTCTCGGTAAGTTGATTTTGACTTTCTATTCACATGATGCCCAGAACGGTGCGTTGATGACGTCACTACGTTGGGCTGTAGCAAATGAAAACGCTTACGTGGCACCAGTCGGGTGCCGTTAATCCCAGGATACTCTTGTGGCGTGCTACATATCCTGGTCACAATAGGGGTGGTTTTGTGCCATCGCTCCTCATTACTTCCTGTTGAGTTCCGGCCCAGCAGCTTGTTCTGTTTGGCATTTCAAAGCCCAGTTGGACGAGGCAATGACTGCCTCTTGCTGGGCTTCCTTGTGGTCACCTAATTACCTCAGATCTCCCTCCCTGATGTTCCCTTCCTTTCCTTCCCTCGCCTGATCACCCGTTTGAGTCTGTCATTTCTACTCAGACCAAGGGGCTATCGGGAGATGGACCACTTTGAGCATCGCACGTTTCTGAGGATTCAAGGACCTGACAGTCCCAGGCAGTCCTGTGCTGATTGTTTCACCAGCAGTACAGGTAAACTCATTGCATGACTGTTATTTTCTTCAGAGCAATGGCACTGGATATGGACATTGGCTAAAGCAGCATGGCCTCAACACATACTTGATCCGTTTGTGTAGAAAATGTGTTCACCACAGTACAATGTGCCTCATCACTGTCAACACAGATCTCTTGCCACTTTGCATGCGTCATCTATGGCATAATTGACAAAGATTGTGCATATGGGAGTATGTGTACTCTGGCAACATGCATGCAGTTTATCATGGCTATTGATCCCTATTGTGCATGAAGTACATGGTTGTGTATGTATTAGTGCAGGTTGCAACCCACAACGGGCAGGCAACACCTGCTGACGCTGTGTGTCCTGTGCTTGGCCTTTTGGTGCCTGATCCTGTGCCTGTCATTTTTGGTGATTGTTCATCCATTTTCTTTCAGTGACCCATGAGTAACCAGACACTCCTTTCTTTCCATACACCTGTTATATTGTGCCTTTAAAACCTCCTTGTCTTTGTGTACTAGTTTTTGCCTGGTGTCTCACCTCTTCTGCCATCAGGTGTTCACTCATTCCTGCTGCTCCCTCCCCTGAGGCACCACCTCACCGAGTGCCCTGTTTCTGCAACACACACGCCTCCCAGATGCTCCTCCCTCCCTCCACCCATTCTTAATGCATGCAGCAGCTTGTCTGTGCCGCTGTTGCACCACCTCCGTGCCAAAGGCAGAACCATCAGTGCCTGCAATGTGCACAGTGCAAGACCCTCTGGTCCTTGCATGACCCACGTAACACAACAGACTCATGCTCCAGCCACCCTCCGAACAATTAACACCAGACAATCGAGACTGTTATCAGGCAACCCCTAAGCGCATACACTACAGCTTCGCATGGTGTGTGTGCAGCTCCTACTGCCAACACCGAGGCGGCCCGCCTAACAGACCATGTCTGTATAACCAGGTCATGTGCCTCCTACTGCACACCCGCTCCATCCACCAGCACGCCATTGGACTCTGTTACCTCATCAACACAACAGCCCCACACATCGCTTTCATTACAGTAACCTGGTTGAATGCATCCTCAGCACACAACTTCCATATTGCATCACAGATGGATACAAGATCACCCGCAGGGACCGCACCAACAATCCAGGAGGATGAATTGCAATTCATTCACAAGTACACCCTCAGAGTCACAAACAACACCAAGGACACACTCAGCATTGTCAAGCACCTGCACTTCAGGTTTCACACCAGCCCCCTGACAAGCCTCAGACTAACACTCATCTACATATTACCAGGCCTGCATCCACAATTCCGCAAAGCCATCAACAACTACATCAGAACACAGGCCCTCACCTCCACAGACTACATGTGGCAGGGGGACAGCAACTTCTGGCTGGAGGACAACCACACCACCATCCTTAATTGGTACATCAACATTTGCATCCAGTTGTCCGACAAGCAACACACAGCACCACACTCCGCTACAGATCCACCAAAGATGCTTGACCTAAGTCAACACAAACGAGATGTGTGGCACCCTCACACAGGACACTCCAACCAACGACATTGCCACACCCTGCAACCGCACACACTGGACCAGCGACTGATCCAACACTCTTGCCACATTGGTGGACTTTCCTGTGAAGCACAACAACAGTTAAGCCACCACGGACAATGCAGACCTACTGGACTCATACAGGTCTAGTCGGACTCTTAAGCAAACCTTGCAAACAAACAACCATCAGTTACCTTTCAGCCCTGAAATCCGCAACACACAGACATCACCATATCATCATCACGGACAAGAGGACAACCTTCAGGTATGGCCTCGGCACCAACACACACAACATCAATCAATCAATCATTGACACTTATAAAGCGCGCTACATACCCGTAGGGTCTCAAGGCGCTGGGGGGGGGGGGGTGCCGCTACTGCTCGAACAGCCAGGTCTTCAGCTTCTTCCTGAAGGAGAGGTGGTCTTGGGTCAGGCGCAGGTCGGTCGGGAGGGAGTTCCAGGTCTTGGCGGCCAGGTAGGAGAAGGACCTTCCTCCTGTATTCGCTCTTCGGATGCGGGGGACGGCGGCGAGGGCGTGGTTGGCTGAACGGAGGTGGCGTTTGGGAGCGTAGAAGTTGACTCGGCTGTTGAGGTAGCTCGGGCCTTGGTCGTGTAGGGCTCTGTGTGCGTGGGTGAGGAGGCGGAAGGTGATTCTTTTGTTGACGGGGAGCCAGTGAAGGTCTCTCAGATGTTCGGAGATGTGACTGGTTCGTGGGATGTCGAGGATGAGTCTGGCTGAGGCGTTCTGGATCCGCTGGAGTCTCTTCTGGAGCTTGGCGGTGGTACCGGCGTAGAGGGCGTTGCCGTAGTCCAGTCGGCTGGTGACGAGGGCCTGGGTGACGGTCTTTCTGGTCTCGGTGGGGATCCACCAGAAGATCTTCCTTAGCATGCGTAGGATGTTGAAGCACGCCGAGGAGACGTTGTTGACCTGCCTGGTCATGGAGAGGGAGGAGTCCAGGATGACGCCCAGGTTTCGTGCGTGGTCTGTCGGTTTGGGTGCGGTGCCCAGGGCGGGAGGCCACCAGGAGTCGTCCCAGGCGGAGGGTGAGGAGCCCAGGATGAGGACCTCCGTTTTGTCCGAGTTCAGTTTCAGGCGGCTGGTCGTCATCCACTCGGCCACCTCTTTCATCCCTTCGTGCAGGTTGGCTCTGGCGGCGGCGGGGTCGTTGGTCAGGGAGAGGATCAGCTGGGTGTCGTCGGCGTAGGAGATTATGCTGAGGTTGTGTTTGCGTACGATGGCCGCGAGTGGGCTCATGTAGACGTTGAAGAGGGTGGGGCTCAGCGATGATCCTTGGGGGACGCCGCAGATGACTTCGGAGGCCTCTGACTTGTACGGTGGTAGGCGGACTCTCTGTGTTCTTCCGTCGAGGAAGGAGACGATCCATTCCAGCGCCTTGTCCTGGATGCCGATGTTGCTGAGGCGCCGTACTAGGGTGCGGTGGCAGACCGTGTCGAATGCCGCGGAGAGGTCTAGGAGGATGAGGGCCGCTGTTTCTCCCTTGTCCATCAAGGCTCGGATGTCATCGGTGGCGGCGATGAGGGCGGTCTCGGTGCTGTGGTTGGCTCGGAAGCCGGACTGTGAGGGGTCGAGGGATCCGTTCGTCTCGAGGAAGGCGGCCATCTGCTTGTTGACGGTCTTCTCGATGACTTTGGCTGGAAACGGGAGGAGCGAGATGGGGCGGTAATTCTTGAGTTCGGTGGGGTCCGCTGTGGGTTTTTTGAGAAGAGCGCTGAGTTCGGCGTGCTTCCAGCTCTCGGGGAAGGTGGCGGTGTCGAAGGATGTGTTGATGATGTCTCGCAGGTGGGGTGCGATGACAGCGTCGGCCTTGTTGAAGACGTGGTGAGGGCAGGGGTCGGTCGGTGATCCGGAGTGGATGGAGTTCATCGTGCGGATGGTGTCTTCGGTGCTGATCGGGGTCCAGGCGTGGAGGGTGGTGGTGGGGGGTGGTTGTTCGGTCATGGTGTGCGTTGGTTGGTTGTTGAAGCTGTTGTGTATGTCCGCGATCTTGTTGTGGAAGTATGAAGCGAGGGAGTTGCAGAGGTCTTGCGATGGGGTGATGTCGTTGTTTCCTGCGCTGGGGTTGGAAAGCTCTTTTACGATGTTGAAGAGTTCTTTGCAGTTGTGTGCGTTGTTGTCCAACCGGTCCTTGAAACATGAATTACCTCATCGACATTGTGAGTGAACTATCTAACCCCAGCTCTCCATCCAAAATACATCCCACCCTTGCAAGGCCAAGGGGATCCCTTGCAACTTTCTACCACTCCAAGCTCGTGGACGTACACAACAGCCTCGCCACACAGAGGTAGACAGCGCTATTATCCACAGGACATACCCCCCACTCAGGTCCTGGACTCCCGTCGGCAGCAAAGACACCACCCTGCTCATGTACACTATCCACTCCGGCTCGCCATCAGGACCCTTCCCACACAACATCTCAATCACAGCATACCCCATCCTTGAAGCCCACCTCCGGCACGTCATGAATGTCTCCTTTGAGTATGCCACTTTCCATATAAGCTGGAAGCATGCAGAGACCCAGGCCCTTCTTTAACAACGGACGGCAGTACCGCAGGATCTCCTGGAACATCACCCTGCTTCCCAACCCGGCAAATGTCATCAAGAACAACTGACCATCTCCCTTCAAGCAGGTGGTCCTGGGTCAAGCGCAGGTCGGTCGGGAGGGAGTTCCAGGTCTTGGCGGCCAGGTAGGAGAAGGACCTTCCTCCTGTTGTCGCTCTTCGGATGCGGGGGACGGCGGCGAGGGCGTGGTTGGCTGATCGGAGGTGGCGTTTGGGAGCGTAGAAGTTGACTCAGTTGTTGAGGTAGCTCGGGCCTTGATCGTGTAGGGCTTTGTGTGCGTGGGTGAGGAGACGGAAGGTGATTCTTTTGTTGACATCCACAGTACAACTGCATGCAGGAGATAGTTCTCCCACATCACCAAACAGACCTGGTACTCCCTCCCTGGGCACCTCCACATGATCCATGACCTCTACACCCTCATAAAACTCTTCAAAAACTGTCTTTCCAAGCAGTATGGCTGCAAATGATCTTCACATAAATCCACTCCTAGTCAAGACAAACAGTCACCTAGGTTCACGACACCAGCCGAGCTCTTATTTAGCTCTAGATCACTTCCTGGCAGTGCTTTGTCACTTGTAGCTCCTACGAATTTTAATATCCCAGTTTTAGTCTCCTGGGTTACTTTTGTGTTAGCGCAATTATTTCCCTTGTTTTTAACTCTGCCGGCCACGCTTACCTGCAAGCTGCCATTCCTACTTGCACGATAATTTGGTAAAGCACCGCATTTTGCGGGTCCCTCGCCAGTGTCTCGACGGCGGCCATATTGGGTGAGGGGTGAGTCACAGTGCGGTCTAGTCCTCATTTAGGAGGCGCGACCAACAGAAATTGCAGCCATGCATACGCGCAGCGTCATCGCGCAGCGGGATCGCCGGACTGACGCCGGAGTTACGCCTGAGTTCAGCCCGTCTGCGCCCGTCCGCGCTGAGGACGGGCTGCAGGTCGGGCTGGACCCGGCTTTTACTTCTTCTCCACTCTTTGAGGCAAGTAGGCAATATTCCATGTCTGAATTCCTCTCACTTAAACCAAGCTTTCAACCTTGTTCACATCGCTTCTCGCCTGAAGGGATACTGCACTCTCTCTGTTGTAGGACATGTTCTGTTTCTTTTTATTTCTCATCTATTGATCTTATTAAACCATCTCCCCCTCAAACACGGCCAGCTACTTCCCTAAGATCCAGCTTTCTTATCAATGCGCGTTCACTCATCAAGCATAACGTGGCCTTTCACGATTTTGTGGATGAGCGACAGCCGGACTGGGTGTTTATTATGGAGACCTGGGCCTCTGACACCTCCGGTCACGATTTGCTTATGGCCATTCCTGATGGCTATTCCTTGCATAGGCAGGATAGACTGCTCCGCAGAGGAGGAGGAATTGCTATTCTTTCAAAATCCTCTCTTCCCTGCAAAATGAAATTACTATCCACGCCTCAAGATCAATTTGAAGCTCTTTATTTTTGTATCACGTGTGCCCCTTTGGCATCTTTTACAGGGATTTTGATTTATAGGCATCCGGGTCCCAGACCTGGCTTTTCTTCGGACTTATTGAGAATTCTTGAACCCTACTTTGGTAAGCCCTGCTTCACCATTTTAGGCGATCTGAATTTTCATCTCGATGAGGCCAACTCAAAAGATACTTTATCATTGGTTGAGTCACTTGGAGCCTGTGACTTTCTTCAACTTGTGAATAGTCCCACTCATAAGGCTGGTCATATACTTGACGGGGTATTTTCTAATGACCTGAGACTCTCTACTGGCCCCCCTCTGCCACTGGTCTGGACAGACCACTTCGCAGTACCAATGGAATTTGTTCTTCCTGCCCCTTGTTCTGGCATCCAGGCTACCTCCTCACGTACTCTTAGGAGAAACTTTAGGAACATCACGGATGAGGCTCTTGCCTCTCTTGTCTCCTCTACTGAATCTCTTTCCCGAAAAAACGCAGTTGAGGCAGCTCAAGATCTGATGGATTCTATTTCCAATGCTGTGGATAAACTTGCCCCCGCATCTCTGCGCTATGTAGCCCGGCGGAAGCCTACTGCACCTTGGTTCTCTGACCAGCTGAGACTTCTGAGGCAGGGATGCAGGAGCACTGAGAGAAGTTGGAGGAAATCTTGGGACTCTAAAGATCGAGAGGCTCACAAGTATGCATTGCGGGAGTATAAACAGAGAGTGGTAATGGAGAAGCAGGAGTACTTTTCCAATCGTACCAGCTCTCTTACATCTTCTAGGGAGCTGTTTAAAATCGCTGGCTCGTTATGCTCCCTTCAACTCCCGGATCCTGTAGTTAGTTCGCAGGAACTATGCAATAATATCTCAGACTTTTTCCATAAGAAGATCCTTGATATCCATGTCTATTTGGAAGCCGATTGCCACTCTTTGGATCAGAATATCTTTCCTGTCATATCTAATCTTGACTCTTCATGTAAAGACCCTCCCAAATCACTCATGGAGTTTCCTCCTTTGTCTCTGGAGGGACTGAAAGTTTTATTGGACAGGACTAAATCCGCTTCCCCCATGGATCCTCTACCTCTTAAAAAACTTAAAGAGTGTAGAAGTACTCTTCTTCCTCCCATGCTCATGGCTATGAATAAAGCTATTGCCCAGGGCTCTTTTCCAACGGTATGGAAGAAGGCTATTGTGAAGCCTCTACTCAAAAAACCGTCTCTCAACCCAGGCCTTCTTAAAAACTTCAGGCCTATCTCCCTTCTCCCTGCTCCAGCAAAAATATTGGAGGTGCATCTTAACCTCCACCTGTCCTCCTTTCTCGATGACTCTGAATATTTAGACAACACGCAACACGGATTCCGAAAACACCACAGCACAGAGTCTGCTCTTACCCTTTTGGCCGACAACATCCGGCGCAAAGTGGACTCTGGCCAAACTACTGTTCTGGTCCTGCTGGATCTCACGGCTGCGTTCGATTCCCTGTCTCCCGCCATTTTAACATCTCGTCTTAGGGAGGCAGGGGTTACTGGACCAGCCCTGAGTCTTTTGAATTCCTTTCTTCTGGAAAGGGAGCAGAGAGTAATGCTCGGGAACTACCTCTCCCCTGCCAAGTCTTTGCAATGTGGGGTGCCACAAGGGTCGGCATTGAGCCCGACCCTGTTTAACATCTATGTGGCCCCCCTTGCTAGACTAGTAAGATCGCAGGGGATGGAGGTGGTGTCCTACGCCGATGACACCCAGATTATGGTGTCTCTGGCGCATTCCTCTGTCATGACATCCGCCTCCAGCTTTAGGGTATGCATGCAGTATGTGGCAGACTGGATGACTATTAATTCCCTTAAGCTTAACGGCGAAAAGACAGAGGTACTGGTCTTTGGAAAGCACCAGGATGTTTGGTCGAGCGAGTGGTGGCCTTCTTCTTTTGGCACCTGCCCCACTCCATCCCAATCAGCCAGAAATCTTGGTGTGGTATTCGACACCTCACTCTCTCTGTCCCTACAAGTTAACAGGACCGTGGCCACATGCTGGGGTGTGATTAGGATTCTTAATAGAATCCGTGGATATCTCTCCCCCCAGGCGCGCAAACAAGTTGCAGTCGCTCTTGTTGGCTCCAGGTTAGACTATTGCAACTCTTTGTATATGGAGTCTAATAAGAGCCTCATACACCGACTGCAAATTGTGCAGAATGCTGCTGCACGCTTTGTTTTGGCTCTTCCTAAGTCATCATCTGCCACCAAGGCCAGGAAAGACCTTCATTGGCTTCCTGTGCAGCACAGAATTTCTTTTAAAATTCTCTGTTTGGCTTATAGAGCATTGGCGGAGGGATTAACGAGTGCGATTAGTTCCTTACTCACTCGCTATGTTCCAACTAGAGGTCTCCGGTCCGGTGGACTTTTCCAACTTGTCGTGCCCCGCTTTAGGCTGACTAGATGGGGAGCTAGGGCCTTTTCAGTTGTTGCCCCGCAGCTTTGGAACTCCATCCCAATTGAGATAAAAACGTTACCCTCAATTGATCTGTTTAAAAAGGAACTTAAAACTTGGTTCTTCAGTAGGGCCTACCAATGATTGAATGCTACATGTGGTGACGAGCTGTTATTTTGATGTAGGCGCCTTGACGCCCATTGGGCAAAGTTTGCGCACAATAAGAATCTTTTCATTCATTCATTCATTCAGCCGGTTCAACTACGGCAATGCCCTCTACGCAGGAACAACAGCTAGACTCCAGGAGGACTTGTGCACATCCAGGGTACATCCGCACATCTCATCCTCAACATCCCCTGCCACAGCCACATGACCGTCCACCTGAGATACCTACAGTAGGCTCACTGTCAACTGCAGGATCACCTTCATACTCCTCAGCCACACTCATGAGGCACTCCACAACCCCAGCCCCAAAGACGAACATGGACGTCTCCCATCCAACACCCCATTGCCCCAACTCCGTCAAGCCAACCTTGCCCTGGGCACCATTCATCATATCCACAGTACAACTGCATGCAGGGGATAGTTCTCCCACATCACCAAACAGACCTGGTACTCCCTCCCTGGGCACCTCCACATGATCCATGACCTCTACACCCTCATAAAACTCTTCAAAAACTGTCTGTCCGAGCAGTATGGCAAGCCCCCCCCCCCCCTCAGCAGATTGAAACCATCACGGGTGAGTATTATGCTCCATGTATGAATTTGATGAAACATTGTGACCTATGTGTGTCCTCGCCCGGACTTAGATCCCAGTGTATGGATGGCTTGAGTTTGTTCCACACTCTGGCATACTTTGACATATCCCCACACATATGTTGTTGACTCATGGAAAATTACTGCAACATCAATTTCACTTGTGTTTGTTTTGTTTATTTATCTGTCTTGTGCGGGGAAACGTGAGTAAGTGCTAGGTGATGTACAAAAATTATGGGAATCCAAAGTTCACAGAGGGAGATGTGATGCCTTGCAGTTTAAGTCAACCGAGTCCAGACCACATTGCTTGGCATCATTGTTCAGACTGCAACCAGGATGTCCATGTGGGAGAGTAAGACAGTCAATGAGGTGATGCTATTGCACACAATGGCAAGATGCCAGACCAGGTGACCTGGGAGATGGGCATGGCCCACTGTCTCTCACTGTCTTTTCCGTGGATGACCCACCTTCCTTGGGGGACCCTCATATGCAGGCCTTGACGATGCATGGGACGCTCCATCGGACAATTCCTGCTCCTCCTCCCTCCCTGTGCCTGTTGGCGGTTTTCACCTAGATGTTTCTTGCCTGGTGACACAGGGAGGGTGCTCTATGTTGTCAGCGATCCGACAGAGAGAATGGCTTATGTCCTTTTGCACCGCCAGGAGCTCGGCCAGTCTTGTCTCCATCCGTCCTTGGTGTTCTAGTTGACTGGCGTGTTGCTCGGCCTGCAGGTTTTTGTTCTCTGTGAGGGACCCCACTACCTGGCTGAACTCCCTGGTGTCCCACGGGTATGCCTCCATGATGTTGCGCAGTTCAGACTACCGGGTCCTGCAGCTGGCTGGTCAGGTTCTCGCCCTCCGCCTGGTGCCACTCCCACCACCCCTGCCCACAAGAGCCTGGCCTGCCGCTGTGGGTACATCAGGTCGACGGGACCCCTGAGGGATGGCATTGGTGGTGTTGTCTGTCACCTCCTGGGTGCCTGGCGAACCTTGTCCCTCATTGTCAGACTGGCTCAGTTGTTGAGCATGGGCAGGGCTCCGAGATGTCTGCTGGGATGTGACAGGAATGGGTGAGGTGGTAGGCGCAGATGTTCCTGATCCAGCTGCTGCACGGGTTTGGGCACCAGAGGTGCCTGGTTGGTCGGGTTCATCCGTGGAGTGGTGAGAGGCGTCGCTGTTGGTGGGATCAGGGTACTGCGTAGCCTGGGACTGTGTTTCATCTCCCCCATTGTTGGGGTAGATTCTGCACATTGCCCTGTGGGTGTGAGAGACAGTCAATGTTATTGCCATTTAATGCAACATCCATTTTTCATATACATTGTCATTGGCACTGTTCCACCTGGCAGTTGTCTATGCTTTGGATTGTTCTCAATGTTCACTTGTGGATGGATATGTTGTGGGGTCAGATTGATCTGTGCTCAGGAGTCATTGACATGTGAGGGACTATTTACAATGACTTGCACAGCCATGCATATCAGCAGGGATTCGCCAGTCATTGTGCACCACAGCTATGCCAGGATGGATGCAACACATTTACAATGTGGATCACCATGGTGGAAAAACGGCACAGCTGCATCACGCATCTGTGCCGTAGGAGTGGCACATTGCTGGAGTTGAGTCGCCGGCACAACGCAGCACCACGGATGCTCTGTGGGGCCCTATCTGTACAATGCTGCGTCAATCCTTTTGCCTGCTTCAAGCATGCACAGGGGTTTGAGGAAGCATGTGCATAAAAGTGACTTAGTGAAATCTTTAAGATTTCACTCAGCCAAATTTGGGAGGTGTTGCTGCGCCATGACAGCCACCCACCGCCCCCTCCGCACCAGAACACCTACTACTGGCGCAGGGCTTTAGAACGTGGCACATCTTCAAGATGCGACTCCTTGTAAATACCGAGCACCATGGTGCAACTTTTGTGCATCCGCTGCGTCATAAAGGTGAGGCAACGGCGTCGTGAAAGAAGCGCAAGGGACTTGTGAATCTGCACTGTGCACTTTTTGCTTGGATGCTTCAGCAGATCTGTATTGGTTTGTTATGTTACATGACGATTGTGACACTGGGGGGCACTCCATTGCCTGTCCCAGGAGGCTATGTTTATGTAAGGGATGTGTGTGACAGGCCGTGCTTGTAGTTGGAGTCTGATTTGGAACTGGGCCTCCCTTGTGGTATGGCTGCCCCCCATGGAGCATGCTGCCATGACAGTGGTTGTTAGTTTCTGTCCGAGATATTTGACTTTGTTGTCCTGGTGTTTGTGTTTGCACTGGTGACAGGAGGGCCTTGTGCTGCCTAAACCAGGGCCTAGTGTGAGCTATCTTGTCAGTACATTCCCACTCCATGTGCATCGAGCATGGTGCATGGGTGTGTACCTTGCCCATATGGGATGAGTGCAATTGGGCATGGGTGTCCACAGAAATGTTTATAGGGGTGGCCAAATTTTTAGCTTCATCACCATCCTCCTTGCACCCTCTTCCCCTCTGCGTTGCACACTTCTTGCACTCTGCCTTGCACCCTCCTGCCCTTTGCCTTGCACCCTTCTGGCCATCTGCCTTGCACCCTTCTGGCCCTCTGCCTTGCACCCTTCTCCCCTCTGCCTTGCACCCATCTGGCCCTCTCCCTTGCACCCTTCTGACCCTCTGCCTTGCATCCTTCTGGCCTTCTGCCTTGCACTATTCTCCCCACTGCCTTGCACCCTCCTTCCCTCTGCCTCGCAAACTTCTCGCCCTCTGCCTTGCACCCTTTTTGCCCTCCCCCTTGCACACTTCTTGCCCTCTTCCTTGAACCCTTTTTGCCCTCCCCCTTGCACCCTTCTTGCCCTCCCCCTTGTACCCTTATCGCCCTGCCCCTTGCACCCTCCTCCCTCTGCCTTGCACACTTCTTGCACTCTGCCTTGCACCCTCTTCCCCTCTGCCTTGCACCCTTCTGGCCCTCTGCCTTGTACCTTTCAGGCCCTCTACCTTGCACCCTTATGGCCCTCTGCCTTGCACCCTTCAGGCCCTCTGCCTTGCACCCTTCTCGCCCTCTGCCTTGCACCCTTCTCCCCACTGCCTTGCACCCTTCTCCCCACTGCCTTGCACCCTCTTCCCCTCTGCCTTGCACCCTTCTGGCCCTCTGCCTTGCACCCTTCTGACCCTCTGCCTTGCACCCTTCTGGCCCTCTGCCTTGCACTCTTCTCCCCACTGCCTTTCACCCCCCTCCCCTCTGTCTTGTACCCTTCTGGCCCTCTGCCTGTCACCCTTCTGGCCCTCTGCCTTGCACCCTTCTGACCCTTTGCCTTGCACCCTTCTAGCCCTCCCCCTTGCACCCTTCTCACCCTCCCCATTGCACCCTCCTCGTCCTCCCCCTTGCACCCTCCTCCCCCCTGTCCTGCACAATTCTCGGCAACCCCATTGCACCCTTCCCACCCAATGGTGGGTGCTGCCACCTGGGACAATGGCACCATTTCAAAAGCATGATGGACTAGGGCCGGCCCTGACTGGGCGCACACCAGACACACTGGCGATCCAGGGGGACCAAGAGCCACCCTTAACTCTCCCCTGCGGACGCCCATGCAATTGGGTTGTATTTGGAGTCCCACGATGCATTTTGTGACACCAACCCTCCCATCATAACGGACGTCCATTCTTGGGTCTGTGCTTCCTGTAGCATGGGACATAGCATGTTCTTGGTTTGTCCATAGGGCATACACATGTTAGTGGCATTAGCGTTGTTTTTGCCTGTAGTTATGGGCGGCTGGCGCTTGGGGTTGTTGCTGGCATTTTTTGTACTTAGAGTGTGGAGGCCATTACCCCCATGTTACATGAGTTGTTTGTGTACTCACCAGGCTCTACGACTCCTTCAATGCCATGTACTCCCAACGGTGGTAGCAGGGCCATGACCTTCTCCTCCCAGGAATGGTACTGTACTGGTCTGCGGGGACCACCACCTCCAGTGACCTGGCTTTGGGCGTACTCTTCTTCCGCAGATCGTACCACCTGGCCTGGCACTCCCTCCTGGTGCGTCTGATGGGTGCAACAGCATTCACCCTATTGACTATCCTCTCCCACAGACATGTTTTATCAGCTATGCTGGTCCGTCTGACCAATGCGCCAAACAGCTGAGGCTCGACTCTGATGACTTTATCTACAAGGATCTCCATCTCCTCCTTTGTGAACTTTGGATTCTTCTGTGCGGACATGGTGTGGAGTGAATGTGATTGGGGGGGTGACTGTGTGTATGGATGTGGGTCTGAATGTGAATGGGGTATGGGTCTGAATGTGATTGGGGGTATGTGTTAAGGTGGATGTGTGCAGTTGTTGGTGTGTTGTCAGTGTCTGTAGCTAAATGGGTATGTTGCAAAGGATCACGGTTTGTGTGTGTGGGCCCTTTTTATTGTTCCATTTGTGGGTGGTGCTTAGTTTGAATTTTTCGTGAGTGTGTTATAAGGGGTGGGTCTGAGTTAGGCCCTCTGTTTGCCTGTTTGGATCTGGCCAGGACATTCCTTTCCAATGGTTTGTACACAGGAGACATGTTTTGTGGTGTTGTGCGAGTCGTTTGCACCCTCCTTGTGCTGTTTTTAGGGCTTTGTGTGCGCTTCGTTCAGGGGGGGTTCGTTTCGAATTTGATTTTGTGGCTCGCTCATACACAAGGTTTTTACGGGGTTCGCGTGCGCTTCGTTAAGGGGGTTCGTTTCATATTTGATTTTGTGGCTCGCTCATATGCGCCGTTTTCCGTACAAATCGCAGCTCATACGCAATGTTTTCCTGTACGAATCGCGTTCTCGGTCCCCGGTACGGATCGTACTTGTCGGGTCGTACAGCATGTTTACGAATCGTACAGTTCACTTACCGGGTCCATATCGTACGGATTTTCACTTGATTTTCATACAGTTTGCAAAGATCCGGACGTATTTTTTACCAACGGATCGTACTAAGCGATTCGGAAGGATTTGTACGATTCGTACGGTAACGGCTACGAATACGAATCGTCGTACGATCAGAATCGACCCCAATGTTTCTGTAAATTCACATATTGTTTCCACTTCAAATTAAACAAAACATCAGAAATAATCAAGATGGACCCTCCCAGAATATAGTGAGTGGAGCTTCAGATTTGCTGGTTGCATCGGAACACAGGGAATAATTTTGAAATATGCATTGTTATGTCATGGATGAATGACTGCATTTGAATACAATGCCCATTAGATTCCAAATGTTAGACTAATGTTCTGATTTGTTACCTTTTCCTCAAATTTTAAAGCGCTCTGATATCCTTCGGGATCAAGTTTGCGCTATATAAAACTTTATAAATAATTTTTTTTTTAACTATTGTTTGAGTTTTGGCCCCTTTATTTTACTTCTCCCCATATGATTTTGCGAGACTCTCAAGGGAACGTAAAACATCTGATGGCAGTCCCAGTAATTTTCCATGCAAGACTTGCAGGACCATGACAGGATCAGCAATTTTCCATGTGGGTCTCGTGAGTGTCTCGCCAGATCGCACAACCCTCAAGCAGCAAGCCTCTCTCTCTGAAGCTTGCAATCTACTCTTGCAAGAATATCATGGGATTGCAACACAATTGTAGGGAAATAGTAGTATGTGGGAAGCACTAGCCTCTCCACTAAGAACCCTCTGTTGGATAATGGGCGTGCATACTAGAATATGAGAAGGGACTACCCTCTGCTTTTAGACCTCTCTCTCAAATAACAACTATGCATAGGAGGGCATGTGCAGGGACTGGCCTTCCCCCTGAGACCTCTCTCTTGAATAATGGGTATACATAGTAGATTGTGTTGTGGGACTGGCCTCTCCTTTGAGACCTCTCTCACAGATAATGGGTGTGCGAAGTAGGGTGTGTGGATGGAGTAAACTCTCCTTTGAGGCCTCTCTCTCAGATGATGAGTGTGCATAGCAGTGAGTGAAGAGAGACTGCCCTTTCCTCTTAGCCCTCTCTCTGAGATGACGGGTGTGCATAGAAGTGAGTGTAGAGGAACATCTCTCTCCTTCTAGACCTCTCTCTCAGATGACAGGTGTGCATGGTGGAGTATGTAGAGAGACTGGCCACTCTCCTGAGACCTCCCTGTCAGATAACGGGTGTGCATAATATGGTGTGTGGATGAACTGGCCTTTCCTTTCAGAGCTCTGTCTCAGATGACCGGTGTGCGTAGTAGCCTGTGGAGAATAGCAGGCCTGTCCTTTCACACCTATCTCTCAAATGACAGGTGTGCATAGTAGTGTGTGGGGAGGGACTGGTCTCTCCTGTCAGACCACCCTCTCAGATGACAGATGTGGGTAGTATAGTGCAGGGAGAGACTGGCCTCTTCTTTCAGACTTCTTCCTCAGATGACAAATGAGCATGGTAGGGTGTGTGGAGGGAGACTGGTCTCTCCGCTAAGACCCCACTCTTGAATGACGGGTTTCCGTGGTAGGGTGTGTGGATGGAATGACCATTCCTTTCCTTTCAGATCTCTGTCTCAGATGATGGGTGTGCGCACTAATGTGTGGAGAATGACAGGCCTGTCCTTTCAGACTTCTTTCTCAGATGATGGGTATGCATAGTGGGATGTATTCAGAGAGACTTGTCTCTCAGCTGACACCTTTCTCTCAGATGACAGATGTGTGTAGTAGTGAGTGGAGAGGGACTGTCTTCCCTGCTATCACCCCTCTGTATGATCATAGATGCGCATAGTAGGGTGTAGGAAGAGACTGTATGTTACTCACAACTCTAACCAAGCTGTTGGGTGTAGTTAGTACACTCTGATAAACCTCCAGAAATACTTCTTCCTACAGTAGCAAGTGTGCATACTACAGTGTATTCAAAGGTCAGCTACTACTTTCTACTTTTTACAATCCTGCAAGAGTCTTGCAAAATAGTAGCATTTGAAAAAAAAAGAATTAACCATCAAATCATCACAATGCTTATTTCTTATACACTTTCTCTCAAAAACAAGGACCACAATATGCATTCCTATGTATAGAGTATATTGAGAACTCATCTACTCCTTTTTGTTTTTTATGATTCTGCGAGAGCCCCGCAAGATCGCAAAAATTATACAACAATATACATTTATTATCTTCACAGTATTTATCCCTTAGATACCTCTTCTCTGAATCTAGGTGGAAAGCATGCCTTTCTGCTTCCCCCTTACTTCATTTCCAGAACACCTCCAATTTTTCACAGTAATGGCTGCCATTTAATTTATAGGATTCCAACAGCCAGCCAATCAGAATGCTTGCTTGCTTGAGTGTGAAGGCTCACGCGAAAAACAGTCTCTAGAACAATAACAGTGCTTTATTTTTATTTCACACTCTCGTGGGACGCCGAAGGGACTCTTGCGAGCCCATCTGTCAAAATAGGCAATTATTTTTGACAGTTAATATCTCACAAACAACTGAATGAATTTGAACCAAATCACAAAAAGCACAATCTGCTGACCAAGATCTAGCTTCCTGACAAATTTGGTGTAATTATGTTCAGCAGTTTTTGCTGTAGCCCTGCCTATGAAAAACGCATGGGGATTTTGCATTTTCAGACCTCCCTCTTTTTATCGTGTCACGCTTGACGGATCACACCAAACCTTTCCATGCACAAACCAGTCAAAAAGTAAAACTTTTTGGGAGAGTCTTGTGGGGATTCGTCAAACAGTACCAAAGTTATTAGCAACAAAAGCAACACTTTTTCCATGTAAAAGCACTGCCTAGTGGCGACCGCTGCTAGGTAATATATATATAATCCAAAACATCCCATTCACTCACACCAAATATATGTCACATTAATTTTTGTATAGTATTGTCTATACTGAAGTATAATTTCATGGGCTATGCATCCTAAGTAAGTGCAAGTGTCGACAATATAATGCAAAGACTAGCCCACACTAAAACTATAAGAGCCCACCAAGCTCTGGCCTTGGCTTAACCCAGGTCCTAGCCCTAATCTTAGCCTTGCAACTAATCTTAGTCACCAAATCAACACTAGACCAGAAACTTACACTAGCCGTAATACCTGGTGTTGTAGGTTCAGATTATGTTTTGAATCTTGATCTCTTTTGGAGCTCATTTAGAGCCTGGTGTGTGGCCTGCAGGCCTCTTAAGTCAGCAGAGGCTTCGGCTGCTGGCCAGAGGAATGCCCTTCGTATTTAGTGCCACCTGTGGAGCAGCCAGTACAATAGCTCCACTGAAGGCACTAAGCAGTGCTGATCAGGCATAAAGTTTGATATGCCCCCTCTACAAGGTTTTTGTTTTCTGTTAACAACAGGGCCGGACTGGGAACCAAACCCCATTGCCCCCCCACTCCCGGGGGTTGGGGGTGCCGCCGAGCTCTTTGCCATGGCCGGTTTTCGGCCAATTTTGTTACAGGGCCGATTTTGCAGCTATGCTGCAAAAAAGGCCCTGTAACAAAATCGGCCCCCAGGGGCCCAAAACCGGCCCCCACCCGTGCGGCACACCGGGGGATTGCCCCGTGCCCGCTACCGCCAGTCCGGCCCTTGTTAACAAGCTCCCTAAGAGGGGGATGGTTTTCAGAACACAAAACAATGTCCCGGATATGTATGAGGTGCTCACCTTGTATGTCATGTGGGGGCAATAATACAGTGTCCATACCAGGTAGTAAACATGAGTGACAGGTGCCTGTTGTGCCCCACCCTAAATATGGCAGAGGGATCGCCATTGTCCCCTAGCTCCCCAGTGGCACATGTGCCATCCGGTGGAGTCAGCTGAGACTCTGTGGTTGTGAAAATAGAGCATCACCCGACTGCAAACAGAGTGGGTGAACCACAACTTTAGTGGGGCAGGATCAATTTCGATTTACGGCCTCCACTCCCTTAGTTCTCATGATATGTCCTCTAAATGTTTGTGGCCTGATTTTTTACAGTCAATGTTGAACTTTGCAATTGGATTGTATGTGGATTGTTTCCCCCATCACCCAGATGACTTAAGAGACTGGCTGAACCTGCCTTTCTCCTTGAAAGGGCAGATTTGACTGTACAAAATTCCAAAACAGCAGCACTGTTAAGCACGTAAAGGGCTCACCACCCTGCAGAGGGCAAGGTATAAATAACATGAATTGTAAGAAGTGTTATTATAATCGTAAAAGGGCCTGGCAGCTTCCAAAGTTTGTTGTAAATTAGGATTTGAATGATTGTTGCACGTGTCCCTGTCATGGTATTTAGGAAAAAATGTCTACCATGAGTGAAATAACACAGACAATCTAGAAAAAGCAACAGATGTGACCACGTCACCCTGAAGATGATGTAATCGAAAGATACATCCACATTCCCGCCAGCATTTGAGCTGCCCAAACTGTGGTTGTTTTCCCATAATACATGTCTACAAAAATACCTGTTGTTCTTCGGATTTTGGAGTTAAGAAGAAGTAGATTCACATGACGTTTTTTGGAATATTGTTTGTTTCTCAATATAATTTCTATATTGTAGTAACTTGGATTGGAGTTTTTGCATTTAGAAGTCAACAATTGTGGTTGTTACCTTGTCTTGCAAATTCGTGCTTTGTTTCATTTTGCAAAATGAATTTACCTTTAACAAAGAATCAGTTTAAAGTATGGAGGTTTCTAGAACTCCACTGCAGTCTGTTTCATTTTGAAAAATTAATTTACTATTACCAAAGAATCAATTCAAAGTTTGGAGGTTTCTAGAACTCCACTGAAGTCTTGCACACTGTTGATCAGGAGATTTGTGGCGTGTATCGCCTGTACACAAAAGTGTGCAATGTCTTCCAGAATGTTAAAACAAGCATTGACAATGCCAATAAGTCTTGCTTCAAAGGAATATTGAATGGTAGTGTGAAGCCTTTTTTTTTCTTCAAAAAAACTTTATTTGAAAAAAAGCACAGTACAATTACACAAGTGCCACAAAATGCAAAAGATGAGGCACAGCGATACATTGCAGTACAGCAAGAATATTTGCACGTTCAGGCGACAATAGAGACAATGCCATGTGGAGTTATCAAAGATTCATGAAGAGGGGGCGAGAGCAAATGTTCGGGGGGCACCAAGCAGAGGGGGGGTAGGTGGGGAGGATGGGAGGGCCATGGATCAGTAGGGACCAGCTTATGGACCAACGCCGGCGGCCGCCGCGGGCGTGGAGCCCGCGGGGAGCGCGGGAGAGGTTGTTGAGTGCTGAGAGTCACGAGTTGAGAGGTAGGTTATGAGTGGGCTCCATATGTCCAGTGAATGGGATTTGGCTGGTAGTAGATCCCAGAACTCAGATAGGAGGGTTTGGCAACGAGATGCGTCTTCAAGCCAAAGAGTCACCCTGGGTGAGGGCCTGCGGCCCCAACACATGGAGACCCTGCGCCTCGCCAGAACCAACAGCATGGTAGTCAAGCGACAGGAAGCATCCGGACAGAATTTAACGAAGTCCAAGAGGCAGATCACAGGGTCAGGTCAGAGTGGTGAAGAGGTGATTTCGGAGATAATTTCACGGACCTCCCTGCAGTAGGCCGAAACACGGGGGCATAACTAGGCGAGCTGAGCAAAATCGCCCACGGGCCCGGAGCAGCGCAGCCATCTATCACTGGCCACAAGACCTAATCTCTGGAGTTGGGCGGGAGTGCAAATATTTAAAGTGCATCAGTCGCAAGCGATAGTTGGGAGAGAGGCGTTTAATCTGAGTGCAACAGTACTGCCAGTCCGCTTGAGAAATCTCAATCCCAGGTCCTCGCCCCATGCAAATCGCGCCCGATCGGTGGAAATGGAGGAAGTCGCTAATGTCGAAGCATAGATCTTAGTGACCAAATTCTTTGGAGAAGAAGAGGCATAAAGCATATCAAGAGAGGCTAACGATGGGGGAGGTGGGGGGAAAGTAGGGTGAAGCTTTCTGCAGGCCACCTGGAGCTGATAGAATAACAAAGTATCCATGGGGCCAGCGTCGGGGGCAAGCGAGAAAAAAATCTCCCCATGGTACAGGTCCGAGAGTGTGGTGAGGCCGAGGTGAGCAGCATGTTTAGCCATCCCCAGTGACTGGAGTGGCGGGAAAACGGGGTGATGGGCAATGGGCATATTGCTAGCTGAGAGCCAGAGCTCGTGCGAATGACATCCCAAGCATAGCGCAAGGTCTCGACCGTATCAATCTCAGTGCGCAAAAGCTGCGCCGGAGAGAAGAGTGCAGTCGCAAGCGGGCACGGGCTAGCAAGGTCAGCCTCCACCGCCGCATGAGGTTGGAACAGAGTGGGGTGGAGCCAGAAATGAAGTAAACTGGCCAGAGCGCTGAGGGCATAGAGCTTAAAATCCGGGGCTCCCAGCCCGCCCTGTGACATCGGAAGAGTCAGAGTATTATATGCGATGCTGGGTTGTTGCCCCACTCAAACCATGGTGATGAGCAGCGAGCGAACCTTACTAAAGAAGTGATCAGTGAGAGGAATGGGGATGTTGACGAAAACGTATAAGAATTTTGGGAGTACTACCATCTTTGCGATCGCTATACGCCCGGCCAGAGAGAGTGGCAGTCGGTTCCAAAGAGGGATCTTGGACCCAAACCTGTCAACAGCGTGGCTGAAGTTGACCCTCCAGAGTTCATCAACGTCCCTGCTCAACCAAACTCCCAGATACCTAGTTGGCTCCGAGACCCACACAAAAGGGTAGTCAGAATCAAAGGGGGTCGTGGCATCCGTGAGAGGGAATAATACGGATTTGTTCCTGTTAACCTGGATACCAGAATAGCCACCAAAGCGTATCACCTCCCGGACAAGAGGACTGAGGTTCTCCTAAGGATGACAAACATAAAGGGTGATATCGCCTGCATACATAGAGACTAGTAGAGCCCGTGTCGCAAAGCCAATGCCTCTCTGAGTGTGATGCAGCTGGAGGCAAGCCGCGAGTGGTTCCATAGCGACAGCAAAGAGCATGTGGAAGAGAGGACAACCCTGTCGACTGCCACGCCCAACATGAATGGGCTCAGAGATCTGGCCGTTGATACAGAGGCGAGTAGTGGGGAGAGTGTACAAAAGTAACACTTTGCGGATGAAGACCTGACTGAAACCCAAACGAGGGAGAAGGTAGAAAAGGAAAGGCCATTTCAGGGTATCGAAAGGCTTGGTGGCATTGAGTAGAGCATCCACTGCCAGAAGTGACGGATTGATCAGATGTAAGACAGAGAAGATCGTCCGAAGGTTATGAGAGGTGGCGCGACCGGGAATGAAACCGCATTGGTCTGGGCGGGCAATGAGAGGCATGAGAGGAAGTAAGCAGGAGGCGAGAAACTTGGCAAAGATTTTATTGTCCGTGTTGATAAGGCAAAGGGGGCGATAGGAATTCCGTAGCTCAGGGTACTTGTCCAGCTTGAAAAGTTGTGTCAAGAGTGCCTCACGTAGTGAAGGGGGGAATTGACCCGATTCAAAGGATTCATTATTTATAGCTGCAAGATGCGGGATCAATAAGGGAGCAAATGCCTTGTAAAAGGACGCCGGTAGGCAGTCGGAGCAAGGGGCTTTGTCACCAGGTATGCTGTTTATGGCTGCTGAAATCTCTTCCTTAGAGAAGGGCTCGTCCAAGAATTCCCGATGTGCATTTCCGAGCCAGAAAAGTTCGAGAGTGTCAAAGTATTGGTCGAGTACATCGCAGGGTGGAACCGAACCGGCTGTATAGAGTTGAGTGTAAAAGTCGGTGAAGCTCGCTTTGATGTCATCCTGGGAGGTGGTGCGGGAAGGCCCATCATCTTGCATGGCGGTGATGTACGATGCCGCGTGAGGCCGACTAACTAGATCAGCCAAGGTCTTACTGGGGCGGTCACCCTCACTGAATCGAAGCGCCCTCGCCTCTCTTCCGAGAAAAGCCAGCTCCCTGTTAGCCTCGTCGGAAAATTCCGTAAGCTTCCCACGTATCCGGGCAAGTGTGTCAGCGCTTGGGCATTGAGCATGAGAGGCGTCCAACAATTTGATCTCCCTTTAAATCTTGTCCAGAGTACGACGGATGGAGTGCAAGATGCCAGATTGCTTGGAAATGCATTCCCCGTGGATGACTGCCTTAAAGCCTTCTCAGAGCGTGGACGGGGGTCCACCGGCCCATCGTTAAGCTTGAATTATTTCACAATGGTGCTCTGTATCTCATCACAGAATACAGAGTCGCGGAGAGCGTTTGGAGGAAGCCACCATGCAAAAGCCCGGCAGGGGGAGTGGGGGAAATGGAGCGTTAAGCAGACGGGAGCGTGATCGGAATTAGTGCATGCCATATGGTATATTGAGGTCATCCAGACCAGTGCGACAGGGGAGGTGAGCCATAGGTCCAGCCGGGACCAATATCCCGAGAGCCAGTGACACATGTGCCCTCGCGTGCCGCTGGTTGAGAATGACGCCAAGAATCGATTAGTGAGTTGTCCAGAAGGATGGAGTTAAGAAGTGAGGCCGCGCATGGGTGAGAGAGATGGGAACCGGACTGGTCCAGGGCGGCGAATAGGTTCACATAAAAATTGGCCCCCCAAAGAAGAACCACTGGACCAAGGGATGATATGCGGTGCCAGACGTGAACAAAGAAGTCCTGGTCGTTGCAGTTGGGACCATAGATTGTCGTGAGTATTAGGAGCTGGGTCCCGCAAGGCGCCGCAAAGTATTACAAAACGCCCTTCAGGGCCGATGATTATCTGGGAAGTCTGCCATGGGAACCCTCTGCGCAGCAATATGGACACTTCCAGGAATAATTGGAATAAAAGGAAGAGTGGATTTCGCCTCAATGTCGGGAGAGGAGTCTGGTAGCAGTGGGCTGCATAAGATGGGTCTCTTGTAGAAAGTATATATACATCTTGTGTCAGGTGAGATGAGCATGTACCAAGCGTGCCTTGCGATAGTTATTCAGCCCACGGACATTCCAAGTCCAAAGTATAGTGTCAGTCATGGTGCAATAACCAAGAGAGGAATATCCGGGAGAGGTGGTATGAAGAGCAGATGCTACATGGTTGGACGGCGAGCAATGCAATGCGATGTGTGTGGGAGGAGCAGTACAATAGTCAAGGGAACATTGGACCATAATATAAACATACACATCATGCAATCTCTGAAATGAACCAATAATACAAACAGTACAGGTCCCTTGGCCGAAAGATGCTGGGCACGAACTAGAAACCTGGTTAAGGACAGGTCAAAGGCGATTGACTGTGCAAACACAAACAACAAGGCCATGAACCCCAAACCCGAAGAACCCATCCCCACTCAAATAAAAAACAAAAAACAGAAGACCCCCAACCCTGCACCCGCACCGACCCCCCAATCAGGCTGAGGTACCACCCAAACCCACCCCAGGGTCCCACAACTTGGAGAGACAGAATCTGTGATCATGATGGGAATTATCCCGTGGGGTATGGTGGAGCTCGGCATACACCCCTGCCAGGGAGACAGGGTGGCCAAGCTACAAGAGTGTGCAGACATAGGGATGACCTTTAAAGAGTAGCAGAACTACACATGAGTATAAACAGACTAATAGAGGTGCCCTGGTAGGCCAGGAACCAGAGGTCTACACCAATATTGCAGACCAGGAGAACAAGCAAACCGAAGGAAGCAACAGCAAAGGACTAAGAATAAGTCAGTCATTGTCACTGAGATGTTCAGCAGCAGCTGCCTGGGAATTTGCAGGTGAGACGCGGTTAGATTTGTCAAGTTTTTTAGCAAACGCCAGTGCCTCTCTAGGATCCGAGACGGTGAGAGTCTTAATGCCCTGTTTGACGCGCAGTTTGGCCAGGTATGTTAGCGAGTAGGGGATCTCATGTTTCTGTCGGATCCGTTTGGACGGCAGGAACTCACGGTGAGCCGCCTGAACTATGATGGTATAGTCAGGGTAAAACGAGAGGTTGTTACCCTGGTGGCAGATTTCCCCTTTTTCCCTGGCTGCCTGGAAAATGGCATCGCGGTCTCTGAAGTTCAATATTTTAGCAATGATGGGACGTGCCGGCAAGCCAGGGCCCAGGCAGGAGCCGAGGGAACGGTGGGCGCGCTCAATGATGAAAACCGGTGAGAGGACGTCACTGAAGAGCTCCCGAGCCACTGTTTCACATAGTCCTCCATTCAAGAGATATTGATGGACTCGGGCACTCCGGTGATTCGAAGGTTACTTCGACGTGAAAGTGCCTCCAAATCCTCATTCTTGTCATGAATAACAACTAGTAACTTGTCCATCTGTAACAGTTTCTGACGGTCCTGGGTGGCGGCATCCTCTGCATCAGACACCCTGGACTCAACATGAAGGAGACGAGCATCGTGGGAGTCAACCTGGGCCTTCACCATGTCCTGGCAAGCTGACAGTTGGTCCAACTGCGTCGCTATGGTGATGACCGTAGATTTAACCTCTAGCATAATGGCCTTTAGATCATCCTCACAGGATTACGCCATTGCGGTAGTAGCTAGGGAGTCACATTTGTCCGTGCCGGCACCCTTCTGGCGCGTCTGGCTGCGCTGGTCGAAGGCAATCTTGGGTTGATTGGGGTCAATTCTGCCCATGACCGGTGGACGTAGGGAGTCGGAGCAGCCTAATGACAGAAAAGAAGGCTGCAAGGAGAGGAAGCAGACCAGGGCGCTCAAGAAGCAGCCATCCTGCGTGGGCCCAGCATTCAGATGGGCCACTTGTGGAGGAAGGAGGGGTCCGATGGGCTGCTGATCCAGAAACAGGCGACAACTGCAGTCAGGCAACCGACCAGCCAAGGTGCGGGCGCAGCAGCGGTGTCGGGCTCAGGATGGGCAGGTTGGGCCGAGCTCTACAAGTAGCCCCAGGCAGCAGGCATAGCAGCGGAATCCAGTGCCAGAGCAAACGTGAGTGCGGCCCAGGGCATGCCCAGTGTTGCCAGTGGTATACAGCACAGCGGGAGTGAGTGGCACAAGGCGGGCAGCTGGGCCAACAGTGGGAGAGGTGGCTAAGTCAGGCAGACCTTTAGGTTGAAGGTGAGGCGAGGAGTGCCACCAGGGCAGAGTCCAGGAGTGAGATACTAGCCTGTAACAGGGCCCATCCGATGTGGTGAAGGAGGCCAATCCGTGCTAGGTGAGGCAGCAGACCACAGTGACCACACGGGCCCACAGGGGTCGAGGCGAGAGGCAACAAGCGGGGCAGCAGCACGATGCCGAGCTCAGGGGAGCATCGCGGGACCAGCGCAGTGAGGGCCCCAGCAGCCTCTGGGGCAAAGTCTGCAGCCGTCGATTGCAGTCACTGGGGAACCAGTAGTCGCAGCAGGCAGGGGGTCGCATGCAGGGGGGGGTCAAGGAGAGCATGCCTCCCCCTCGCCAGGCCCGATGGCAAAGGCCTAGAGTAGGGGCGCAGAAGGAGAAATAGAGGCACTCAGTAGTACGTGGGCCGGGCTGGGTGGTACGCCAAGCGCGCCCCCAGCCCGCCGCAAACGCCCCTGCAACAGTGAACCTACAGGCTCCTGCGTCCGCAGGGTGAAGGTGCTGCTCCAGACAGCGATCTGGTCCTGGCCAGGGTCATGCAGACGGCCCAGGAGGAACGAGAAGTCCACGTGCGCCACGGGACCCAGGCCCGGGCCACGCACACTAGCAGATCCCGGTCCAACTGCAGCCCAGGGAGGTGAGAAAGGTCTCAAAACATGCCGCCTGAGTAGGTGAGTGGCAGCGATGTGAGTTCAAGACGGCGATTATTGAAATATCTGCAGGATTATGTAGGATGTTGCGCTTGGAAAGTAGAGGCCACTCAGAGTGCGGCCATTTTGCAACCGGCTAAGCCACTCCCCCTCAATGTGAAGCCTTACAAGTAAACAGTATTGAAATAAATATTTTTTTATGTAGAAGCAAAGAACTGTAACATAATATTGATGGAGGCTGAAGGACCAGGTGACATTTGCATGGTCATGCCAGACCTAAAGATCAGTATATTGACTACCCTCCTCTCATCAGTGATGCAGCCAGAGAAAAACAACATAAATTATCTAGTTACATAAGACATGTTAATTACATTTCAGTGTGTGTGTGCCACTGAAAGTTCAAGATTAGGCAGCTAGATAAATAAACAAAATGATCATAGTGGAGGGCAAGCACTTTTTTTTGTGCAAGTGCACCACTTCTGCCCAATCAACATGTGGGCGGAGCCAAAGCCCCTTTCTAGTGATGCTCATATAATTGTCTGGCAACAGCTGCGCTGTCAAGCCAAACTATAATGACACATAGGTTGTCAAGTGGACAATGCACCACGTGAGATTCGATCCTATAGCCATTTCGCATAGTGAACGAGAAAGGCAGTTTTTTTGAATTTCCAGTGGACACACAGAAGTTGGTATTTAAACTGTCCAAAGAGATTTTATATGCACCAGTTGACTGCTTCAGGGCACCAGTACAGGTTTGCCTTAGACATTTTCACATTCAGACATTTTCGAATTATAAATACATGAGTACAGAAATAGATTGGTCTATTGGGAAGTGTAGCAATTTCATAACTGGTGAAATGCATTGTTAAATTTTTTTAAAGAGAGGCTCCAAACATTACAATGCAGCAAGATAGAAAATGTACACTGATTTAAGTACATGTGAGTAACTTCTTGAAAGCAGTAGACATAATAAAAAGACTAGAATTATTGCAACATGTTGAACACCACTCTTTACATCGCCAGTGCCTCGTAACCCTTTCTATCCCTCAGCCTTTTTTCCCCAACTGACATCACACACTCCCCAGACAAAGATTCTAAAAGTGTCTTGGAATGCTAGATGGGAGAGGGGAAGAGGACAGGGTTAACTAGTACAGCACATGCTAGTAATATTATACAAGGAAATCATTATTTACATTCAAGGTAAAATGAAAGCTAGAATTTGAAAAACTTCATTTTGGGAGAACACAGCAATATGTTTGCCCAAGTTATGTTTTTTCGTATCGTTTTTAGGTCTCGCAGACGTAAAAAGCAGGCGTAAGCCTGCTGTCTGCGAGACATCTTTTGTTGGCGTTTTAGAAGGAATCTGAGACGGAGCTCACGCACGAGCGTCGCCGTCTCAGATTCCTCCGCGAGGGCGCGCACGGCACCACACACACGCATGCGCATACACAGAGACACACAAGCGCCCATGCACGCACCCATACATACAGAGAACCCACCCCCGCATACACACACGCGCGCAGACACACACACACTGCATACACACACTGCATACACACACGCTCCCCCCCTCCCCCTCCCTTCACGGCGCTGTGCCCATCTCCTGCCTCGCAAGCACTCACCGGGTCGGCTCCCATCTCCTGCCTCGCAAGCACTCACCGGGTCGGCTGGTGCTCGGCGGCGGGCCGGTCTCTCCTTCTCCAGCGGGGGCTCCATCTTCTGCACGGCCCCCCCCCCGCCCCGCCATGGCTGGCACGGCATCTCCGGTCACAACAGGCTGAGGCAAAGCTTCCGCGAGGCAGTGGGAGTGGACACACCTCTTTCCGGCCCCACCCACAACCAGGCGGCGGGCCGGACATCTGCTTCCGGTGTTTTCCTCCGGGCTGCGGCGGTGATTGTTCTCTCGTCTCCTCCTGTAATGCACCGTTCGCTCCTCTTGTTAAGCTATAGGCGAAACAGTTGCAAGAAAACCTATGGGAACTAGACTAGTGAATTGAATGTGTGTTGCACGCACTTGAAAACAACCCTCACCAGTGGACGACGTGTTACGTTAAAATTGCATTCTAGAGGCCACTGGGGCAGATAATTGCTCCTGTGTAAATGTGTGTTTATTTATCCCATGCAGCACTGGATTCTGTTTCCGAGCTTGAAACAAGGCGCGTTAACAAGCTCTCTTTTGCATGCTGGTTAGTTACCTTTCTAGAAATTCATTACACTTGCGCCATCTTGTGGCACCTCCTTCACAACATTCATCCTCAGCTGCCTGTCAACCAACCCTCGAAAGAAATCCTTCCTTATTTTTGTTCTTTTTAGCATCACTGTTTTCACCTCCTTAGAATCCAGCCTGCTGTAATAGTCATCTGCACAGTGCATTCAACTTTCTGCTTTATGTTTGCCGGGCTCGATATAAGCATCGCTTCTCTAGTGATGCGCATTTTGCTTAAACTCGTCAGCTTCTCTAGTTTGCATTTATTTCAGAGGAAGGAATAGCGCAAACTCCACCTTCCAACAGTAGTAAGCCTTTTATCGACACACTGTACTGCCAAATGTGTGACGCTTTCTCATAAGTAAATGCTTTCCGTTACCAGGGTATGTGGAAGGGGTAGTGGTCTTCGGTATTTCTCAAGGCGATCCGTCCTGTTCTCCCCTTTGCACCTCTTACCTCTGCAGTCTCTCCCACTACGGCCCTTTTTCTCCCCATATCTTTTTTGAAATCCTTCATCTGCATGTCTTGCATGTCATGCCCTAGCTGGTAATCACATTAGTTTGACTCTGTACTCTGCACCACACATCCACCCATTCTCTCTTCCCTTATCTGAAGACGCATCATTTTCTTTATATTTAATGCTGTCAGTGTTTTGACATCTGTTTGTGTATACCTCCTTCACACGCTCCTGTAAAATGGCATTTACAATTGCACATGTGTGAACATTGCTCTGTGTGGTAGGCGAAGAGACCAAGTACCAGATAAACTTGTAGCGTGAATAACTGTATCACTCACTAAAAGGCAGGATGAGATCAATTGTGCCCACATTAATATTTGTGATGCAACTTAAAACAGTTATGTGGCATGTCAAGAGGCTTAGAAAACACCATTAAACATCAGCGTGCTTCATCTCTCTCAGCTCGATTGAAATTTCATACAGCTCTGCTACAAGAGACAGATCTTAATGATCCATAGGCTGCTAGGCTTAAACAAGCATTTGCAATGCAATAGGTCTTGCATTTGCCCGAGTTTGAGCTATTGGCATAGTAAATGACAATGCCTTTTATTTATGTTTTGGTTTTTAAAACATAAATAAAAGGTATTGTCATTTACAATGCCAATGGCTTAAACTTGTGTAAATGCGAGACCTATTGCATTGCAAATGCTTGTTGTTATTTGCAAATGCCACAACTTAAACCAAAATGTGAGAGTTTCCGAATCAATACAATTTAAAATCAGGAAATGTCTTTGGATTTGTCTTGCCGGCCACAGTTTACTTCAAAGCACATAAAGAAGAATTATTAACTCTCCCTCCCTGTGAAATGAATATTTTTCTGCTGCATGGAAATATTTTGTTTTACTACAAGGGTAGATACCCAAACTGGCATACAAGCTAATTGTGTCATTTAACAAAAGGTTGGCACTTGTGACTGGCATTTAGGGTTGGGCACAGCCATTCACACGTCCAGCTCACCCTGAGGTACCCACTAATGATTTTGCCACAGCCCTATGTGTCATTTTACTCCCTCTTAAATGTTAGTTTTCTTTTGGTTAAATGCGTTACTAGTTTATTTGGAGGGAAATAAACCAAAGCATTAATGTGAAGTGGAACATCTCAATATTTTCATATATTTCATATATCTTTTGTTACATTTATGTTACAATAAATAGGCAGTAAATCAATAATTTGCTTGTTAATGTATTGTTTTCGGACAAACGAAATGAATACGGTAATATTGACAGCTGATTGTCTTAAAGTCTCTGGGGCAAATTTACAAGCCCCTTGTGCCATTTTTGCGCCGCTGTTGCGTCAACTTTTGTGATGCAGCAGCAGCGTAAATATACGGCCCATTTACAACGTGACGCATCTTCCTAGGTGCGTCACGTTGTAAAGTCCTGCGTCAGGTATAATGTATGCAGGGTGGGCGTTCCAATGCAAAAAAGCCTTGTAGAAGAGACGCAGTGAAATCTACAAGATTTTACTGCGCCACTTCAAGGACGCCACTGCGTCACATTCTTATGCCTGCTTGAAGCAGGCGTAAGGAGTGACGCAGCACAATGAGGATAGACCTTCCCCTGCATTGCTGGAGGTGCGTTGTGCTTGCGATACGACTCCAGCAATGTGTGACTTTAGTGTGAACAGATGAGTCAGAATTTTTTACGCATCTGTCAATGCTCGCGCCATGGTGGGCCATATGGTAAATAATCAATCAATCAATAAAGGCATTTGTATAGCGCACTACTAACCCGGGAGGGTCTCAAGGTGCTGGGGGGGAGGGGTCCGTCACTGCTCGAACAGCCAGGTCTTGAGCTGCTTCCTGAAGGAGAGGTGGTCCTGGGTCAGCCGAAGGTGGATGGGGAGGGAGTTCCAAGTCTTGACTGCCAGGTAGGAAAAGGATCTTCCTCCGGCGGTGGTTCAGCGGATGCGTGGTATGGAGGCGAGGGCGTGGCTGGTCGATCGTAGTTGGCGGGTGGGCGTGTAGAAGGTCAGGCGGTCCTTGAGGTACTTTGGGCCCAGGTCGTGGAGAGCCTTGTGTGCGTGGGTGAAGAGCCTGAACGTGATTCTCTTGCTGACGGGGAGCCAGTACAGGTCTTTCAGGTGGCCGGAGATGTGGTTGTGTCGTGGGATGTCCAGGATGAGTCGTGCGGAGGCATTCTGGATGCGTTGGAGTTTTTTTTGAAGTTTGGCTGCGGTTCCGGCATAGAGGGTGTTCCAGTAGTCTAGTCGGCTGGTGACGAGTGCTTGGGTGACGTCTTCCTGGTTTCGGTGGGGATCCATCGGAAGATCTTGCGGAGCATGCGCAGGGTGTTGAAGCATGAAGAGGAGACGGCGTTGACTTGTATGGTCATCGAGAGGGAGGAGTCCAGGATGAAGCCGAGGTTGCGTGTGAATAAAATAGGGCGACCCGATAATCCCCTTGGGACAGGGTATGTTCAATCACAGAATATCATTGTCCATAGGGGAATCATTAAAGAACATTTGTTATTTAGAATATTGTCACAATAGTGATCATTAGTACATCCATACAGGGAATTCCTTTATAAGCAGAAGATTATACAAATAGGTATTTTATTCCAAAGATTTTTCAATATAAATCACAAAACTGGCAACGGACATACTACTGGTATTCTTCATTCATTTGCCTGTAGCATACAAAACACATTTTGCTTATAAATCATATGGAAACCAAAACACCATATTGAGCGAGATCAAACAAAACATTTAATCTGGTTTATGTTCTGTATTATCTGTATATGTATAAGCAAAACGATGTTCTTTCATCGACGTTTCGGTCCCACGTCGGTCTACAAGATACCCGAGACCATCATCAGGACGGTATTTGTTGCACATCCAAATCTAATATAATACAAAATTTACATGCTAAACATCCCTGTATTTACAAGAGGTATTGTCTGCTCCACACTAAAGACAACAATAGTGATCCACACCCACAGTGTTGTCCCGACAAAACTAAAAACTTGAAACATGCCACCTCATACACGTGTGCAAAACATTAACACTGTGATTAAACACAAAATGTCTATTCTTTACCTACACAGATAGCCATTAGAGGGACCCACTCACTTTTTCAAGATACTTCCAATGAATGTCACACAAGAGACTACCCCTCTAGTCTCTTCCATCCAATGAGTCTGATAAAA
Organism: Lissotriton vulgaris; assembly: GCF_964263255.1. Taxonomy (NCBI): domain Eukaryota; kingdom Metazoa; phylum Chordata; class Amphibia; order Caudata; family Salamandridae; genus Lissotriton; species Lissotriton vulgaris. Next base: position 183,626 of record NW_028254680.1, on the reverse strand, counting down.
CACATAAATTGTCCATATATTACTCTATATAGCAGACTCCATTAATAAACCAAATAGTATGCGAGTAATATCTGATACTTACATGTCTTCAATATGAATTATGTAGGCAAGCTGTGATGGGAAATCACTGTAAGGCGCGCCTTACAGTGATTTCCCATCACAGCTTGCCTACATTATTGAAAGGCACTATCAGGCATAGTGCGACAAGGGAACGCGCTTGAACTAATTCAATCTCATACTAAGAGTGAGTGCACGGAGATACTATTCACCAATTCAATATGAATTAGACATACATTTACCTACAAAACACAAAGCAAAATAATGTATCCAGTTAGCCCTGTGACATCGTGAACTTACTCTCAACACTACTACTTCATTGAAACACTGCAAAGTGCCAGTACGTGTCATGATACTCACAATCCTTCGACTTTAATAAAGCGTACACTCGCCTCCAACATAACATGAAGCATCATGTTAGTGAAAATCCAGTGTTAACTACAAAGTGTAAGACAAATTGTTTAATATAACCTAGCATAAAGCCTTGAAACATACTTTTACCGCAGAACCAGCAGCGCTTGGTCCTCACATGCCCGACTCAAAAGACCGAGTACGGAGTGTAATTCCAGGCATGTACAAAAAGGAACCACGTGATGACATCACTGTGTTCCGACTGTAGCAGCCATATTAGAATGTCTAAACCCGCTATGTAACCTATTTGCGAGATATAAAGATATTGTTATATAAATATATACTGGCTCAAATTGGTCTTATATAAAAGAATCTTAAAGTGAATGAATGAATAGGTCTGCTGGGCATCAAAAACCAAACCCTCACGGACATACATCTAGACGTCAGTGTAACTCAAAGAAACTTTATTGATCTTACAAATTAACACAGTGTCCACCCTCATAACAGTCTGCCAATATATACCAATGCGATAGAAGAAGTTACTAGAACCTCCACCGTGACAAGCCTGTCCGTTGCCAGTTTTATGATTTATATTGAAAAATCTTTGGAATAAAATACCTATTTGTATAATCTTGCGCTTATGAAGGAATTCCCTGTATGGATGTACTAATGATCACTATTGTGACAATATTCTAAATAACAAATGTTCTTTAATGATCCCCTATGGACAATGATATTCCCTGATATTGTAAATACGGCGCATCCATATTGGCACAAGGGTTGCTAATGGTGGCGCAGGAAAAGTGACGCATCTTTACAGATGCATCACTTTCTTGTAAATCTGCCCCTCTTTGTTTGAAAAGATAGAGAGAGAGAGAGAGAGAGAGAGAGAGAGAGAGAGAGAGAGAGAGAGAGAGAGAGAGAGAGAGATCATGCATTGTCAATGCAATAAACAAGATCTCTTACAAAAATATGGCATATGTCATCATCATCATCATTATAAAAATTGTATAGCATGCGCTACCTCTAATGGTCTTTTAGTAGAAGTATAAAAATCAGGTAATTACAACGGATGAGTCTATAGTGTTCTTCAAAACAAAACATAAAGGATTTTGGTAGTATGGACCATGGTAAGAGGAAGCTCTGTCACCCTGACGGGTAGCTCACCCTAAGAGTTGAGACTAGTTGTGCATTTGTGAGATTATTTTTAGACTGGCAGGCCAGCTGCTGTACACCTCTGGTGGCAGAGCTAAGGTGTCCACCACCTATGATAAGGCTGACCAGCCAAATGTATACTTACCCGTAGGCTGGTGGCCATATGTCCTCTGAAACTGATTCTCTGTCTATTGCAAGAGTCCCTTGGGGTGGAGAATAATTTTGATAGCAGGTCTACCATCTTATCTCAACATGTTGGGTGACTTTGCCATCATGCCATCAATCATGTTTTTCTCAGAAGAAAAGCTTCCGAAGCAAGGGATCCTATTCTAAAACTCCGAGTAAATGATGACATGCAAATGGGGATTTCTCCCACAGCATGAAAGCTACCGGGGGTGTGCAAGGCCACCCAATCACACATCAGAAGACTCTTCTTATTAGGCTCTTTCACACTTAAAAGCACTACATCTGTTTGGTTATTTTGAATGGCCAACATGACAGTCCTAGAAACTCAGATGATGCACTGGAATATTTACATTTCTATGCAGTATTGTCTAGAAACCACGTTTTTTAAAAATAACTCATGAATTTCAAGAGCTTTAAAAATCTGCCTACAAACACGAGTGTTCTACATGAATAAAGGAATATGTAGACATGATTTCTGAGCATGTAAATATGTGTTTAGTTAGTTTAGTTATTAAAGGTATTTTCTCAACTTAAAAATCTTGGCGACTCTCATTGGTTCCATTTTGCGGCATATACATTACTGGTGGGGTGATGAAATAAAGAAATTGCTCGCAATACCACTCATGAAAAACCTTCAACACAATATAGATAAGGGGACTCATGTACAAAGTGTTTTAATAGTCTCAAACCCATGATTCTGTAAACTTGCGAGTTTGCGATCAGTAAAACACTTTTTTTAAATGTACGAAACCCATTTAACAATTTGGAAATGGTTTTCCAAATCATTTAATGGATGTGGAAATATTAACAAATTGCTATTTGAAAAGGGCTTTTTTAGGGACTTCCTTCCAAATACAGATTTTTTAAGGAATTCATTATTTTTTTGCAATCGAAATGGGGTCACAAAACATTAATATTTTACCACCAACTCAAAGGAGGTGGTAACATGTTTCCAAATGGAAGGGGTCCCCAGGGGAGACTTCTTCCTCTTTCTTAATGTAAAAAACATTTTTTAGGAGAAGGCAGTAGTCACTTTGACCACTGCCTAATGTTCAGAAAAGTAGGAATTATTTAATTTTTTGTGCAACGCATCCTATTTTACTTTTAGTAAAGCAATCACAGACATGGTGGTCTGCTGTCCCCAGCCGGCCACCATGACTGTGATTTTATCCAATTGTATTGGGTCATAATTTGAAACCTACCGTATTAATATTTATGAGGTAGGTCGAATTGCGATCCACTACAGTTGTGTATTGTTTGAACCAACCTATTAGAAGCAAATCAAATTAAATTAGTCTTTACTCAGAGAAAATATCCATAAAAGAATCACACAATTAAAATTACAAAAGATCTCAAAATTCTATAATAAATCTATAAAAGTGATTACGTAATGTGGACAGTTAGTTCTACTCAAGTAGGCTGCCAGATACCAAGCTGGCATTAACTCTATGGTCATCAGGTTAGAAGGCAATATAGAACATCAGATGAGGGATAATTATTCATTTTCATTTCTTAAAATGTCCAGATATAACAGCTATTTCCTTCTTTGAATGGCATATGAGACATAGACAGAAACTCAATGGTAAAATTCACATTATTCAGATTATGAATAAAGATAAAAGCATCTTTATAATGAATATTTTTCCCTTTTAAAAACCAATGGTCCTAATATTCATTTCCTCAAATCTCTATAGAAGTTACAAAAAAGTAAAAAATGCAGTGTAGTCTGATTGGACTTACAATCACATGGAAATTCAGGTAGCTTTTGGGAGTAAAAGCCCTTCTCAGGAAAGGCCACCAAAAAGTGCAATGTAACCATTCGCAATCTTGTTAAATAAAATTGATGTTGAATATTTTTTGCTAAAATTAGGTATCTCTGAGCATTTAATTGTATAAGGAAGTACATTAACATAGTACGTTAAGCACACTCTCTCTTTTGTCTATCAATCATCCTTTTATCCCTTAAAACCGACATTAAATCTTTCTTACTGAATTGTAACACTCCCTCCTGCTTATCAAGGCTCAATTTCCCATCCACCTCCTTCAGCATACAATTTATATAAACCAACCAAGGTTTTCTAGCTCTATGTTCCAAGGTGAGACAGTCTGTCAATATCTCTTTGGTGAGTTTAGTACCGTCCTTGCTCAATATATTATGGCAGAGTATGGTTGGACTTGTCTTCAGGCTATCCTCTAGATAAGTGACTGCTAATTATTTGTAAACGATATAGGAATGGGGAGAATGCGGCACAGCTAATAGTCTGCATTATTCCTGTTTCTGCAGCAATTTACAATTTGTCAGGCCCCACAATGGGGCTCCATAAATGACACTAGGAATACTTTTACTTCTATATATGGTAAAATTCAGTGAGTAAATTGTGACCCCTTTTACTGGTGCTTTGTACATGAGGCCCCGGGTTTGTAGATTGCCCGGAGGGATTATGCATATATGCATAAATGTTAAAACAACCTTTGGCAAAACCAACCATTGTTCCTTATTTTAGCGATGTGTGTTCTTTGCTATAATGGCGCCCTATTTTAACGTGTAATATGTGTAATGTGTTTAGATTCACAAATAGAAACCACAGAGACAGATGTAAAATACCCTGATGCACAAATGCTCACACATCCAAATGAATCCAAGAGCTAGTTATCAATCAATCGAAATCCAAATTCATAGCTTTTAGTCCCACACGAAAGTTCAGGACAAGATTATTTTGAATAAACAGGGACTGGAGAGTGTTTTTACCTTTCATTACTTGAGTGTAAGATTCTACTCCCATAGAGAACTGGATTGCCAAAAGTGTGTAAGAGTAATGTTATTTTGGAATGGAGATGTGACATTTTACAACTATTTGCAAAAAAACTCAGGGGCATATTATCAAGAAGGGTGATAAAATTAATGCTGCTTTAGCGGCAAAAAACTGCCGCTAAAACGGCGATAATGGGCTTGATAATATGCTCCATGGTATTCCAATTGAAGCCCATGTTAGATGTCCTTCACATTTAACATGGGCTTCAATTGGATAGAACATATTTTCAAACCCATTATCGCAATTTTAGCTGCAGTTTTCTGCCGCTACAGCAAGATAATTTTATCATCTGTCTTGATAATATGCCCCTTAGAGGCAAAGATGTTTCTCCTGCAATGGCGGTCTATAATCTCATTACGTTTTGGCAACTTGTTATGGGAGTGAGATTTGGGGGTGTTATAATGCAGAGCAATTATATAAGACGGAAAACATGTTTTTTAAAGGCACTGCATGGCCTCCTCAAAGCACACCACCTACTCTAGCCGTTATGAAGGTTGGTTATTCCTTAGAGATGTTACTTTAATTTTAAAACCAGTCACAGCTACCTTTTCATTACAATTGAACACAACGTTCTAACATTTTTAGGAAAGGAGCAGCCTGGTTTGCCACATCCCTCTCACTGAAAAAAGGGATTAAACAGGGAGATTAGAAAACTCTGGAAGTTGGACCCAAAGATCATCCAGGTCACCAGGAACCTAATTTCAACTCTAAGGCAAAGCCACCTCAAGTACATCTGGACAGCTAAAATAAGTACCAGACAAATGTATGGTTAAAGCTCCTTCACACAAGCAAAATCAAAATAACAATCAATTTTGGGCCAAAATCATCACTCTTGCAAACGGCATATTTCACCTTCACAATGCCGGCTTCTCAGAAGCCGACTAGATAGCTCACATAACAGCGACATTCCCTACACAAGATGCAGATGATACTATGTGTGTTCACATTTAACATGGGCTTCGATTGGAATTCATAGAGCATATTATCAAGGCCATTATCACCGCTTTATCGCCTGTCCTTGATAATATGCCCCCTTGTTTTCAAGTGTAGCTCCTGGTTCAACCCAGTGAATTACAGATTATTCGCCCATATTGATGTCGAAGCCAAGCTCTTGGCCTCCAATCTATTATTAGATCTGGAAGCTTGGGCGTCATCAGTAACATCATCCCAAAAACTCAGGCAGGCTTTAGAGCCGGCATGAGTAAAATGACCAACCTCCTTGCACTCAGTCTCCTTGTCGAAAAAGCAAAATGCAAATGCTCAAAACTATCAGCTAGATTCATCAAAGACCCGTTTTGCGAGTCTTTAATAGCGATTCATAAGGAATCGCTATTAAGGACTTGCAAAACGGGATTCATGTAGGAATCGCAAAATAAATTGCGATTCCTACACATTCCTTATTTGCGATTAGCAAATTGCTAATTGCAAATAAGGAATAACTCCCCATTCATTCCTATGGGCCTAAAGGCCCATAGGAATGAATGGGGAGTATTTCTTATTTGCGATTAGCAATTAGCTAATCGCAAATAAGATAGCGATTTCAAGGGTGCCAGGGGTGTCCAAAGGACACCCTGTAGCACCTCTGAAAAGCAAATTTACACAGGTGTTGCGTACACACATGTCCAAAGGACATGTGTGTGTGTAACATACAACAGTGAAAAATCCACTAAAGTGCTTTTTTCTAATTTTTCGCTATTTACCACGAAGTCAGACTTTGTGGTAAATAGCGACCAAATATTGCGAATTCGCAATTTCAAATTGGTTAATGAATTGAATTTAAGGAATCTCTAATAGAGATTCCTTAAATCCAATTCCTCGCAAATATGCGATTTCGCAAATAGCGATTTTTGCATTTGGGATGATGAATCCCAAATGCAAAAATCGCACTCGCAAAGGGCCAGATTCTCAGAATCTGGCCCTTTGCGAGCGCAATTTAGCTTCATGACTCGGGCTGTAAGAGCTTTCTGATCCTTGTCTATTTCATGGCACTCAGAACCCTCTCAGTGAGACGTATGCCCATTATTTACTGATACTTATCTGTAATTGTGTATACTTCCACCCTGTTTCATATTCTAAAGAAATAAACAGGATATGTGCCTTCTCTGCAATCACCTTTAATTGAATATACCTCAGATACTTCATTTATTACAATAGGTTAAAAGTTGCAGAGCTATTATTAATTACAGGGTAATTATAATAATGCATATTTGAGTTTTTCAAAATACATTTGTGTGAAAAACTAACCTATTGGGCAATGCCCATAGTCCCGAAGATCAAGTTTACACGAGGATAAACATTTCTGGGAATATCCCAGTCTGAGCAACAGGACAAGCCTCAGAGAAAGTGTAGAGAAGTGCTTTTCAGAACACGAAACAGTGCAGGAGAAAGAAAACTGCCATTCATCAAAGGCAAACTCTGTAGAATGATCACAGTAAAGAATTAAAGATACGTTGTGGTAAAATTATGATAAAAAAAATGTTCAATGGGTGGAACATAAGGAATGGGCACTATGAAGCAACATGAAAATAGTTTCTTGGAGGGGAATGAGTAAAAACCAAATAAGCATGTTGATAAATCGTGTGGCTTTCCGTAACCCTTTCCCTCGGGAGACGATGGTAGTATGTGGTATTAAACAAGTCTTAATAAAAATGTCCACTAGAGTGCAGCAATGCACCAAGGCTATACACTCGTAAACCGCAACCCAGGAGTGTTCAGAAACACAAAGGTGTCCGGCAATGTCAACTGCCTTCACAAATGCTACTTATCTGTCGTGATATCACAGTAATTTCCCGTGATAACGCAGATTTATTTCACAATTTCGGGGCAGGTATCTAGCAAACTTCCTCACCTGTAAGAAATAGTGTATGGGTGCACCACCAAGTTAACCCTATTCACAATATCCAGGTCAGTACTCAACACCGGTTGCAGTACACTTCTGTATTCCAACACACTTGATGACTGCACTTTCAGTAAAGGCCAGCAGCTTCCTGTAGACACAGAGGACATCTCCAGACCCAGAGACGTTTTAATGAATGGGCAAAGTGGGCTCTGGCCCAGGGCCCCTGCCTTTCAGGGGGGCCCCTCACAGAGTCAGGTCTGTTCTGCAGAGTCTTGCCCTAATGACCTTGAATATTTCTTAAACAGATGTTTTTAAATACTGTTTTCCTTTAATTTATTTTTTAAAGTACATGATCTGTGGGAGTCCAGTACATACATTTTGCATAGAAATGTGTTTAAGTTTCCTGCAGCATCCATAAAAAAAAAGTTTATTTTAGATCAAAACAGGGCCTCACATATGAGAAATGGGAGGGGGTCACAGAGATTATTTGCAGTAATATTGGTGAGCTATTGATTTGTTACAATACTGAAAAGACACAAATCTATCCCTGAATATTAGATTTAACACATTTTGAATTGGGACAGATTCCTGGGCACTGTCAGAGGCTTAACCAAAGAGGGCATGAAAGAGCTCAAATAGGATCATAAATTCAAAGCTGTTCCGAACAGGGGCCCCCAATACGTTTGGCGTAGGGCCCACAAAATCTTTAAGATATCCCAGTCCAGACCACAGACTGGTGGCAGTCAAAAGCCAGGAGATGCTCACCTAGGGCCTCATTTATGAGGTTGTGCGTCACTTTTTTACGCCACCGGTGCGTCACTTTATGTGAAGCACCAGTGGCGTAAAAAATGTGCCTTGTTGCTCCATATTTACAAAGTGACGCATCTAGGTAGATGGGTCACTTTGTAAACCCCATGCGCCACATTATACCTGTGCCAGGTATAATGTATGCAAGGGGGGCGTTTTGACGCAAGAAAGAGTCATAGAAGTGATGCAGTGAGATCGATAAGATTTCACTGCGCCATTTCATAGCCGCTAATGTGTCAAAATCTTATACCTGCCTCATGGCAGGCGTAAGACTGACGCAGGCACTAACAACATGGGACTTGCCTATGTGAAAATACACATTGCTGGAGTTGCGTCAATTTTGTGACACACTCCAGCAATGCGTCACTTTTGCGCCAACAGATACGTCAGAAATACTGACGTATCTGTAACTCCATGCGACATGATGCGTCATACTGTAAATATGACGCATCGTTATTGTCGCAGGGAGAGCGCAGTGAAAAGTGACGCATCGCTGTTTTCATGCAGCAATGCGTCACTTTTCATAAAAGAGGCCCCAAATGTTCTCTGTGGACACGTACTCGGAAGGGTAAGAGCCTGGTTCAGGTGACTGTCTAGAAGCAATATTCATTCACGTGCTTCCCTAAAGAGATTCAAGGTTTTCCTTCGCGTATTCCAAGTATTTTCTCCTCAGCTGTCCAGCTAATGTTTCTTCTTCCGGTTTTTAGCGCGTGTGGATCACAGGCACAAATATGGTGACAATCACATAGAGATGCTGCAACATGCACCTCCAGGCAAGGCATTTATTTGAAAAATCTTTCTGTGTGATTCAGTCAGGGCACCATTCTGCATTCGTAGTTTGCCAATGTTTTTGAGTTTGTAAGGGTTCCAGCAGAATTGAGTTGCAGATTGTACCTTGGGAAGCCATATTTAGCATATGTGGCTTCAGGGAAGAGCTTGGCTTGGAAAAGTAAAGCTTTTAGCGTGACAGCTATCCTGCAAGATGGTGCCTCGGTGAGGCTGATGCTCCCGTTGCACCCGAGTTTTCTGAAATCTGCACAAATGTGAGCTTTTGTGCTGCACATCAATAAAATGTTTAAAAAAACAAAGTTCCCTCGGGGAAAAGCTGTTCTTAAATGCTTTTCTAAAGAAGCCTATGTGCCCCAGACTTTACACAATTTTGTCTTAGGGGCCCTTCCACAATTAGAAACTGCCATCATTTGAGCTGGCCACCATCCTCCTCATTGAGTACCTTCTTCCACTTACAGTATTTCACTTGTTCTAGATGCACACTCCCCAATAGACAGGCAGGTATCCTGCAAAAGTGTTTGCCAACTACCCTTATAGGCCAGGTCAAGAAACTGGGAGGCATATTTACAAACCCCTATCTCCACCACAATGTCACTTTTAGGACCTTGTAGTGGCAATTGGGGCTTTGCCTTATTTACAAGGCAATGTTAAGCCACTTAGGGGCATATTTACAATAAAGTGGCGAATGGTGTTGCTAAGCCAAGAAGGCTAACAACGTGCTTTGTCACTTTAAAAGCGCAGAGGTGCGCCATATTAACTAGAATATGGTGCAGCCCTGTGTTCCCCCTGAGCTGGCACTAACGTTACTTGCATAGCACCAACGCAGGCTCCCTTGCATCATAGGGCATTTCTCCTGTGTTGAGGGGAAGATTGTTCCTGTGCAGGAAGGTCTGCTTCCTGCCCAGAAACTATCTTTAAATGTCGTTTTGAAATGTCTATGTGCAGCACACATAACAGTTGCAAACAGCTTTTTTTTTAAAGGATTGTTTCTGTGCAGGAAGAGGCCTTCCTGCACATAAACGATCATAGGCAATTTGCTGTTTCTGTGTGTGCTGCACATAGAAACAGCAAAAACAAGGAGAAATTAAACATTTCTTCTCATTTTGCCTAGTTAAGGCCAGGTTTTCCCTGGTATTAATTTTGGCGCTGTCTCTTGTTTACGCCTCCCTTGTAAATAGGGGGCAGCATCAAAATCAATGGGTTTTGCGGTGGAACACCCACTGCAACACCAATTGCCTTCCCCCTTCACACCAAATACAGCATGTAAGCGTGCCTTATTGCCCCCCCCCCCCCCCGTGGTGTTTTGGCAGCCCGGGCTGAGACAGCTTGACAGCTTCCCGGGCACACACACAGCTGCACCTGAGTACTTCACAGGTGTTCAAAAGACCATTCGCTTGTAAATGAGGCTTTGTTGTTTTTTCACCCCTTCTAGAGCCCCTGCATCTCCACTCTATTGCTGGAAGAGTCAGCCCCCCTGAAATGTTTTCAATTCAGCCGGGTGGGATTCCACCAAGGAATTCAGCTTAGCTTGTAAACGCGGCCTACACGGTTTAATAAAATGAGGCATTGAAAGGAATAGAGCTTGTTGGTAGCCAACAAAAATATAGGGAAATCATTTCCTACCAGTGTCAGAGATCACAATCACCGCAAGGAGGGTGAGAAGAATAGTATGGTGGATGGTGTCAAAGGCAGACAAACTGCCAACAAGAACCAGTGATCTGACACTTTTGACATTAACTGGTCATCCGTTCAGAAGTGTGAAGGAGGAGTGGGATTGTTTGTACGCGTTGATGGGTGAGGCGCGTGGGAGGTGGGACTGTTGTAGGGAATCTACTCAGTGAACTGCTCCAGTGTGTGCTTGTTTGGTGTTTTTGGGGCATTTGCTACCTTGCTTCTGTTGCGAAACTGATAATGTATCTAATATGTTTTTGTGGCCTTTCTTGTGTGTGTTTTGTTCTAAGTTTGTATCCTCTGTGGCTTCTGAGAATTGTAATCTAATAGATATTTAAATGTGCTTTTCTGTCCATTAAAGATACTGACACTTTTTCAGTGGCTCACTTTAGTACTTCCTGTGCATGTATTAACATAATTTACCATGTTCAATGAAACAGCGAAACTTCTGTGTTATTTCAGGTACTTCCAATGAATATTCATAAGCCTACAGTACATGCCTTTAAATATGTGCTCCAGTTTCCGTGCTCATTTCTTAGAGGTCTCGCGCCTGACCTGAGGCAGGGTAGCTGCACATTGCGGCCTGATTCAACGGAAGCAAAGAGGACATATGGAATGGCGCTTTCAAACCCAGATTCATCATTCTTTTGACAGGGGACAAGATGAGCGCACAAAATAAAACACAATTAATCCATTCTCATTACAATCTTCAGAACGAAGGCTGAGGTGCCCTGCGAAGCCGTGAGAGCAGCGAAAACGGAACCTCGGACGTCATGAAACCGTGAAAGCCTACATTACTAAAGAGCGCTGGTGTCCTGCTTTGGCTTAATCATTGAAAATCGAATAGTAAACATTCTCACACACCATCAGAGCTAGTGACGTCAGGCTAGGGCTGCAGGCATGTTTCCTCGATCAATGGATGCACTTGCACTGGTTGGCTTGAACCAGCGCAGCTCTTGACCGCGTCAGCGAACGCTGCTCAGGCCTAGGGCCTCATTTATGAGGTTTCGCTGTAGGGCAGCACCCCAGACCTTCCTGCTGCGCTTCCCTACCGCAAAAGAAAAGGGCAGGAATGCGCCCTATCTATAAGATACGGCGCATTCCTGTCCTTTTCCCCTGCGCGGGCGCACAAGGGGCTGCTGTGGGGCAGCGCAGGCACCTTTGCACCATGGTGCAAGGGTGCCTGCGTTGCAGGGATGGCTATTTTTGCACAGGAAGGAAAACCTATCAGTACAAAAATATTCACAAGAGGCTTTTTTAATCTTTCTATGGGTGCTGCACACATAGAAAAAGGAAAAACTCGGAGAAATAAGGATATTTATCATCGTTGTGCCTCCCTTACGCCTTCCCTGGGGAGGTGTAAGCTTTTGGTGCTGCCTCTAATTTACGATTTCGCCTAAATCTGGGGCAGTGTCAAAAGGCCACCGATGTAGCTGGGCACGCCACCGGCAACACCCATTGCAAGCCCCTTTAAGGCAGAACACTGCGTTAAAGGGTCTGATATTTAGCAGGCAGCATTAAGCCAAAGAAAGTGGCTTAGTGCTGCCAGATAAATATCATGCAGGCTTCTGCGCCACGGAACGTCACAAACAGTAAGGTTCCGGAGTAGCAAGGAGTCTCATAAATGAGGCCCCTAGTTTTGAGCATGAAGACAGTGGGGTGTTAATTTTAACGATAGACTGCCAAAATGCAGACCCCTGTGCAATACCTGGCAGAGGTTGTATGTTGGAGCCACACAATCCCCGAATACGCATGGCTGAGCAACGGGGTCTTAACAACAACATTTATTAACCATGCATGCCTTTACCATGTATGCCTTTACAACCAATTTAGTTGTAATGGCATATTTGGTAAAGGCATATACCTGGTTACGGTTCTGCCCTAGTTCCCAGTCACCCCACAGTGAATTATAAAAGTGGACCCCTTCCCCAAAATACTAAGCCCAGCCAAGCCTTTAAAACAACCCAGACCCCACGCCCTGAGCCCTAAAACCCACCCCAGACTTAAAATTGACCCTGACCGTCCTGTCCTAAACCCTAAACCTTCACTGCAGAACTCGACCCCAACCACCCCTCCTTGAGACCTGCAACCTTCACCCCAGAACTCTACCCATACCCCCTGCCCTAAACCCTAACACCTTCACCCAAGAACCCTACCCCACCTATGCCCTGAGCCCTAAAACCTTCACCCCAGAACTCGACCCCGACTTCCCCCACCCTGAGCCCTAAAACTGCCCCTAGCCCTAAGCCCCAAATCTTTCACGCCAGAACATGACCCGACAGTCCATACCTGAGCCCTAAAACCTTCACCCCAGAACTCGAACCTGTCCCCCTCTCTCCCCGAATCATAAAATCTAAATCTTACTCATCATGCCACTTCGTCTGTCCATTCTTCGCCTGGGCAGGAAGTTACCTCTGACCCGCCTGCGTCTAGACAGACCCTCCAGGATTTCGCGATTTCGCGGTTTGCCGCGAAATCGCACTTTTGTAGAAATGCAGCGATTTTTACAAAAGTGCCTGCGAAATCGGCACTTTTGTAGAAATCGCGCGGCATTTTTACAAAAGCCGCTATATCCTGGGGGGTCTGGACTAGTGGCAGACTGAATAATTAAAACGAAGGATTGAGACAATAAAACATGTCAACCAATTGACTGGTTCCTTGTGTAGGACACTTGAGTGTCTAAAGAACCGATTATAAATGTCAAGTGAAAAAGGTGAGTGAAGAACGACGGTGCTGATTTACATTCATCAGAAAGCCGCAGCAGGGGTGATGCGTAGTCTAGGACAAGTAATCGTGAAAATGCGGCACGATGTGATGGTGCCTAGACAATTGTGAAGCGCGAAATTACCTGAATGTGTGAGTTGATATGGAAATAACTGCATCAATCTATGTTACCCTAATAAAGTATAAGACAATGAGGGGAACCCATGAAGAGCTTGCCATAAAAATGTGAAGCTAAATGGATAATTAGCTACCCTCGGAAATTCAATTACAAAACCAAAGCAAACAGATGTTCCAATGAGTCTGGAGGCTCGCACAGATGCAGGACCTGAAGGAGAAGGGTACCGGGGTGAGTAGGTGACAATATTTTAAAATTACTGCGCCGTTCGCAAATGATTATCTGCTCACCGTAACGATTGGCCATACAAGGTAGACGATTGGGATAAGGAATGAATAGTCTCACGGCGAGGTGGCAATGCACTGTAAGGGGAGGAAATTTACAGCGACCGTAAAAGCAGGGTGTACTGAAGGTGGAGTGAGTAGAATGGTGAGTGTGCTTACCGATGAGCCGTTGGATCTTGGACTGATATCTGGGATAACCGACGGCAAACATGAACCATTCGTTTATAGCAACCAGCGTGAGCGTCACCGAGGCCATATTGGTTGTGGAGTTCTGGCGTGTAGACATAACTGACAGACCACTTAATAGCTGGACAGGGCTAGAATGCCAAGTATAGGAAAGAAGAGGTATAGTGGTGTTGGCTAACTGCTAAAAGAACATAGTGTACAAAGAACAGTCATGGTGGTAATATAAGTAGAAACATGTAGCTAGCGGGAGTGTGGTGAAATATCAGAATTACAAGGGCGGGAAAGAGGTTGTTGTTGCCAGTACAAACTGTGCTTTACTTTCCTCATCACTTCTCAGTATGTGGAGTGTCTCTGCCACATTTTCCGTGCCTTCTTCTCCTGTCCGTGAGACACGGCTGGCATTGGCACGGGCCGGCTTCTCCCTGCATCACCAGTATTTAATGTCCCACAAGCAGTACATACAAGAAAGAAATGCTTCAAAATGTTTTCTAGATACCTTAACGATCCCTGAATGATAATTAAAGTTAACAAAGACAGAAGAGAGCATGGTGAAAATTAATGCAGGCGGTTTTATGCCAAGTTATATTAAAGTATTATGTCCAGGATCTTAAAATGTGAACACATAGACAGTATTTTACGTTGGCAAAGGTGGCAAACCCAGCAACACCAGTGGCGGCTACTCCACCCCCCCCTCTCTGGTGGCACCATCGGGTGTGTCTCCTACTGCCAAGCCCTGCTGTGCAACTTCGATAAAAGCTGGTGCTGCTGCTCGCTCGCAGCTGCAGAACTGGCGCCCAGAGTCCTTCGCAGTACACCGCCACCCACCCTTTTATTTATTTTAAAAGTTTTATATAGCGCTAGCTTGACCCATAGGTATCAGAGCGCTTTAATTACACTACTTCACTTCCAACAGGATCACAGAACTGAAGTGTTCTGTTAGGACATGCGGTAGTTCTGCATTGCAACTGAGGCACACATGTCCAAAACTACAAGCTTGAAAAAGAAAACATTTCCGCATATGTTTTGTTCTTCTGCCGGAGAGGAAGTCTTGCTTTTCGAGGGAAACAAAGTGTCTACATTGTAAATAAACCAAATATACATAGCTTCATGTTGCTAGATAACTAAAAAAAACTAAGATATCTGTGTTTGTTGTAGGAAAAATGGCCAAATAAAATGCCGCAAAATTGCCTCTAAATTTCCATATTTGTGCCGCTAAATTTCCATTTTTGTGCCGCTAAATTTGCTACTCCATGCCGCTATATCCTGGGGGTGTGGTCTAGAGCGCTAACTACCACGTACATGTAAACCGCGCATATGCATATGGCTGTTTCCCCCTGGCAGATGCTACACTGTGGAAATAAACCAGCCATTCTGAAAGAGTTAATATATCACTCAGAAAATCTCAAACATCCCATTTTACTTAATATTCGTTATTTAATGGCCTACACTTTTTGGGAGTGACAGTGAGAGGGAGCCACTGTCAACCCCGACTAATACAGCGGCAACCACAGAGCACTTTTGTGCTTACTTGGGGTATGATTGGATAATAAGGATTAGCCAGGGAGTGGGGGTGAGGTGTTAGGTTCAGATGATACAGACTGATGCTGCCACCGTGTATGTGTTAGGAAGCAGTGTGGAGTGCTGGAAACACAACAGACAATCCTAGTCACCCATGTGGTTGATTGTGAGAGAACCTGTCCACTGAAGGGGAGTTCAGTGGAGGTGGAAGGGTGGAGCAGGAAAAGGCAGACACCAAGTAGACACCAAGCAGAGGGTGCTGCCTCTGAAGAGGGTCAGAAAATGTACCAGGTCGATGTTTCTGGGGTCATGACCTATTAACATCTTTAATGCATTTGTGCAGATGTGTATGTATGAATGTAAAGGTCTCATTGATTAAAACCTTTTGCTTATTTATTTTATAGTGGAAAGTTTATTCTTGTTATCGTTCTTTCATTTCTCAGTACTGAATGATTGGTAGCCCCGAATAGAAGTATTTTAGTAATGATTAAGAAATACTTTTTTGACAGGGTTTAAATCCAAAGCAGTTCACACGAACAGTCAATATTTTCAAATTCTGAGGTTCTAATGACACAGTTAAAGAGTTCATTTTTTGCAAACAATGCACTGTTTGGTTAGTTTTTGAGAATTAAAAAGTAGTTTAAGCACATGCCAAGTTTTGAACGCTTTCAATTTAGGGAGATATGATGTGTTGACTATAGTGGAGTCGCAGATTTAGGAAAAGGAAATGTATTGTTGCGGTTTATAGGGTAAATAAGCAGCGCTGTTTACACTGAGTCCTGTGAGTGACAACCAAAGCTTGATATTTATTTGAGATCCGCTCACACTGACATCACATCTGAGATAACAAGGCTAAACCAGACAAGATGGCGCTAAGTGGATTCATATTAAGCACGTGAACCGGCCATCAACCTTCCCGAAAGTCTGTGATTCAGACCTGGCTACCGAGTCCACGTGTTCAACCTCAGCTTTTCTGAATGGAGTCTTGAGGACGCGCGTAGGGGACCTTTTACAGTCAGGAACCGATCCGGAGACACAAGCGGGCGCATTGATTTTATAAAACCAAGCCGAGCCTTTGATTTTCCGCTAAAGGGTGCGCTCGGGGATTACAGGCATGCATCCGAGCCTGATAATTACAGCCGCAGTCTGAGTAATGTCTCCTTGCTCCTTCCCTTTGTAAGTGATCCCTTTGCAGAGGAGGCGGGCTTGAATGAAAGATGGCGGCGCTGCTCTTCCTGGTTCGATTTCATCTGGCAGCTCTCGGGCAGCTAATTTCTCGGGTCTGAGTGTCACTGATGCAATCTAGGCAGGAGATGGCTGCACAGTATGTCCAGAGCTCCTGGGCCAAGACGCGCTCTCCCTTCTGGAGGATTTCAAACGTTTGGCTGTGTCACACAGAAGAACACAACTAGTGATAACAACTATTGCATTTGTGTACCTCTTATTAATCAAGGATTCGGCTGCATTTTGATGCCTCTTGAAAACAAAATCTGCCTTATTAGCACCGCTATCCCATTGCTCGCACTCACGCTGGCTGACCCACTCAGATGTATATACCATCGCAAATTCAGTGACACAAGAGTACAAACTGAGACCACTCCTTTTGTTGGAGAAACATTGCTGCAGGTTTATTAGAGCCATGGATTCCCACGTAGCAGGCACCAAGGGCCACAAGGTACAAGGAAGCGGGCCTTTAATGGCTGGTAGAGCCCACTACGGATTGGTATGAGGCTACTAGAGCATTAAACATTGGAATATTGGAGCTCTGGGCTTCTACTGGCCATTAGAATCCCGAAGCACAACATTGTCTTAAATGGAGCACTCAACATTCCAAAGGCACAGCAGCGGGTTATTGCACGGGTGATGCAAGGTTGGGCAGTGGTGGTAGGACCTAAGCTGCCTGCTGTCTGATTAGACACTGAGCACTAGACATATCCTTGATCAGGTGCTTTGACCTTCTGAGTGGGTTCACTCCAAGTCTCGAACAATTTGAACTCCTGTGCAGTGGTGGCGGCGTTTCTGCTGCTAAGACGAGGTTATAGTGTGTATAACGTAAAAGGCAGATAAGTTGGACTCTGCCCTCGGGCAATAACTGAGAGTGGCTAACTAATCCTGATGGGGCTGGAGACACCCTTTACCAACCTCATCTGTAACCACAAGAAACGTGGTTTTACCGAACCTTGCTTTTCTGTGTGCGGTATACTGCATGCTTTGCAAGGTAAAACTCCAGTTTGACATGCAGATGACATGTCCAGTAGGAGCCATTGTGTTTCCCCGCAGTGACTCAGGTGACTTTGCGTAATCCCAGGTTCTTTAAGCCTGATTCATGTTCTGACCATTTTGGGTAGGATATCCAGCTTTAGCGTAGCAATGGGTGACGTGACACTCTGCAAGAGAGGGGGCACAATCTGTAAAATGTGACATTTGGAAAGTGCGAATTTTACATAATTTTGAATATTTGCCCCTGAGTGGTTTATGCCTCACTGTATGTGTTCCATGATTCCCTGATGGGTGTGAAGAGAAGAATTTGTTACACCATGTGTTTCAGCCTAAAGGCCTAGACCGTTCATTGTTAGAGGTTTCTGAGGGGAAGCATAAACTAAAGTGTTTTGTCCACTCAGCCGCACACTGCGAAAGCAAGTATGTAATTACCACCTTTTTCATCTTCCTTACCACAACCCTTACTACTTTACGGAGGCAACAATCTTATTGGTCCTCAACCATCTGCTCAGATAAAAAACATCAGATGGAAAAATTAGTGCCCTTATTATTTAATATTCGCACACAATAAGGATTTTTTTTATGGAGACAACATTTGCAGGACACACTCTTCAAATGATTCTGGTTGCGAATTCTCAATACATATAATGGACCATAAAAATATAAAGGAAGCCCCTCATGCCACTATACTAATTTCACTCAAGAAAAGCCCCTGTTACTCTGCACAGGAAGCTTTCAGTACCCAATTAGGCATGCGTTGCTCCTTCATTGTGAGAGCTTCCTCTGCCACTGGGTATTCTTTTTGTCTTAAGCCAATGATTCGGATCTGTTAAGAAGTTATTTGGACTAATTCAAAACTTCTAGATGAGCAATTACAGTGCACCACAATCAGGCATTTGTTGAGCGCAGCTACTCACCAGTAAGGGTCTCAAGGTGCTGGGGGGGGGCGGCGGTGCAGGTTCCAGAACATCAAGGAGGGGGTCTGTCGAAGAGCCAAGTTTTGAGGTTTCTTGCAAAGATGGGGAGCGATGTTGTCTGTCTGAGGTGGAGCGGAAGGGCGTTCCAGGCTCTGGCTGCGAGGATGGAGAAGGAGCGGCCTCCCAATCTGGTCTTTCTGGTGCGGAGGACCTCAAATTCAAAGTGTGCAGCTTCTCCTCCTGAAGAGACAAAGGGTTACAGTACAATAAAGTGAACGCATTTGTTTTGCCACAGATTGGAATGGGAATGAACTTTCAACCTGAAGGCTGGCCTCCAGACCACCTAATTCAAGAAAACCTATATTAATGGTTTATTGTAAAAAATCTAACATCCCACCTCCCCACTACATTCAGATGATTTAGTTACAATAAAGACCGAACTGTGTGTTTTTAAAAGTCATTAGCACCTCTACTGCAGGCTCTAAGTGGATCCCAGATGACATTTTACACGAGATTAAGTGATGTACAAACCACACAATCTTGAGTCTAGCACAGAGGCTGAGATTTGAACGTGGGTCTTCAGGCTCCAAAGGCAGGAGCTGTTAAGCAACTCAGAGAAGACAGTGGCCAAAGCTGTGTACGATGCTTGGAAGTGCTGAGGCAATTAGTTGGAAGATAACCGTTTCTTGGCTTCTCCCAGCTAGAAATCCTGCTTGTGTTTTCCACTGCACTGACATTCACGACGGGGCCATGAAGTGATAAAGTAGCATGTCAGTACAGTAGTGTGGGGAGAGAGGATTTACATTTAGATTCTGGTGATTCTCCATAGTGTGGGACATTGTGACCTCTTTCCTGACCATTTCACTGCCAGCTATTCTCCTGATATTCGCAGTCCTTCAACCTCTTCCTCCCTCTTTCCCTTTTGCTGCCTTTCTCTTTCTTGTTCTGGCTTAATGTCTGGTAATTAAAAATAAGACCTGGCATGCAAAAAAATAGTGTCGGTTACCCCCACCTGCAACCACCGGCTCAAATTATGGACTGTAAAATCCTTAGTCAAAGCTTGTTTCGTCCCAACAGAATTTGTAGTCATGGTTATAAAACTGTAATCATTGGTTCAAAATAAACTATGCTCTTGACTGGTTGATGTTTTCCATTTGATAACGAGCTTTCTGCAACAACATCAACAACATCAACATACATTCGAAAATGGCTATATTGAAAAATGTGCCCATGTCATATTAAATGCAAAAAGATATGTCTCATTGCCCTTGGTGATTGAATTTGAAGATAGTGTTTCACCTGTTCTGTACCAAAGGGTGCCATGGGCCTCGGTGCAAGCATAGAGATTTGTGTTCCCTTACTGCTGAATTGCTAATAAATACAAAAAGAAACATGAGTCAGTGAGCCCCTAAGGCCTTTGGGTCCCAGTGTCAATGCACTTCCTGCATCATTGGTAGCTACGTCCCTGAGCCATACCCACTGCACATCCTTTTACCTCACCATGTTTTAAGGTCTTGCTGAAGCCAACATGCATGCGTTGCTTCTGCGAGAGAATAGAAGGCAAAACAAACTCTTGAACAAGCACGGATTACGTGCAGTTCATGTGATGCACTCGTGTGAAACGCGCGTGCACAAACCCATCAGCCTCGCACCGCAATGGAATGCTGCCTCCCAAGCTGCTCCCCCGCCCCCGCCATCAGACTTCATTGCAATGCGCTCCCGCCCCGCCCCCCCACAGCAATGGCAAGAACTTGTTTTGTTCCTGCGTTTTATTGTACTTCCTGGCGTGCCCATCCCTCCCACCACCTCTCTCCCTCCCTGTTCTTCACGTGTTTAAACTTCTACTTAAAAGCACTTTTGAAAGTGATCCGTTCAAAGCCATCTAGGAAACTTTATATAGCATTTGTGCACTAATCTAGACATTGGCTCAAGGCTAGGAAGGGAGGAGCTACAAATTGGTTCCATCAATGATCTGACTTAATCACTATCTGGTAGGTTACATTTGCACTCGGACTTCCATGTATCTAATTTTTACATTTCATCATTACCTTTATTCCTGCAAAAACGTTAACTCATGCAATCTGCACTTAAAGTGAGATTTAACGGTTAACCACATCAATGCTAAAGGTAATCCTCCAGGATGCTGAATATTTTAAAATCCCATTGTTCATGACGAGCTTAGCTCGTCATGAGTGTATGGAGGTGTACACCATGACGAGCTGAGCTCGTCATGTTAATAAAGCCTTTTTGAATATAAGTGGTGTGGATTTCTTGTGTAAGCCCACCTTTTGGGAACATGGGTCCCCTAACTTACTAATAAATATAATCTTGCAATTTGTGGCAGGAATAAACATTGATTAATACACCTTATCTCCAGGTAAGTCGTGGCAAATATGTGAGTCACAGCCTGTGTGTGTCTTTTCTGCTCATGTTGGTCAGTTGACTTGTAAAATGTATCACAATAACTTAATGAAGACAACCTCCGGGAGTAGAAGCTCAAATAAGCAGCCACCTTGCTCTTTAAACTTCACTCAACAACAATCAGGTTTGGCTCAGGTCAATTCTTAAGTGGCTCCACCATCAATGCTCTTAAAGTGTTTTAGCTGGTAGACACATGCAATCAGATCTACAACTGCAGCACAAGCACAAAAAGCTGGAGCATAGGGAAACTAGTGCTGAACACACACACACAACCACACAAACACACACAACCACACCACACACACAATCTCACACACAACCACACACACAACCAAACTCAACCACACACACAATCACACATACAGCCACACACACAACCTCACAAAACCACACAACCACACACACAACGACACACATCACCACACACACACAACACCACACACAACCACACACACACAACCACACACACAACCATACACACAACACATACAATCACAACCACACACACAACCAAAAACACAACACACGCAACCACACACAGCCACACACACACAACCACACACCCAACCACACTCACACCAAACCACACCCAACCACACACACAACCACACCACACACACAATCTCACACACAACCACACACACAACCAAACTCAACCACACACACAATCACACATACAGCCACACACACAACCTCACAAAACCACACAACCACACACACAACGACCCACATCACCACACACACACAACCACACACAACACCACACACAACCACACACACACAACCACACACACAACCACACACACAACACATACAATCACAACCACACACACAACCAAAAACACAACACACGCAACCACACACAGCCACACACACAACCACACACCCAACCACACTCACACCCAACCACACCCAACCACACACACAACCACACACACAGCCACACATACAACCACACACACACACACACACAACCATACACACAAACAACCACACCAAACCACACCCAACCACACATACAACCACACACGCAACCACCCACACACACATACAACCCCACACAACCACACACACACAACTCCACACACACGACCCCAGACACACACAACCACACACTCACAACCACGCACATCTATCTATCTATCGCCCTCACTCTATCTATCTATCTATCACCCTCACTCTATCTATCTATCTACCTATCTGTCGCCCTCACTCTATCTATCTATCTATCTATCTATCTATCTATCTATCTATCTATCTATCTATCTATCTATCTATCTATCTATCTATCTATCTATCTATCTATCTATCTATCTATCTATCTATCTATCTATCTATCTATCTATCTATCTATCTATCTGTCTGTCTGTCTGTCTGTCTGTCTGTCTGTCTGTCTGTCTATCTATCTATCGCCCACACTCTATCTATCGCCCACACTCTATCTATCTATCGCCCACACTCTATCTATTTGTCTATCTATCGCCCGCACTCACTCTATCGCCATCGCTCTATCTATCTATCGCTCTCACTCTATCGCCATCACTCTATATATCTATCGCTCTCACTCTGTCAATCTATCTATCTATCTATCTATCTATCTATCTATCTATCTATCTATCTATCTATCTATCTATCTATCTATCTATCTATCTATCTATCTATCTATCTATCTATCTATCTATCTATCTATCTATCTATCTATTTATCGCCCTCACTCTGTCTATCTATCTATCTATCGCCCTCACTCTATCTATCTATCTATCACCCTCCCTCTATCTATCTAATTTCGCTATTTTCAAAACCAACACATAAATAAAAAATTTGTAATTTACGATACCAATAGCTCAAATTTTCCTAATGCAAGATCACATTTGCAAAAGTTAACAGTATTGGCATTGTAAATTACAAAGCTATTAATTTCGCTATTTTCAAAACCAACACATAAATAAAAATGTGTAATGTACAATACCAATAGCTCAAATTTTTCTAATGCGAGACCTATTGCATTGCAAATGCTTGTTGGTTTTCTAAGTGAAGCATTGTTTGTATTACAGATCACCCAGACGTGGGTCTCTTCTTCAATCTGACATTGATCTCAATTTGCACCTCAATGTGCTGGCCTAACTAGCCATAAACCATTCTGACCTTGCTTCTGCGCCTTCTTGTGGAGACCTACCCTGGCAGTTCAGACTGGACTGCTCCTAGTGGAACAGGACCAAGACTGATTTTTGTATGGCAGGTCCCTGCTTGATGCGGCATAGTGTGCAAACAAATGATGGGCTCTGATGGCCAAGTAATTACCAGTGACTGGGATTAATTCATGCATCCCACACCTCACATTTTGGGCCATCTGGGAAACATCCTTAACATTGCGGTCAGTACACCGCTATGCTGTGACATCGCAGTCGTTACAACAAACGCGATGTAACCATGCTATGCCATTACAACGCAAGTTCTTACATCGACTTGCGCTAGGTGGCGTGCTAACATTACAAATAGTGCAGTTTACTATCCCGACACCTTCCGTACTGTTAGGTGAACTGGAGTTGGAATAGTAAATTACACTTTTCTGATGTTAGCACGCCATCTAGCGTAAGTCGATGTAAAGACTTGCGTTGTAATGGCATAGCGTGGTTACATTGCGTTTGTTGTAACGACTGCGATCTAATGGCACGTGTTGTACTCACTTTCATTGTAACATCATACATCCCTTCTTTTACATCCATGGCAACACAAGCCATGACCCTATGTTTGGGTCATTTTTATCTATTGTATAAAATGCGTATTGAATGATGTAGGCCTTGCTATAAAAAGTGACTTATAGAAGAAAATTATTTACTTAAACCAGCAGAGAACAAGAAGATACATGCCTTTAAAATAGAAACATTATCATTGGCTACATCACAGAGACCAGAGAGAGATTCAGAGGTGTCTTAAGAAACAATGCCTGCTCTCTCCTAGCCCTCCCTAAATGGAATGGAAGAAGTGATGCAGCATTGTGATCACTTCACCATCTCGCCCCTCTCTTTTCTATTATGGCACAGTCTTGTGTTAGCTGCTTTGAGAACAAACTCTTTTTTCTGTAGATCAAATGAGTGATTGCAACCTTTCTCATTCAGATCAAAAGCATTTGGTCTATTACACAGCTGACAGGATAATGTCATAATGACATTGTTCATGCTTACTCCTCACAGTTACCTCTGACTAATCCTTTCCGACTCCTGAGCCAGACACATGGGGTGAACGCTAATAATAGGTTGGCATTTACTTAATGAAGTCTTAAGTTCTCCACCTTTGGTCTCAGGGCAGTGCACATTGGATGACCGTGTTCCGCCATGCTGTTTTAAGAGAACTAAGCTCTCATCAACTCATAAGCACGAGGTATCTCAACCGTCAGTGTCCACTCAGTACTGCATTCTGGGTGTGTGCTTTATTGACCGAGCGTGCAATGTAGTGGAAATTAGACTGTGATACTTAAAGTCAAGTACTTGAACGCTACAACCGAACTATGGCCCAAATGAAAAAATTACTGGTCACAAAATAGTGGTCACAAATTGCAATCAGTATTTTTGAAACCTGTAAAAATGTTTACAAACCAATCTATGTACTGCTATGGAAGTTAGTAGAATTCTGAACTAGAGGGCTGCAATAGAACTTACGTCAGGAATATTATTGAGGCAAGGGGGCGGGTCCACCGGAGGAACATGGCGGCCGCTAGCTAAACTGCCGCAACCGGCTTTTCCCCTATGGAGTAGCTAAATTCTGCATTCTAAATGTATATTATCTTGACCCCGTATGTTTATTGGCCATTTTTGACATTTTGTAACCCCCCCTTGGTGCGGTTTTGACGTACTGCAGCGCTTACTGCCTTTTATGCCCCCGGACAGCGGGCTGAACTTGTGGATTACTGGAGCAAGCTGCGGGGTGAGCGAGGACTGTAGAGATCGGAAGAGGAACCTGCGAGAGCAGGACAACAGCGTATCTGGGGGCTGGCGCTGGCTTTGGGAGGAGGCGGCTCGGACGCGGAAGAGGGGCGACATTGCCTTGCTTGCTTTCCGGGTCGTTGGAGGCAGAGCCAGCGGCAGCTACTGTGGAGCGGAGTCGGCGAGAGGAGCCGCGCATGAAAATCCTAGTAAAATTTTAATTCGGCAGTGTAGCGGAGTAAACTTCAAGGTAGGGGGCCATCAATGTTTCTGTTCCCCGTCCTGTGGGGGTAATAAGGCTGTTAGTGCGGGTAACTATTTGACAGGGACCCGGTATGATAAAATATACAGCGGCACATACGACAACATAATTAGAGGACTAAACCCCCCACAATCAAGCGGGGCCAATTCAATCAGTGCTCCAATTAGTTGTATGGATGTAGGGGGAGTATCTGGCAAGGGTGCTGGCAGTGAGGTCAGCTTGAGGGGCGCCAGTGACAGAGAGGAGAGTCAGTACCCTGCTAAAACAAACAGGTACGCACTAAGAGCCAGGACAGTGTTTGATACAACCAAGGGAAAGCCTGTATATCCCCTACGCATTTCACCCCCAGTTTCTGAAGTGAGGGAACGTGTAAGAAGGGGTAAAGCTAAGTTGAATACCTCAGAAGAATATCTGAGAGTGAAAAACATAAAAAGTAAGGGCAAAAGTAAAAGTGTTAAGGCAGCTGAGGCCAGCATAAAAGTCACTCCCTCACTTAAAACTTATTATAAGGTAATGTCTACTACTACCACTACCACCTCCGCTACCTGCTGCTCTCCCTTGCCAGCTCAGCCTGCCCAGCTCACCCAGCCCACTCAGCCCATTCAGTCTACCCAGCCCGCCTCGGCTACTTTGGAAGTAAATATTATGGGAGTACCATTACAAGGAGATGCAATAGTGACTCCCATGAGCTCTGTTAAAGAGGGGAGTGCAGATAAGCCAACAACCCCAGTAGAGGCAGTGGTTGTAGTGCATTCAGATATTGGCCTGGTAAATAGGTGTTCGGTGTTAGGGGGGGACGGATCAGGAGACACCCAATTGGATCCCACAGTAAAGGCAAAAAGCTCCTATACATTGAACACAGCGCAATTAGTACAAGTATACCATCCCGCCTCATCTGATAGCGCCGGCACAGAGATCACTATAGATAAATCAGATGTAACCTCACCCACATTGGCGAACATATTACTAGCTATGAAGGATGAGATTACCAGGAGGTTTACGGTATCGGAAACCAATCAAGCAGAAATGACCAACAGATTCTTAATTTCTGAGGCTAATCAAGCAGCAGTTAAAGCATCTTGTGATGAGTTGGCCAAGAGGCTGGACGAGATCACTCTCAGAACTGAGGCAATTGAGCCAGAAATCCCTGAGATCAAGGAATCTATGCGTACCACCGAAGCAGCGGTCACTAAGCTGTCTGTTCAGAACAAAGAACTGAAAGAGGATATTGAGCGTTTGGAGAATGACTCACACCGGAACAACTTGAGACTCCGGAATGTGCCTGAAGCCCTGGAGGGAGGGGACATTAAGGGGTTTGTAATATCCTTATTGAAGGGAACAGTGTTAAAGGACACACCAGAGGTCGATTTGCTGCATGATATACAGAGGGTACATCGCGATCCCTTTAGAAGAAATCTTGCAAAATAGAAACCCATGAAGATCCTGGTGAACTTTTTAACATATTCCGTAAAAGAGCAGATTTTATCTTCCGCTCTGAAAGTAGGATCCATATACTTCAACAGCTCTAATCCCTTTACCTTTCAAATAAGATCAGACATATCACACATAACTGCAGCGAGGCAGTGGGAGTTGGGGAAAAGGTTGGAGGAGTTAAACAGTATAGGGGCCAAGGCGCAGTTGAAATTCCCAGCATTGTTAAGGGTGATGTGGAATAATCACATGCACCAGATCAAAACTGGGGAAGAGGTGGATGCTCTTATTGCAAAGATCAGAGATGGACAAGGGGGGCAAGGGGGAAAGCAGACCTAGAGGGTCTTTTTTTTCTCTCTTTTTTTTTTACACTTATGACATGTAATTAGCAGAAATTCAGCAAAAATAAAAAACAGGAATGTTATTGATACTCCATAGGGGGAAGATGGCTAAATAGGCTTTTGCCTATTAGAAGGAAGGGTTCCTCAAGGGTTGAAGGGTCATGGGGTCACGGGGAGGTGGGTTGGGGGAGGCAGGGGGGCACGTGGGTGGGGAGCAGTGGGGAAAAAGAAAAAAAATTCGACCTCATCTCAACCTTATGTATAGTCCTTTCTGCCATGAAGGGGCACCAAATCTTCC
Organism: Lissotriton vulgaris; assembly: GCF_964263255.1. Lineage (NCBI taxonomy): Eukaryota > Metazoa > Chordata > Amphibia > Caudata > Salamandridae > Lissotriton > Lissotriton vulgaris. The sequence goes on along the minus strand of NW_028254680.1, from coordinate 156,318 downwards.
AGGTAGAATATAGGGACGATGGCTGGTATGGCCCTGAGGGATAGAAGGACCATCTTTGCCTCTTGGAATGTTAACGGGTTAAGGTGCCCCGGAGACAGAGGCTAATCCTTAAATACCTAGAACTTTCAACTGCATAAATATGCATGTTGCAAGAGACACACCTGAGTCACGAGGAAAGCACCTTAATCTTCTCCAAGGTCCCTTGGGTCAAGAGCTTTAGCGCTTCACTTCAGACATCTCAAAATAGAGGGGTGGCTATATTAATTAAACAAGGTACTCCCTGTAATATAAAAAAACACAATCAGACTCCCCTGGTAGGTGGTTGACAGTCCAATTGGCATTTAAAAATTTTGATATGATTTGTGCCTCTTTCTACGGCCCCAATATGGACGATCCAACTTATATTCATAAATTACAATCAGTACTGATGATGGAACTATGTAATCGGGGGAGATTTCAAAGTCCTGTTAGACCCTCTGAAAGATAGATCTAATCTGAGTCATTATAAAGGGGCAGTCAAGGTGTGTCGGGCATTACTTATTATGATCCATGATATGGATCTGATCGATCTATGGAGGGCACAAAAAGGAGATCAGCAGGGCTTTACTTTTTACAGCAAAAAGCACGGCCACTCCTCTAGGATCGACTACGTTTTTTAGGACAGAATGTCAATGGCCAACCTAGGGGAGATATCAGTTCTTCCGAGTCACCTCTCTGATCACGCACCTTTGCAATTTGTATATCAGAGTAAGGAGGCACAGCGGCAATCATTAAGATGGACCCTTAATAGGGCGAAGCTTTTAGACCCCGAGGTGGTTGAAGCAGTACAGGCTCCCTCTCTGGAATTTTTTTCTTTGAATTCAGGTTCCCCAACTCCGGACGTAGTATGGGACACATATGAGGTCTGGCGAAGGGGGAAACTCCATGGAATAATCTGCAATAAGAATAAGATCGAAGCTGAGGAACTAAAGGGGGTTGAAGGGAGGATAAGTAGCCTGGAGAAAGAAAGAGACAGCATTAGCAATAGGGACTCGGAGCAACACACTCAGGTCTTGAAGAATCTGGAACAGGTAAGATCAGAGTACAGAGGGAAATTTGAAGCCAAGTGTAGGGCGCAGTGGAACTCCAGAATGAATATTAACAACAGGGGGGAGGTAGAGTATAGAGATAGGATTCTCACTCCACGGGCACTGTTAATTAAACAACAAGAATCCTACTCAAGGAGAAGAAGGAGTGTCAACCACAAAGATGGGGGACACTCAGTGTTTTGTAAAATACCTCTCACACACCAACAGGCCCCTTGGTGTCATGCTTCATCATCGGGGTCTTCGCACCCCACTAGAGGGATGCGGCGTGCTGCGACCTACGACTACGCGGGAGCACTGTCAGAGTAGACTATGTGTGGTGTGTGTAAGGTGCAAGTGATGGGGTATGCAAAAAAGTGAGTGGTGGGGTATGGTGAGGGTTAAAAAATACCTGGCTCATAGGTTATAGGGAGAAAAATGTATTCAAAACCTCGGGCTGGTATTAGTAAAAGAAGTGCAAAATGAGGTTAGTTGTCATCATTATGGACATTACCTCTGGTGTGCGTCGACATGTTTCGGAACTGGTGTTCCTTCTTCAGGACGGGGGCACAACTTCCCCACCTTACTCACGTATTTTTATAGAAAAATAATTTTGTCTGGGGTGTATAGGTAAAAATAGAAAAGTGAAAATATTTACAGTGTAATAAGGCTATAGTGTGCCTACAGCGGTATCAGGTCTATGCAGTTGCATGACCTAGAAAAGAAAAGGAAAATGAATCGATTTGGTTGCCATAATAGGCTGGCTCAAACAGGTGCAGTCACCTGGGGCCCCAAATGGTATGTACTCCTGTAAAGGAAAAAGGACAGACACAACACACAACATAGATAACACACATAAGTTTGAAGTGGTTCTGTGGACATACTCATTAGTTTGTATTTTCTTGCTTCATGAGCATTTCCAGAACGGGCTAAATGGGCTCCTTAAGCCGAGCTTTAACATCCAGAGAGGAACCTGGCAGGGGTGTCCGATCTCGCCTCTTTTATTTAATATATATATGGACCCATTGGCACAGACGTTGAGACTGTATGATTCAATCTATCTTTTTAGATCAGAACAATACAGCTCCAAAATAGCTCTCTATGCCGACGACCTAATACTGTACACAAGTGACCCAGAGACAGCGATCCAGAGGGCGGAGGAGCTTATGTGCGAGTTTGGGTCCCTATCTGGGTTTCTTGTCAATAAAACCAAGACAGAGGTGATGTGTTGGAATCTGGAGTGGCCAGAGAGAGTTAGTGTTGAGCTGAGATATCTGGGGATTTATGTAGTAAAGGAATTGGAGAAGATACCTGAGCTTAATCTAAACAGGGTTATAAAGGAAATTGACGGCCTCTTTAGTAGATGGAGGAACCTTCCCATAACTATTTATGGGAAAACCAACTTGGTAAAGATGGCCATTCTACCTAAGCTGTCTTACCTTTTCTCTTCCATACCATTAACATTCTCGAATAAAACCTTAATGAAGGTACAGAGCAAGAGTGGGAGTTTTGTCTGGGGTAACAAAGGTGTTCGTCTGGCGTGGAAAAAACTTAGACGCAGCCTAAAGAAAGGCGGGCTTGCCCTTCCTGATGTAAGGTTATACGCAGCAGCATTCCAGTTTAAAATCATACGGATGCTACTTGTGAAACCAGGGGAGTCAGCCTGGGGGAGGTTGTTGTGTGAAAGGGAGGAGGAGATGGCGAGGCTTTTCTATATAAGTTTGGATCACCAAGCAGGTACGCTTGAAGGTTTTGAGGGCGGCCTTGGAGTTATGGTATAGGCTCAGACGTAGCTAGGGCATTGGATACTATTCAGACAGTGCCCCTGTGTGGGATGCACCGGGAACACCGGACTGCCTAATGGACAGTTAGGCGTTGACTATTAGAAGGGCAGGCATCACTGTCTGGACCGAACTGGTGGACTCCAGGGGGATACATCCATGGGAGTACCTGAGGGCAAAGATCAGGCCAGGGCTCTCTAGATTCAAAGATTTACAGTTAATATCTTGGTACGAGGCAGAAAAGGGGGAGGTCAGAGGGAATAGAGAGATTGAAGGTGTGTGGCAATCTATCCTTCCAATCAATAAGGAAATCTCTATATGGTATAACAACTTGTTGGAAACTGAGGATCACGAGACACCCCCCTTAGCTGCAGTGTGGACGGAAACTTCTCTTGGGCCATCAATAGAGTCCTTATATGAGCCCTCTGTAAAGACCTTGTATAAAAGTGTTAAGCCCGCTTGTCTAAAAAAAAAGCCTTTTTTTTGCCATCAATAGACTCTAATATACTCCCGCGAAAATCACCAAGTTTGCCCCAGAACCAGCTCCTGAATGCCCCAGATGCTTGACACCTCTTGCTAATGACTTACACATCTTCTTTGAGTGTTCAGCACTTGTAAGATTTTGGACTGAGGTGGGCGACAACATTCGTGATATCTTTAATACCATCATAGAGATTGACATGTCATTAGTGTTTTTTAGAGATGACGGTTGCCTTAGTCAGACCCTCTCTCAGAAGGACAGAGGTCTATTAATTTATTTGATTTTGCTGGACAGAAGGGAAGTTTGCAAGAGGTGGAAAGTCCCCCTACCCCCAACAAGGGAAGACTGGCTTAAAGCTTCATTTTCCATGGCTCGTTTAGACCACGAGGCTGTAGAAGATAAGCTAATGAACATCTGGCATCCCTTTGTGAGTTGGGGAAAAAATTTAAGATTAATTTAATATAATTGGTCTAATGATTACACCAGGTTCCCTCACAAAAAAGGGATCGGTCGGACGACCCAAGCGAGTGCGGTAAGCCGTAGGGGCCAGAGATCACAAAGGCGGCTTCATAAGACCCGCAGAGGCTTGAAAGGTGAGATGAGGACCAAAAAAAAAAAAAAGGAATATTATTGAGGCAGGTCACAAAACACTACTCACTACTAGTGGAGGCCATCACAAGTATTCTATGGCCTATTGGGGGAAGCATACCAGCAAGTCTGATTATTTTTATTGCAGCTTATTTTCCTTAAAGGAAACTGGCTGCATTTAAAAAATAAAAGCTTTTTCAGTTTGCTTGAGATTGACAAATGTTCCATAAACCAATGCTTATTTCCACCAAACTTTTTTTTTAACTCACAAAGGAGAAGTGGCCCAAAAAGGACCACTTCCCTTTCAAGAATGGGTTACCACCGACTTTGAGATCTTGGTATGTTTTGCAAATGGATTTCAGTTTTGTTGCAGCGCAAGATTGGTAAAACATTATTCAACGCTTACTCTCCTAACTACTTTAACCGTACTGGACCCTTTACGATTAGAAAATCTGCACCATTTTCATTTATCACAGAGGCAATGATCCTCTCATGAATCCTTATCCACTGATAGGTGGGGTGGAAATTAGGGTGGCCAAAACACCATGTTAGCTATCCAATGAGCACTAATAACTGACAGCTAACTCACACATTTAGATCAGATTTGTGTGCAACACTCTCAAGACCATGCTGTAGAAATATATATAGCAACGAGAAGACTCAACCTCCTGATAATAAGTAATACCTGATGTTTTGACAGAGTGCGCTGGTTCTCCCTACAATGCATTTAAATCATTTGGAAAATAGCACAGTTTAAATGGAAGCACCAACAAGACCCAATAAGAGATTCAGAAAGGTAATAGATTAATTTGGTTATTGTATTAAAGATTCAAAATACATAGCAATAAGTAATATTTTGAGCATTTCAGTTAAGTATATAACAGCTTGCATTAAGGCGCCAAGCATTTAGGCAAGGCATTATTGGATGGTTACTATTAAAATCATTTTACAGAGTTACAGAGTCCTTTTACCATTAAGACTAAAGGATAGCTTGATTGTCTAACAGATCACTTCCTAAGAGGAAGGGGAAAGGGTTCAGATTTAAAGTGCATTAAGGGCGAGTCCATTAGCATAAAACAAAAGAAATAAACGAAAAATAAATTAAATGGCTCAGCAAAGAGGGTTTCAGTATATCAGCTATCAACTGTAGCATCAGCAAGTCAGTCCAAAAGTAAGAGGATAGTTCTTAGTAAATATAAACATCGATCAACATAGCGCCCTCTCGCAAGGGGAAAATAAAAAATATGGTGTTTGTCCACAATCAAAAATCAATGGCGTTGCCCCTCATTTGGGGTTTCTTCTTTTATAAAGCCTCTAACAAACTTTCAGTGATGTAGCATCACACCACATTCGAAAGACTGTCATATGCCCAGATTCACTTATTGTCACCAAGGACATTAGCAGCAGTGAGATACTTTCCATGCTAGTCATGATAAATGAAAGATTTGAAAGTCCACATAGGCCTAACATCAGTGAAAAAGAAATACAAAGTAACCATCTATAGCACAAGCTGAAATCCTATTCCCAGAGGAATATTTTATTGTGCATGTTGTTGAAACATTTATGAATGTCAAAACTTATACATGTGCAGAACAAATAAAGCATCATTTCACTATTTGTAAATGGATAACTGCATTAGGTCAGGAGAAGGACTAACATTAGAGACAACGCATTTTTGAAAGAGACTTTAAATGGGCATTATGCATTTTAAATTAAATACATTCTGAATAAAAATCAAATATAACGCAATAAATAATTCCAAATAGGGAACATGTAGAATTTTCACCAGAGATTATTACATGGAAATAGCTAACGTTAGAAATACCCTACTATCACGATTCTTCTCAATATTCAAATAAGTATATAATTTTCTAAATTTGCACTAGAATATTTCATTTTTCACTTTTTATAAACCATAGAATATATACCATTATTATGTGAAATTTCAGGATCATAGCTAGTTTCTACATATTTTTGCAACAACTTTTCTAAAGGGTGCATTCTAACAGATGGCATTAGAAACACTAGGCCACTTTATTAATAGCCACATTTTCATCAGTAAACGTTAATGAACAACATGTTCATAAGCCATTCTCATTAGTGAAGTCATTTATATGTATTAGTATTATTTTGTATGTATTTTTTCTTCATCTCGCATTTTAAAGCATGCTTTCACGGTGCTTCCACACTTGTCTCAGATTCATGTGTCACTGTGTCTAAAGTGTGAAAAGTGAACTTTCAGCTTTTCATGTGTATAATCAGAACATATATTTTTTAAATATTGCGTCTTCAGCATCAAAACATTGATACATAACATACTGATTTGGTATTTATAAGTAAAGTCTATTACATGAATCTTCCAGGTACCGAATCAGTATCCATCACAATCCCATTTTGGGAGTCAGAAAAAGTTTTGTGACTCCCTAAGTGGGATTGGAACATCTGAAAAAGCTTTTTTTATGATTGCAAACATCGAAATGTTGCACTGGTGGCTGCAAAAATGCTTAGCACATCTGACCCTTGGGCCTAGATTTACTAGCATTTGCTTTGTGGTTGCACTACTTTTTGTCCCATCCATGACGCAAAATGCAAGTTGAGATTTATAAAGCCATGCAAGGGCTACCTTGCATGGTATTGTAAACAAAGCTAAAGCAAGGCGCTACATTGCACTACACCGCATTACGTAGCAATACATGGGTGGTGCTTGGGAGTTCCCATGCATCCACCTAGAAACAAAATCAGATTTACTAGAGGCAATAAACTTGGATTCGTGCCAAAATAGTGTGCCTACTCGAGCGATTATAGAGAGTTTATCTGCCTCCCATTTGGACTATTATGTGAAACTCAGAAGCTACAATCATACCTCACATACTGAGTACATGGGAAGAAGCTAAACCACTGGTATGAAGTGTATGCCCTGAGGAAGGCTTTTGCCGAAACGCGTTGGTCTTTTTACAACTGCAACCAGTGCTTTCAAGTTTACACAGATGTCTACTGAAATCTGTGACGGGTCATCTTAACTCTTTAGGGATCCTGTGTTCCATCTTTCTGTCTTTTTTCACTTTTTTCTTTATTTATGTAGGGTGAGAATGCAAAATATATTATTAGTTTGTTTAAAAATGTTCATAATAATTTAGGATTATTCATGGATTTGTTTCTGGTGGTTATGAAATAGGTGTTTTAAGATCCTTATGTATTTATGAATTTTTGTCTTATTGAATGCACATGTCACTCTGATAATTATTTATGTATGTTAAATTTATGTGACCTATGGATTATTTATATCCTTGATAAAATATCATATGAAACAAAATAATAAAAAGACAAAATATATCTTTTCATATATATATATATGGTTGTTTAGTAATATTGTGAGTTGTGGTCCAAATTTATGAGCGTGTCACGTGTTTTATAAGTGCACTGAACCCGGTGCAAACCGTTTTTTCCAATACCCGAGGGAGGTGTGCAGAGGAAAAATATCTTCAGTTCTCCCTGTTACTTTCTATTTCTATGTGTGCTGCATTCTGCACTGGTCTTGACAGATATTGGTTCTATAGAACGAATGTTGCCACAGATGCTGGGGCTCTTTATTGTAAAAGGTGTGCAACACAATATATTGCCCGAAGATATGAGACACACTCAAATGGGCTTGTCCCCAGCACACCTGTATTTTCATAGGGCAATAAAAATCTTGGGGCATATTATCAAGGGATTTATCTCCGCTTTTTTGGCTTTAAAACCCAAGAAAGCGGTGATAAAATTATCTCCCTATCAGCAACAGGGTGCTAACACACAAATTCGCATGTTAGCACCCTTTTTCTCTACGCTTCCCCTTGTATCTCTAATGAGATGCAAAGGGGGCGTTCCAGAGAAAAATAATAGGAGAAATGTTGTTAAGCGACATTTCTCGTATTATCAAGGATTTCGCTAACCCTGTTAGTGATAAAAAAAGCAGCGCTAACCGCGGTTAGCACTGCTTTTTTTACACCTGGTATTTTCCTGACTTAGCCATGATATCCTATGGAAGGTGGATATCATGGCTAAGTTTGTGAGCCCCTATCATCAAGCTAACGCCAAACTTTGAGAGATTATCGTTGGTTTTCCAGCGATAATCTCTCAATTGGCAGTTAGTGTGAGGATTTTTATCACTTCTGAGATAAACCTTGCTAATAGCAAGTTATCTCTGCGATAATTTTCGGCGATGCTTAGCGTTAAAAAATTTGTTGCTAAGCATCGTTAGCGGTAAATATCGCTTAACATTGGTAATATGCCCCCTTGTTGTTCAAGTCATTTCTTGCAATTGAATACCAAAGAGGGATCTTTCCTTATGCATTTATTCAATTATTAATGCCCTCCAAAGTATAATGCATAGTCTCATGTATCATTGTTGTTGTTTCATGTAAAGGATGACCTTCAGGACCTCAATACTCTCTTCCCCCAGTCTCTCTACATCCTACTCTATAAGTGATATAGTTGTAAGCTTGCAATCATTCATTCAATTTCATTTTCAGATTTATGTCATATGGTTTTGCAAAGCTCCTGGGACCCTCCATTATGGCCTACTAGTTAAGAACTTTGACTCTCATAATGCAAATAAATGAATCAGGTCTCGTTGCCTCCAGTGTCATGGGCTTACTTCAAAATCTGTTCTTTCAGAAGGTGTTTCAAGGTCTTCTACTAAAGGAAAAGTCAATAGATTTAATGTTGCAAAAATATAACCATTTCTGGATAATGGGGAAAAGTATTTTTTGCAATCACCAGTGGAACACCATTGAATTCTATTTCGATTCACATGTCATAAGCAAAGATTCACCCAACTCACTTGAGCATCACTTGTGGACTAGTGGTTTTTGTCTATAACTCTCCGCCTGAAGGATAAGGACGCATTCCCTGTTGTCACCTTGTTCCTACATTGCCTTGAAGGACTCTTCAGTCACAAGATGTTTCGGGGATCTTTCAAAAAGCAACAATATGTCCAAATAATTCACTTTCATTTTTAATAGAAGCGTTTGGACATTCTTTGGATCGGATGTCACAGATATGTTTCTACCCACGTCATTAGAGCGTCAAACATGGTATTTCATTATCTTCCCGTAAGCTAATTTTTCAGGTCTACTTGTCACAATGGTCATGTGTCTTCTTGAAGGTCTGTTCTATCATAAGGTGCTTGAAGGATGTTTCTAATCTGTAAAAAGTCAAGAGTTTTCAGATTACAAAATACAACGCATCTTTAATGGGGAGGGGTTTTATTGCAATCACCTAGTGTGACTGATTGAATTCAATTTTTGTCTGTAAAGGCAAGGTTTGTTTTGAGACAGCATAATGACAAAGAGTGTTGTTGCAGTCACATGTGGAGCCACACTCAATTTGCTTTTCAGATTGAATGTGAAAGGTAAGTTGTCACCAAACACAACAGAGTATCTCTTGTGGCCTAGTGGTTACGATATTTCAATTTCTGACAGCAGGTTAACAGTTAATGTTATGCTGTCAACATGGTCCTGGGTCTTCCTGAAGGTCTGTTTTGTCACAAGGTGTTTCAGCGATCTCTTTAGTAGAGTGAAAGATATTAGAATTCATGCTCCAAAAATAATACCACATTTTTCAATAATGGAGGAGGAGTTTGTTTTTCAACCATCTTTGGAGCCTTATTGAATCATATTTTCAAGTTATATGAACTCTGCTGTTAAGGATACAAATCCCACTGTCACCATGGTTTGTTTAAAGGTCTGTTATATCACAAGGTGTTTCTAGGAAGTCTGCAGTAAGCGAAAAAACAATATCTTTAATATTGAAAAATCATAACCAAATTCTTTGATCATGAAGGAACAGTGGGGCTCATTACGATGGCGTAAGGATCGCCATGGCCAGCTCGGCGGTGGCGACTGTTACGCCATCGTAACGTGAAATACCCCCGCCATATTACGTTGACGGTGGGTATCGCAGCGGATGCAAAGTATGTCCGCAGCTTTTCTGACAGTTGGCAATCGTTACGATTGCCGGCCTGGCGGAGCTGGGCCAGTAATATTGTGGCATCACCAGTCATATTATGATCTGGCTTGCGGACAAGCCTTTCCATTGAGGGGCTGGCGAGGATTGGCTTTGGGGGCCCGTTGCGGGCCCCCGGGGGGTGTGCACATGGCGGGCACCCATGGTACCCCCCTGTAGTTCCCTGCACCAAGTGGCAGGCACCGCGTGGTGCCTGCCACGTGGTGCATGGAAATGCTGTGCATACACTTTTACCATTGCGGATGATGCAGCAGCCAGCAGCACCTTCCGCAATGGTAAAAAGACAGGATGCGCCTGCCAGTATGGCAGGCACATCCTAATTGGGCCGGTGGAACCGCGGCACGTCTGACGGTCAGTCCCATACCTGTTATGATGGCGGGCGGACTGATGTCCGCCTGCCTCATATTGAGCCCCCTAGTTCTTACAATCACAATTGGAATTTCTTGAATTTAATTTTCTTATCATATATTACAAGCATGTATTCACAAGATCTATAGAGCTTGACTGTTTGTGTAATGGTTAACGCCTGTAACTTTCAATATGAAGGCTTGAATGTTAATGTTGGGTTGTCATTCTGACCTTGTGTTACCTTAAAAGACTGTGTTTCAAGGATTTCTTCAAAGTTATCTTCATATCACAATAGAATGTATAAATAGTTTATTTTTGCTTTTAAATGAGGATAGTTTGGTATACCCACCCTCTGAGCCTCAATGAATTTCCATTTTAGAATGATAATAACATGTCTTTTTTTCACCAAACTAAGTAGAGTGTCACTGACTTTGTGTTTTCGATTTCTGTGTCTTATATGTGAATGAATGAACGCATTCAAGTCAACTTGGTTTTGACTCAGTTTGAAGGTGTAATCTGTCATAAGGTGTTTCAATAATCTCTTAAGTAATTGAAAAATCAACGGGTTTCATTTTGCAAAATCATACCCAATTTTTATAATAAAGGAGGGGGAGTTTTCTTGTGGTTCCCAATGGAGCTTCACTGAAATCCATTTTCAAATCTTAACTTGTGGCCTAATGGTTAATTCTTACAACTCTCACACTCAATATTAAGAATTTATGTCACACAGTCAGCTTGGCCCTGGGTTTTCTTGAAGCATGAACTCCAGAAACACAGAAATATCTGAACTTACCACTACACATATAGCAAAAAATTCTCTGGTAAGACTTTGGTTTGGCTTCATTCCATGGTAGATGCTATGGTAGATGTTAGACAGAGACCCAGTCCATCTCTTGCTTTTCTGGCATGACAAATTAATTGCTTACAGATATAGAGGCCCGATTCACAAAGGTAAATTTAGGCACTTGGTCTAAACCTAGACCAAACATCTAAGTTTCGACTTTGGGACTTCACAAAGGGCATTTACGAGTAATATTTTTATGTCCACACTCGGGCCATATCTCCTACCTGACTGCGGACATAAAGATTGTACTTGTAAATGTCCTTTGTGAATTCCCAAAGTCGTAAACTTAGACGTTTGGTCTAAGTTTAGACCAAATGTCTAAGTTTGCCTTTGTGAATCAGGCCCATAGTCATGTTGAGCATGTTGAGCCTTAATCATGTTAAGAAAAATCCTACACAGATCGATCATCATAAAACTGAACATAAAACATATTGAGATGTAATCATGGGCTACTTGAATGGAAAACACACACAAATAACTAGTCACTTTCTTAAATATATGTTGTTTGTTTTTAAAAACGTTTTAGGTTCCTAATGCAGCTTCTGTTTTTTACTTTTGTAATGATTTGAATCATTTTACAATACATTTATTCACACTGTTCTAAAACAAAGAGAATTAAGTGTCTCTCAAAATGTTCTTTCCATATTTCAATGATGTGTCCATATATGTTATTTTCCTCTATAATAGGAGGGGTGTTTTCTTGAATTTTTCTACGGAGCTTCATGTAATTACATTTTTGGATTGTATGCCATAGGTATGTTTTGCCCAGCCCATAAGAGTAGTCACCATCATCATGTGTCTCGTTGAAGTTCTGTTCTATCACAAGGTGTTTGAAGGATCTTTCCATCAGACAATATAATCTCTATAGCTTTTATTTGGGAAAATTCATACATATTTTTTTAAGGAGAAGTGTTTCTTCAAGTCACTTAGGAAACCTCAATAAAATCAACTTTTGTTTCATGTCAGGTAAGTTTTCAACGGTGCGCAACGTTTACAACGCGCGCGTTACCACGACCTACTATTACCACGCGGTTGTAACAACGAAAGTTGTTACAACGCATTGCGCTGGGGGGCGCTCGAGGATAGTAAATCATTTAATTTACTATCCCAACACCTTCCCTACTATCCACGGGGACTGGTGTTGGAATAGTAAATTAAATGTTTTAAATTTGCGCCCCCCCAACGCAAGTCGTTGTAACGACTTGCGTTGTTACAACTGCGTTGTAATGGTAGGTCGTTGTAACGCGCACGTTGTAACGCCATATATCCGTTTTCAACAATCTCAATAAAGTATCATTTGAGGCATAGGTCGTTAAACAGTTGACTTTCAGCTTCTATGTAAGAGTTGAAGCCTTGCTGTTGCCATGGTTATAGGTCTGAATGAAAGCCAGTTTTAAAACAAGATGCATGAAATATATCTCCACTACATGAAAAGATAATAGATTTCTTACTGCACAAATATAAGCACTTATTTGAATAATGGAAAAATACTTTTCTCACAGTCACATATGGAGCCTCATTTAGTTTGATTTTCAGATCATATGTCATAGGTATGTTTTCACCAGGCTTAATAAAATATCACTTATGGCCTAGTCGTTAAGGTTTCTGATCCACATCCTGCAAGGTAGTGATGTATGTCCTCTTGTTCCCCTGATAATGGATCTGTATGATGATCAGTTCTAACATATGGTGTTTCAAGGTTACGTCCATTAAGTGAACAAAGCAATATCTTTACTAATTAAAAATATAGATTAATTTTGGATAAAGGAGCAAGGGTTTTGTCAGCTATAGAGCCTCATTGAATTGAATTGTTACATTTTTGGATTGTAATACAAAGGTATATTTCAACCAAATGAAATTACAATTTTGGATTGTTATTTAGGTTTAAAGCATTTTATTCAGCACAACATACAAGGACAAACATACATCATCATGAAGCGTCTTGTTAGGGCGGACAGAGCCTCATCCCCGGCGAAGATCTATCAGGTGCAGTTCGTGTGTGCTAGTCCATCACAGCAGTGAGTGATATGCATTGTTGCAGTATGAAATGACATTTCTATTGCAAACACCCCCCCAAAACCCCAACTTCCTAACTCCCCGGTCCCGACCCCCCCTTCCACCTCCCCACCCGTCGTCCCGTGCACAGACCCTATCCAAAGTATTCACCAAAGTCGCCTCCTACAGGGAAAGTGAATCTCCCATCAATTCAAGGGGGTGGCGCTGCTGGGCTCGTGAGCCGCAATAGGTGGAGGTATTTGGGACAGGTAAGTTCTTTAAATTCTGTGAGCAGTAAGGAATGAAATGGTTGCCAAATCTCAGTAAATTGCTCTATATCCCCCGCCACTGTGAGCGACAATTTCTCCATGCCCAACACATGCCACAATCTATGGAGCCAGCCCGTGATAGAGGGTGTCGTGGTAGTGCGCCAATGTATCAGCATGTTTTGGACCGCTGACCCTAGTGCGATGGCTATCTGCCTACGCCTACGGGATCTGAGCGGGTACATCAGTCCATTCGGGAGCCCCAGCAGGGTGTATGCGGGAAAGCGTGGTAGTTCAATGCCAAAATGGGAATCAATTTCATCTAGCACTTCCCTCCAATAGGTTTCCAGGAGTGGACAATCCCATAGAATGTGGGTAAGCGTACCCCGGTGCCCGCATCCCCGCCAACATGTGTCCTCCCTGCTACGGTCCAATTCGTGAACCCACTCCGGTGTGTAGTACCAATAGGTGGAGACCTTAGTCAGTGTGTCAGTGAGGCCCATGTGGTATGCCGAATGCCTCGCTCTATAGGATATGTGCTCCCATTCTTTAGGCTCAATGTCCTACCCAACTCCCGTTCCCAGCCTTCTCTCCCCGGGTTATAGAGGTGTGTAGAAGGCGGTTGTAGTAGCCTATAGAGATCCGTAATCAATTACGAATCCGACGTACGCGACAGAAGCCATTTTTCATATGGTAGGAAGTGCCTATCAGCCGTCTCCCGCACCTATGGTTGAAGAGCCCAGTGGCGAGCTTGCATATAGCGGTACCTCTCGGTTTCAGGGAGTGAAAACTCCTGGCGAAACTGCGGGAAGGGGACATCCCCCTCTGGGCCATACATGTGACACAGGGCTCTACACCCCGCCTGCCTCCAGTGTGTGAATGCTCCCCTTTCCATTCCCAAGGTAAAGTCTGGATTGCCCACCAACGGTGTGAGTGGCGACGGGAACGAGGTGAGGCTGTACGTGATGTTAGTGGCGTCCCAGACCCGCAGGGGCACTCTTGTAACAAAGGAGGCGTACAAATTCTTGGGCCGGTGAGTCCGGCGCAGAAATGGGATTTCCTGCAGGGGTCTGCCTGCCACCGCCTGATCCTGGAAGAGCCAGTGCTTGTCGGACTCCCACCTACTCCATTCCACGAGATAACGCAACTGCGCTGCTTGGAAATACTTACGGAAGTCAGGTATTCCCAATCCTCCCGCCTCCGGGGCTAACAGTGAGAGGGCCCTGCGCATTCTGGGTTTTTTACCCTGCCAGATAAAGCGCGAGATGTCCGTCTGTAGTTGCGGGATCCACCCGACCGGTGGCTGGAGCGGTAGGGCCCGAAACAAGTAAAGCACCTGAGGCTGGACACTCATTTTGACGGCGGCTATCCTACCCAACCAGGAGAGGGTGCAGCGGTTCCATCGGCCCAATTCTTCCTTGATCTTTGTACCCAGGGCTGTGTAGTTGGCCGACACCATGGCCGGTAAAGTGGGAGCTATCTGGATCCCAAGGTAGGGTACCGCCTCTGATGACCAAAGCATGGGGAATTGGTTTTGTAGGTAGGTCCTAGTGGCCGGCTCAAGGGAGATATCTAGAGCCACCGACTTTCCCATGTTCATTTTAAAACCGGCGACCGCGCCAAAGGAGGCCAGCTCCTCAATGCAGGCCGGCAGGGCCGTCTGGGGCCCGTCAAGCGATAAGATGACATCGTCTGCGTAGAGACTTATAGCGTGCGTGAAACCTCCCATCCGCACCCCCGTCACCGCCGGATTGTCGCGGACCCGTTGGGCGAACGGCTCCATATAAAGGGCGAAGAGTAAGGGCGAAAGCGGGCATCCTTGCCTAGTACCTCTCTCGATGTTGAAGTCCCAAGAATTATACCCATTCACACGAACCACAGCAGTTGGCCGTCTGTAGCAATTATGGATCATGGAGCGGAACTTATCTCCTATGCCCGCCTTCACCAGAACTCGTTCCAGGTAAGGCCAGTGCACCCGGTCGAACGCCTTCTCTGCGTCCACCGCCAGCATCATTCTTTCCCCCGGAATCCGGGAGGCCGTCTCTAACAGGTGGACGATCCTTTTCGTGTTGTCAACCGTCTGCCTCCCCGGGACAAAACCAGCCTGATCAGGATCTATAAGACCGGGTAAGTGAGGGGCTAGTCGGGCGGCCAGGATCCCCGTGTATAATTTTAAGTCGACATTCAGAAGAGATATCGGTCTGTAAGAACGGCAGTGCTTCCGGTCCTTCCCAGGTTTGGGGATAACTGTAATGGAGGCCCGTAGAAGATCAGGTGGAATGGCCCCCGGTTCAGCAAACGAGTTGAAAAGATGAGTAAGGATAGGGGCCAGCGACGTGCAGAACGTTTTGTAAAAGAGCGTGGTGTATCCATCCGGGCCTGGCGCTTTGCCATGTTTAAGCCTGGCGATGGCAGAAATCACCTCCTCTATCCTGATATCCCGATTAAAGTGCTCCGCATGCAAGGGATCCAGGGAGGGCAGGGTGACCGAGTCCAAATAGGAGGCCATGGCCGTCTCATCCGGTGGCTCACTAGTATAGACATCTGCGTAAAACCTGCGAATACGTCTGCTATGTGAGCGTCTTCTGTCTCCACCGTCCCTGAAGGGTCAGAGATCTCCTTCACCAGCTGACTCTGGCGCGCTACTTGGAGCCTTTTGGCCAGCAATTTGCCACAACGGTCCCCCCTGTGTAAAAGGTATGGCGCAGCCAGAGTGCAGTGTATTCCGCTCGGTCCAAGTCCAGGGCTGCCAGGAGCTTCCTCGCTTCCTTGAGCTGCCGCCAAATTCTGGGGGCATCTGCCCTACAGCCGGCGGAAAACTCCCCGACCTGCGAGGAGCGCTGCACCGACCTATCCATAGCAGAATCAAAAACCATGTTAAAATCTCCCCGAGAATAATGTGTCTATCTTGGGAGGCGGTAATATCTTCAATCGCTGATTGCAGGAAACGTTCCTGTCGTTCATTAGGGCTATACAGGGACCCGATCGTAAAAGTAAGACCCCCAATCCTGAACCGGTATGCTAACAGTCTGCCTTTCTGTTCGGTGAATTTGTGGAGGATTTCCCCTTTAAATTGTCTGGCCACCAGTATCGCCACCCCCGCCATCTTAGTGGTACAAGAAGAGAAGAATTTTGAAGGGAACTTATGGGAGCGCAGCCTGTGTGTGTCCTGTGGCAGCAGATGCGTCTCCTGAAGGAGACATATGTCCGCACATGTATTCTCCAGGAGAGAAAGCACTGCCCGCCGTTTAACCAGATTATTCAAACCCCTGACATTCAGGTTCACCACCTTAAAAGTGTCAGGAGGCATAGAGAAAGATGTGGAAGAAAGCGTGAAGGCCCCGCTCGGATGAGGCGGAGTGTATGAGCGCCCATAACGTTACCAGAAGCTGCAAAGCAGAGAAGAAAGTGCAGGTGGTCACGCAGCTTCCCCGTCCGGGCAAACTAAGGTGTATGAATATCGCCAAAGTATCTAGTAGCCGCACAGTGCACTGGACGACCCTCCCCCCCCCTTCCCAACTCCCGGATCCCCCCCCATCCCAAACCCCTGCAACTCCCCATGAACATCCCCCAAACTACCCACCCCACCCCATTCCTTCCCCGTCCCCCCTTCCCCTCTTCCCTCCATCCCAACTCCCCAACTGTCCCCAGCCCCAACCGTCAACTGGAACAACCACAACAACCCCTTCCCCTCTCTCCCTGCTCCCCCAACTGTTCCCAAGATTCCATTGTCCCAGTCCAGTCCTCAGCGGACAAGTCTGCGGAATGTTACTCAAGTGGACGTCCAGCCTCTGCCCACCCCCCCCCCGCCAACCCCCACCCCAAACCTGCATTGTCTGAATGGCTATGTCGATCTCCCCCCGGAGTATATTCAGGCCGTCAGAGCGACTTCAGTAGGCGCCGTGTCTCTAGCCACTCCTTGAACTGCATTGGCCATGTCCGCTCGGATAGTGGGTGAGTCTGGACGGGCAGAAGAAGCATAGGATCTTTGTGCTGGGATCGATTGCCAACCGTCTCAGGTAGCACGCCGTCGGTGGGGAGTGGGGGCCGCGTCGTCTGTCGCGGTAATTCCAAGTACCCCGCAGGTGTCCTGGAGGGAGCGAAGCTGATGCAAAGTCCCGTTCCACTGGAAAATCAGGCGGAAGGGATGGCCCCATGAGTCCTGCGTGTTGTGATCCCTCAGGAAGTCTGTAGCGATTTTGAATCCCTTATGCTTCTGGACAGTTATTATCGAAAGATCTTGGTAGAGAGCATCCTGGTGCCCCCGGAAACGAAGGGACTGCTGCTAACTTGCCTCACGAATAATCCGCTCCTTCAGGGGATAGTCCGGCAGGAAAGCCAAGATGTCAGGGGGGTGCAGAGGCCCTGTGAGCCGGGCCCACCCTGTGAGCCCTGTCTATTCTGATGATGAAATCATCCGGCTCTCCCAGTATCTCTCTGAAGAGTTCTCTGAGATACCCAGCAACATCCTCGCCCTCGTCTCCGGATGGAACTCCCCGGACCCGTATGTTGTTGCGACGGGACCGGTTCTCGAAGTCTTCGTTATGCGATTGGAGGTCGATTTGCTGATCCCGCAGGCGCAGCACCTCCTGCTGCAGTTGTGCAATCTCTTCGTCCCGGGAGTGACCCGCTTCCTCCATAGTGGCCACCCTTTCACCAAGACCATCGACCTCTCTCCGCACCTCCCGGACTTCCCCTGCGACTTCCTGCTTTAGTGTTTGGAAATCTTCCCTGAGCGAGCTAAACAGGGATTCGAGGAAAGATCTAGTCCCTGCTGCCCCTTGGGAGCTGCTCGAGTGGCCTGGTGATTGCTGCCCCCTGTCTTGCCTCGCTGGGCCTCTGTTCAGCATTTCAGGCAGTGTCCAGTCCCCTTTCTTGTTCCCTCTGTTGCCGGCCATGCCGCCGGTGAGGACCCCAAGGGAGCGCACTGTCGCCTTCCAAGCTCCGTAGGTAACCTTGCTCCTGGCACCGGGTGCCTCAAACATGGCCCGCAGCAAGTCTCGCAGATCAAACCAGTGGTTGGGTGGAGAGAATTCGCATCGGAGGAGCCCCAGACTAGGCCGCGACCCCGATATCGCGTGTGGGGCTGCGCCGGCGCTCCGTACCAAAGTCTGTTGTGTCCGAACGCCAGACACACGTTCCCCCCAACCAGTGTTGGAGTCGGCTCTGTTCCTCTGACGGGCCGTCAAAGCTGGAAGGGGGTCGCTACAAGGGCGGTCTCCGCTAGGCCTCACTCCCGGCCTCGCGTAGCGATCTACGCCAGCACTCTCGGGATAAGTCTCTCACCCCCGGGTCCCGGGCAGTCACACCTCCCCAGTCAGCACTGTAGTCAGCTTGAGAGTTCCAACTCCAGTCGTTCGGCCAGCTGCCGCCGTCGGAAGAAGTCTGCCTCAAGGGAGCCAGCCGTTAGGCCCCAACCCTAGCCTCACGTAGTGGTCTGTGGCGGCACTCCGGGTTCTGGTCTCCCACATCTGGGTGCCGGGCCTCTGCGCTTCATCACTCGGCGCTGTATTCTGCCGCGGTAAGTTCCGCTCCGGCTCCGTGACAACCTCCGCCTCCGGAAGAAGTTCGCTTCAAGGGCGTTTATTGCTAGGCCTCATCTCCGGCCTCGCGTAGTATCCTGCGTCAGCGCTCAGGGTCCCAGTCTCACACCTCCGGGCATCGGCATCTGTACTCAACCGCTCAGAGCCGCAGCCAGCCACAGGGACTCCCACTCCGGACCCGCAGCGCACCTCTGCCACCGGTGAAAATTCGCTTCTGGAGGGACTGCCACTGGGCCTCATCCCCGGTCTTGCGTGATGATCCACCCCGGGGGCCTCGGGTATTAGCCTATCGCCACCGAGCACCGGGTACATGCACCCCTCCGTGCGGTACTGGAGTCCGCCGAAGCGAGTCCTGCCTCAATACCCCAGCTGGCTGTTCCACCACAGGACGTCTCCGGGCCGGTTCGGGCCTCGTGGCCAACGCCTGCAGTCTTCTCGTGGCGCCGGCTCGACCTCCGGGCACACTCCTCGGGCTCTAGGACAGCGGCCCTGAGAGCTAACAGCACCACTGGAGTCCTCACAGGGAGATCTCGCAATCTCTTAACAGATCCCCAGCCTTTTGGGGGGAGATCTGCAAATAAAGGCGGTAAAGGGGCTCGGGATCACGGGAGTCCGCAGAGAGTGCGACCGCTTACTCCGCCATCTTGGCCATGCCCCCTTGGATTGTTATTTAAAGGTATATTTCAACCAAATCCATTGAATAACACTCATGGCTTACTGGTTAGAGCCTCTGACACTTATGTTCAGGGTTGAGGTCTAACTGTCACTGTGGTCAGGGATATGCTTTAAAGAGTGTTCAGTCAAAAGGTGTTTGTAGGATCTCCCCAGTATATGAAAAGTCAATTATATTCATGATGCAAATATCATCCCTTGTAGCCAATAGATTACGATTTCCAACTCTCAGCCTGAAAGTCAAGAATTCATGTCCTTCTATTACCTTGGTCCTAAGTTGTCTAAAAGAACTATTCCTTCACACGGTGTGCTGCAGGGCTCTTAAACAGTTATTTCCCTATTCCACAATATGTTCATATATTTTATTGTCTGTTTAATGGAGAGTTTTGTTGTACTCACCTATAAGGTTAATTGAGTTTAATTTGTATGCCATAGGTAGGTTTTTACTTAACTCAACAGAGTGTCCTTGTGGTCTGTAGGTTAAGCTCTAAGACTAGCAAGTTTGTGGTTCAGGTTTGGCAGTCTTTATGGCCATGTCCCTCCTTAAAGGTCTGTTGTATCACAAGGTTTATGAAGGACCTCTTCAGAAAGTTAAAATTCAGTAGCATTCATATTGTAAAACTATAAGCACATGTTTTCAATGAAGAAGAGTTTTCTTACAGCTATCTATGAAGACTAATTGAATTCCAATATTTGAATGTACATCATAGGTATACTTTCAACCAGCTTACTTGCGGGTCACTTGAGGTCTAAAGCTATATATTGATGGCAAATGTCCTCAAGTCTTATGATTCAACTTCCACTGCTGCCATGGAAAGAGGTTTGCATGAAAGTCAATTCTAGTACAAAGTGATTAAAGAAAAGAATACTTCTATTACTTGAAAATAAATTAACTTCATATTGCAAACATATAACCTGATTTTTGGATTATTGAGGATGACTCCTATTAGTCGCCCATGGAGCCTCATTGAATTTGATGTTACAATTGTATGTCACAGGTATGCTTTCACTAAGCTCAATTGAATGTCACTCATGGGCTAATAGTGACAGTCACTGACTCTCAATCTGTTGGTCAGTGGTTTATGTACTGCTCTCACCATTGCAATCAAACTGTTTAGTGCAACCATTTAAGTCATTGTTGGACAACAGGAAAAGAGCTTTCTCAACTATGGAGTCTCACTGAACTAAATTGAATGCAACTAACTTCTCGCATCATTTGTCATAGGAGTGTTTTAATGCAACTATGTGGATGGTACTCATGGCCTAGGGATTGCGATGGTCTCTGACTCTTATCCTCTTGCTTTATGGTTGAAATTCTGCTGTCCCTATGGTCATGGTGATAGTCTGCTTTAAGCATTATTCCATTGTACTGTGTCTCAAGTTTGTGGTTTATATCTGGCTATTACCCTGATGATATATTTTGAGATGATCAGTCCTGTCATGAAGATATCTCCAGTAAATCAGAAGACAATAGCTTTCATGTTTCAAAATATATATTTTTTTGTTTATATTTATTTTTGTTGTTGCGACACAAAACACTTGATGAAGCTATACAATCACTGCCATAACCTCAACATTCAGCCACCGTCAGTCCTGTGAGCAACTTATAAAACCCTAATATAATAACAAAGAAACTTAACCTCCAAAACCCCTTCCCCTCTCATCCCTTCCCCCCTCCCTTGGGTGTCCATAAACCGGTGTGCCCCTGTGAACCTCTAACTGTAGTACTCACGATGGTCCTCAAATAAAATGTAGCAATTTGAAATACTTAGGGCAGGTAAGTTCTGTGAATTCCTGTGAAAGGAGGGAAATAAACGGGCGCCAAGCGTCTCTAAATGTATCTTCCTGTAGTTTAAGTGACGCTGTAAGCCTCTCCATCCCCAATAGATGCCAAATATGGTGAATCCTAATCTAGTAGGGATTCTATCAGTATCCCAAAGGGCTAGGCTCGATTGGTGAGCGGCCCATGTGCCAGTGCCACATGCCTACCACTCCTAAATTTGAGCGGGTAAGTCAACAGATTGGACAGACCTAATACCATATAAGCAGGGAACCGGTGGAGTTGAGTGTTGAAGTATTGAGCAATCTCTGTCATGATATTGTCCCAAATTTGGGTTAATTTAGGGCAATCTCATTGAATATGTAGTAGTGTCCGAGGAGCATTGTGACATCTCCATCACCTTTTGCTCCGCTCTGGGTTTCGTCTATGAGACGAAACGGTGTCAGATACCAAGTGGTAATCTTTGTCATCGTTTTTGATGCTGGATGTATTGGACGCTGTGTGTCTCGCCACTCTTTAAGGGACAGTTTCTGCCCCAACTCCCGCTCCCATCTCAGTTGGGCCGTGGATCTAGTTTCAGGGATCTTGTCTGAAAACAACTTATATAAGTCGGATACTAAATGCTTGGCTGATTCTTTGCTTAGTAGCCATTTCTCGAATTTAGTCAGTGGACGCTGAGCAGCATCCCTTATCTCAGGCTGCATCAGCCAGTATCTAATCTGTGTATACCAGAATCTCTCCCCCCCAGGAATAGCATTGTCCATCTTCCAAGTGTTAAATTGTATAGGTACCTCCTCATCGAAGTAATGACCTATCGATCTGTATTCAAGCTTCAGCCATTCCTGGAAAGCCATTGTATTCATTCCTGGGGTGAAGTCTGGATTCTCCACCACTGGTAAAAGTGGGGAAGGGAAAGATGAGAGACCCTCCCTGCTGGCCACTGCATCCCAGACTTGGAAGATAGGAGCTGTGATCATGGACAGGTAAACATTGGGGGGTAGTGCATCCTGCCCAGAGAGGGGATCGTCCACAGGGACGTCCCGGATAGTGCCCTGTTCGGGAACGCCAACTCACCCATACGTAGTTTTGTAGAGCTCTTTTTAGTGTCTGGAGTGTCCACGTTGAGGGGCACAGCGGGAGAGTCATGAAGGTGTACAAGATCCTGAGAAGGACCAACATCTTTAAAGCAGCACTTCTTCCAAGCCATGACAACAGGAATGTTCACCATTTAGCTAGGTCGGTTTGTACTGTTTTGACCAAGTTACAGTAGTTTTCCGCTATCAATTCCTGGATGGTCGATTTCAGGTGGATTCCAAGGTATATTCCACTCCCACTGGATAGAGAGAGCCTGGGTTAGGAAGACCTTCAAGTCATGCGACATTGTTAGACTTAGCGCCTGTGATTTGGCTAAATTAATCTGGAATGCCAAAACTGCCCGAACCTCCAACCTCATTGAGAAACTCCGGCAGGGTCTCCCAGTGGCCATCGAAGGTGACGATTACATTGTACGCATATGGAGTGATTAGGTGTTCTTCTTACCCAAAGCGAATGCCCATGATATTTGGCTCATCGAAGACCCGCTGCACAAATGTCTCTATGTAGAGTGCAAATAAGATTGGGGAAAGGGGGCATCTCTGCTAGGTTTCGTGCTCAATGTAGAAGCTCTCTGATCTCTTACCATTCACCCTGACAGTAGCCCATGTTCCTCTATATCCGCTCAGCGCCCAAACGCAGAACCTGTCCCCCAATCCAAAGCGTTTCAGTACCGCTTCTAAGTAAGGCCAATGGACCCTGTTGAAGGACATATCCACGTCAATAGAGAGAAGCATTGACTTGTACTGGGAGCGGGTTGCCTTGTCAATGGGGTGAAGGATACGCTTAGTATTATCTGAGCTCCGTCTGCCAGGAACAAACCCAGATTTATCAGGATCCAGCAATCTAGCCATATAAGGGGCAAGGTGAGTCTCTAGGATCCCTGTGAATAATTTTGCATCTACATTCAGAAAGGATATGGGACGATGCGATGCACACAGTCTTTTGTCTTTCCTGGGTTTTGCTAGGACTACCACCAAGGCTTCCTTCATTGAGGGAGGGGGTATTGCCATACCTGAGATCTAGTGAGAAGAGGAGATACCCAATTGCAGAAGGCTTTATAAAAGCAGGCTGAGAAGCCATCTGTGCCTGGAGATTTATGTGGCTTCAATCTAGAGTTTGCAACGATTACTTCCTCTATCCTTATGGGGCTATCTAGGCTCAGCGCTTGTTCTTCTGTCAAGCACTTTAGCATTATCCAGGTACTTGAATATAGCCTGGGGAGGGAGATCCTGCACGAGTACAAATCTTCATATAAGGACCCAAACCTTTCAGCCACCGCGTCATCCCCCACCACTTCTGTCCCATCTTCAGTGAGCAACACCTCCAACACATTGACCTGCCATTCACCCCTGAGTTTGTTCATTGGCATTCTTCCAGACTTATTACCCCCTCATGTAAAATGCATGCTTAAGGCGAAGCAGCGAGTACTTCACGCTAGCTAGATCTAGGCCCGCCAGCTGTTTCATAGTTGCCTCTAGTTGGCGCCAGACTCTAGGATCCCCTGTACGGTGGTGTATGCATTCTAATTCACGCATTTGTTGTTGTAGCTGTGTACATTTATTGTGTTTATCTTTAGAGATGGCAATCAATTCTTCTCTAAGTACAGTTTTCATTATGTCCCATGTCATCGAGTTTGACGTCTCTGCAGCCACGGCCGGCAGTGGGAGTACCTGCAGGGCGGTGACGTGGGGATGGGCAGGGTGGGGGGTAGTAATGTATGGATTACGGAGTTTTACAGGTAAGTAAACATTTAAATAAATAAAACAAATTTGTTGTGCGCACTGCTTCGCATTTGGGGATGCAGTGCTATCAACGAAATTCTTTTTATTTATTTAAATGTTTATTCACCTGGGAAGCTCCGTAATCCATACATTACTACCCCCCACCCTGCCCCTCCCCTTCCCCACGTCACCACCCTGCAGGTACTCCCACTGTCGGCCCTGGCTGCGTCTCTGGGGTATTGTTGACCTCCAGATATTTCAAATCGCAATCTCTATCTGTTTTGCTACCTCTGGCCCACAGAGTAGGGTTTCCTGTAGGCACCAGAAATGGGGCCTTCGATTATGGGGGGGAGAATAAGGTCTAACATGACTTCCGAATGATCAGACAGGGATCAAGGTTCAATTTCTACCTCGTGTGTCACTGCCAGAACTTCCCTACAACCCAAAAAATTATCCATTCTGTCGTAGGATTTGTGTGCATGAGAGTAAAATGTGTAGTCTCTAGAATCTGGGTGCAAACTCTGACAAATGTCCCTCAATCCCAGATCCTGTAGCCCGAGGGCAACCTCCTGACTGACCTCCCCCGCTGCTCCCTGTCTCTGGGTCGAATGGTCTATTTAATTTTTGAATACCAGGTTTAGGTCACCCCCCCAGGATCGCCCATCTGTCTTGTGTAGTCAGGATGCCTGCTACAGCTTCTTGCAGAAACTGCTCCTGCCCCTCGTTAGGGACATATACTGACCACAGAACTGTGGAATGTGGGAAGTTGTCCCCCAACTTCTGCTTGCTTCGTTCCGACCTTCACTTGAAAAGAACGTGAAAACGAAATCATGAACCCATTCTTCTTGTGTTGCAGGGAGGTGAAGAATTGCTGCGGAAAGGCCCCGGATCTCAATCTGTTCCAATGCAGCAAATTCATCTCCTGAAGGAGGTAGTCAATCATCTGCCTGTGACGGTTCCAGATAGGCAAGAATTGCCCTCCTCTTTACTGGATTATTTAAGCCCTTGACATTTAAGGTCAATACCTTAAGACTGTTAGCTATTGATGCCATTATGGGAACTCAATTCGATTCCACCTTTCCCAACCTGCCCCTCTCACATCTCCCCTCCCCGATACTCCGTGGAGGACCCTCCACTGTAAGCATGGACTGGTAAGTAAGTCGTAATTGCCTGATGGGCACCCTGTAACATTTCCCAACACCATAAAATTAACAACAAAAAAACATAGTCCCTGGATCAAACAGGGAAAGGAAATGATCATCCCTCTACCAGTGGTGAAATCTCTGGTTCCTAAATGCACAGTTTGACTTCAGAAAATGCTTCATACATTTGTTAATTCCCTATTTGTATTCATAATTTTAGGTAATCGTAATTTGTGTGATTACCTAAAATTGTGACTACAAAGCCTTTCATACATCAAGGTAGGGGGGTAACATCGTTTACAACAAAACTTTTACCACGCACTACCATTACAACGCAAGAATTACAACGAAAGTCGTTACAACAACTTTCGCTGGAGGGCGCTGTTGGATAGGGAACAGTTTATTTTCTATCCAACACCTTCCCTACTATCCACGAGGACTGGAGTTGGAATAGAAAATTAAACTATTCCACTATCCAGCGCCCCCCAACGCAAGTCGTTGTAACGACTTGCGTTGTAATACCTGCGTTGTAAAGGCATGCGTGGTAAAAGCATGCGTTGAAACGTCATACAACCAGATAGGGTATTTTGCATTTGCAAACAACAGTTTTTACTGAATCGCACTGTTTGCGAATGCAAAAAACTTTTATACTTATGGCCTTTTATACTTCATAAAAATCTACATTCAACTCGTGTCACGTTTAAAAAATGCATCTCAAATAAAAGGTATTTAGTTGCCAAGCATGTATGTACTAATATCATATGTTAAAAGGACTGTTTTTAAATATTTCTTCTTTTGTTTTAATAGTAATACACAATTATGCAAAACAGTCAGTCAGTCAAAGATCTTTATTCGGAATAAAACATCCATAAAAGTGCATAACAAATACAATGGCAATGAATACAAAAATAAACAACTAAAATTTAGTCTATCTAATTCTACAACAATGCAGGTACATATTAAAAGAGGACAATATATGTAATTTAAAATGGTATCATTGAAAATAGCGACAACTATAAAATAGTGGGACAAAGACAAAGGTAAAATCAGGACAGATGTATGTGCAAATTGCAGATATGCAAATTGTTAAGCGATGCAAAGTGCAATGTACAAATGTTATCAGTCAATGTGCAAAGTAGCTCGCGAGCGAACGGCGGCTTTAAGGAAACAACTCACTCTAAATATTATTTCATCTGATCCTAACATTAATAAATTCCTCAACGCTATATTAAAATCCAACAGGTAATGTTTCCGACAGTATGGCATTAAATAATGGACAGTAAACAGTTTATAAAAACCACAAAAGAACATAAAGTGCATGAGACTTTGTTTCTTAATCGGGTTACACGGACAGCTTAAGGTTTCCAAATGTTTGTTATAACCCAAAGGAAAATTTAGCAGATTTACGATGCTCCCGTCCCGAAAACGGAACAGTAAACTCCTGTTCCATCTACCAAGATTTAAATGTAGGTATTACTGGGGCGGGGCAGGGTAACAAGCAGGGGGATCCAAATGGCCCATATACTTTGCAACTGTACACTTTGCGAAATCGTTCCTTTCCTGCTCTTCTCTATAAAGGTTATACAGAGCCCTTTGAATCAGAATCTTATGTGAGCGGTCTATGAGATTGGGAGATGTAAACAGGTGTCCTTGCCCTACACTTATTAGACATTCATTCACGGCTTTCAACCATGGTATACAATGTGCCCTGTCACATTTAAAACAATCTGAAATTATGTCACGTGTCAATGAGGCTGCAGGGTTCTGCCATATCTTTAGCCAAAAAAGGGCCAGTCTTGATCTGACAAAGTCCTCTATATAAGGGATATTTAATTCACTGTGGCATATGTAGTTTGAGGCACAGATGACTCCACCCAGCACCTTCCAACAGAATCTATTTTCTTCTGTCTGGATATGGAGACAATTTGTATGTCCCCATACCTCTGCGCCATAGGTACCTGTTGGGATGCATTGGGTTTGATAGATCTTTAGTAAAGGCGTTATCACATCAGCATGATTAGGTTGGTGCAGGGAAATTATTGAGTTGATCGCTTTACCTAATTCATTCCTCGCATAGGAGACATGTGGTTGCCAAGAACCAGTGTTAGAGAACAACAGCCCCAAGTATGGGAAAGTGCAAGTGCTTTTTAAAACATTTTCCCCTGACATGATCTCAATAATTTTATACTTTTTTGGACCACAGGTCATAATAAGTGATTTTTAAAAATTTGTGGTTAGACCTAAATCAGCCATAAAAGTAACAAAACCTGATATTAAGATACGCAGTGCCTTTGGGGTGCGGTCCATTAGGACCGCATCGTCCGCGTAAAGAAGGGTAGGTATGGGAGTGCCATTTACATACGGTATATCTTTTGTTAGGGTACTCAGGGAACTACTCAGCTCATTAATGTATAGGATAAAAAGCAGAGGGGCCAGAACACAACCCTGTCTGACCCCCCTGCCGATTAAAATATCACTGGAAACTTCGCCCGTGTGGTTAATGCGCACACAGGCTCTTAGGTCGCTATGGAGGTAAGATAAAAAGTAAACTAAATAATCATCTAAACCATAATTAAGTAGAACGGACCATAAACGGGAGCGATTTACAAAATCAAAGGCAGAACTCAAATCCATGAAACCAAAATATAAGGGGGATTTTTTAGCGATGGTATATTTAGCCATTATTAAATTCAAAACATGTTCTTTCGTTCGTACATGTCTCTCCCATCGGACACCTACAGTAATCGTCATTTGGTTGAAGCATCTCAGCAAGGGCTGGTGCCGAACATGCAGGATTCAGCCCCATTTTAAACCTCAGGACTTTGCGTCTACGCATTCTATTAAGCAATATCCCAATGTAAGTAAAAACATCTTCAACCTTCCAGGAGCTCATCAAAAATCCTACCAAAGGTTTTTGGCTGAAAATAGCAGGTCTTATTCCTGATCTTTATTAAATGACACAAGATTCAGCTTCTGTTTCAAGAGACTAAAAAAAAAATTGGGTCAAAGTAAAGTTATACATGAATGCATAGACATCATTATACAATGCCCTAATTTAGCCCAATTTAACTTGCTATAGAACTCTTTTACCACGGCTGAAAATTTGCTGCGGTGCGGCGGCTTTGAAGAGTGGGTGGGGCCGTGTTGGCCAGTGGATGTGCGCAGCACTACAGAGGTAGTGCTTGCGACGGCCGTTGGCCGACAGATGCAGCAGGCGGGTTAATACGTCTATAACTAAGGACAGAAATCTTCTTTTGTTCTGAGATTGCTAATTTGTTTAGGTAGGGCAGGGTTTGCTACTTATTGATATCATTTTAGGAGATTGAATTCAGTTCAGTACAAAATAGTTGAACAATTCAACTTTTTGGTCAAATTAAAAATCTCCTCAGGAAAAAGCTCTAGCAATGGTACTAATGCATCTTCTCATCAAGACTATGCAGCTTGTTACCGTATAACAACAGATGCTGAACCAACCCATTAGAACTTTTTCACATTGAAGCACTTAGGGCAAACTTAGCAAACACAACAAGGTGACGGACCAATTCCTGAAACTTTTCAATCACTCACACCCAGTCAAGGGATCTGGGTTTTGTGTTGCTGTAGTCACCCTAAAGGGGAAGGGTATGCCCAGCCATGGATCCATGCTCACTGGGTCACTGGCTTCAAGCTAGCTGGCTGATGAGGGGTGATACCCCGAAAATAGTCCCAGGAGGATTGTTTCCTTTCCAGGGAGGACCTGGCCTAGCAGTTTGGGTTGGACTGTTCCCATGGGGTGTAGGGTCAAGACTGATTTGCATATGGCTGGGTCCAAACTAGTTTGACATGTAGCGCAAAAAAACAATGGATTTAACTCAGTTCTGTGACTGGGGGTGAATGTTTGACAATGTTTAGCATTCTGTCATCATCTTTTTTTGTGTTGCTATAGTTGCCCTAAGTGGGAAGGGTATGCTCAGAAGTGGTTCCCGTGTTCACTGTGCCTCTGGATTCAAGACAGACTGGCTGATGAGGGGCAATACACCGAAACTGGTCCTAGGATGCTTGTTCCTGGGCCAGAGAAGACTTGGCCTGTTCCCATGGGGAGCAGGATTAAGACTGATTTGCATATGGCTGGGTCCAAACTGGGGTGGCATTGTGAGAAAAAAAGCAATGGATTTAATCAAGATCTGTGAGTGGGTTGAATGTTTGACATGTTCTGCATTCTGTCCATCATCTTTTGTGTTGCTATATGCATTTTGTAGCATGTTTAGTAGTATTACAACAGAAATATTAAAGTACTACAAAGTGCCCTTCACTTACCTACTTGCAGAGGTCTCTGTCTCTCCTATCTTTTTGGGTGTCTTATTTGCAATTATATGCTTGCGTTCAAGTAGTAAGTGTGGGAGGGACTAGGAAAAGTGGCTGGAAAAGGGGAATACTTACTTTGAAATGGGAGGGGTTTCGGGAAGACTAGGGAGGGGTTAAGGGCAGGCTAGAGAGGGGTTTAGGAAGGAACATACATCCATCCACAAAATAATAAGCCCATTCCGATTTACAAAGTGCACTTCTGAAGTTACCATGTAAAAAGTTGCAAGGAGTAACTTTACAATTGTGAACTAGGGTTCACCCCGGGAATTCTGGGGGTGGAGACAAGCACGTTACATTCCTAAAAGGTGAGTATCCAAAAGTACTACATTTGCTACAAAGTTTTAGACCAAATTTGCTCATGTGTATTTACTCAAATGTAAGTTTACCTTTGTGAATAGCCCCCTTAAGGGCCCAAGTTCCACTATCACCATGGTCAAGAGGCTGCTTGAAAATATATTCTTGCATATGGTATTTCAAGGATCTTTCCAATAATTCAAATGCCAATAACTTTCATATTACAAAAATATAACCACTTTATTTTAACAGAGAAGAGTTTATGTACAGTCACCTGCGGACTCTCATTGAAATCCATTTTTAGATCACCTGTCATTGGTATGTTGTCATCAAACTCAAAAGAGATACTTAGCTGAACAGACAATGTTTTATAATAATCAATAGCTACATACATAATGGGTGATTTCAAATCTAGGTTTTACAGATATACAATATTTTCAAAAGAAATTAGGTTAATGTAAAAAAAACAAGAAAGTGTACATTTAACATCAAATAAGCCACACTTTTTATAGAACGGTGTTTTCAGGGGGAATAACAATGGCAATGAAATGTCTCAGAAAGAGCAAGAGACAGAGCGAGGATTGAGAGAGAGAGAGAGAGAGAGAGAGAGATAGAAGCGTGAAAATCTCAAAGTAGCAATTTTGAAAGAAATGCGATTCTCTCTAAAGATGCAGAATGTTCAATGTGATTCACTGAAGGCTATCAGGTAGCATGCTCCAGCCTGAAAAATGTTGACTAATGCTGAACACAAATATAGAACACAGGAAACAGGAGAACGGGTGTACACAAAGGTTGTTTGATGGCTTCTTTGCCTTTTATGAGGAAAACCATGGTTTTAGCTCTTTTAGCTTTGTAAGTAATTCAAACATGCGACATTTAAGAGGCATCAATTGCAGTTTTGCAGTGTGCTTTCTATATACCTTTTGAACCTGAAGGACATAACTCAAATTAATATGAATCTCCTTTAGATTGCCAGGTCTTAACTGGGATGGCATGGTGAGCAAAAGAATGATGGATTTAACCCAGATCAATTGACTGGGGTGAATGTTTTGATATGTTCTGCATTCCTTCCATCTCTTGTGTGTCTTTTGCTTTCTCACTCAAAGTGCACAGGGTATGCCCAGACATGGGTCCCGGGCTCACTGTGCCACTGGATTCAAGCTATCCTGGCTGATGAGGGGTGAAACCCCAAAACTGGTCCTAAGATGCTTGTTTCCAGTCCAGAGAGGACCTGGCTTGACAGTTAGGGCTGGACTGTTTCCATGAGGCACAGGGTCAAGACTGATTGAAATATGGCCAGGTATAAACTGGAGTGTCATGGCGAGCAAAAGAATAATGGATTTAACCCGGATCTCTTGACTGGGGGTGAATGTTTTAATTTGTTTTGCATTGCATCCATCACTTGTGTGTCTTTTGCCTCCTTCATAATGTAGCAGGGCCTCCTCAGACTCCCGTAGCTCACATAAATGTATTAGCATCTGACCTGAATTGGGGCCCCCTGATGGGTTCCCCCACCCCTCAACATCTGCACAGCAGAGGCTACAGGAAATTGGTTAAACCACCGAGGCACCTCTTCTATTTAGGTTATATACATCGATAATATACTGCCCACAGTTGTCCTTTGGAATACTTTGCAATACCCATAGGAATAATACCCCTATATATGGGTGCAAGTTATAGTACATTCGGGCCTGAGTTATAATTACTTGATATACCTATTCCTGGTGAATTTCAGTGGTTTTCTTTGTTTAAAACTGTATATTTTACTTGACACTTTCATGGCGTCTGGCCCCCCTCTCTGAGCCATCACTGGCTCCGGGGACACCATCCAGCAAAGTCAACATTCCTTTAAAGTGGAGGGGTGGTGTTATAGCCCCCCTCCCAGAATCAATACCGGCCACGGGGACTCCATCCTTTGGGCCTAATGTGGGTGTCCCATCCCCCCCTGGGCACCCACAACACACCACGTTTGGGTTTCTTTTGGAGTGCCATAGCACTTGCTGCCCAGCCGGCTCCCATGCATGCTCCCATCCTGGGTGCACCGAGACCCAGCAATTTTCCTTCAGAGACACAGAGAGGGGGCGAGTGCTTGTGAAAAATTGGGTTACTGGTTGACTGGGGTGTGAACCCTGGCCAAGCAGTAAACATAATCCTTGTCAGGGTAAGGCACATGCAAACCCCAAATTGACTTGTGCTCAACCCATGGTAGTACAGAGCAGTAAAGCTTACGTTAGAGGCAATGTGAAAGTTATTTGTGCAATACTTCAAACACTAACACAGTGAAAACACCACACAAAAAGGATCCCACACCAGGTTGGAAAAATAGAACTAAATTGAATAAATAAACCACAACCAAAACAACAAATACCCTATCAGTAGAACTAGAGATATGATTTTTTAAAGAATTTAGTGAAAATAACACCACAAAGAGCCAACTTGGGATATCTGGCCATGCTGGACCTCGTCAAAGTTACAAGTCCAGGCTGACCCCAATGAAGTGCAGATTTGCTACAGTTCCCAGATTAGTCCCTCTGAAGTTTTTCCTTGTCAAGACAGTGCCAAAAGTCCCGTTCTCATTGGAGAGAGCCATGGGGAGCAAGGAAAGCATTGTGGTAGGCTGTTGACGTAGCACGATGAGCAAGCCAGGAGTAGCAGATGGGAGGGCTGGAATTTCGCATTCGTGGTCCCCACGAGCAATCAATA
Organism: Lissotriton vulgaris; assembly: GCF_964263255.1. Lineage (NCBI taxonomy): Eukaryota > Metazoa > Chordata > Amphibia > Caudata > Salamandridae > Lissotriton > Lissotriton vulgaris. Next base: position 123,651 of record NW_028254680.1, on the reverse strand, counting down.
CTGGAGTGTGAAGAGCTGGGCTGGGGGTGCTTCTCCTTGAATCAAGGTGCGATTAGCAAGGTCTTGGTGCGAACAGGCCCATTCCCAACCACGAAGAGCCCCAAAGTTTTATTTAAATCACTAAGGGCCATATGTAGGTAAATCCCAAATACCGTTTCTTAAATTCCGAATTTTAACGAATTTTACCGAATCGGTATTAAGAAATCGGTATTTGGGATGTAGGTAATGATTCGGTAAAATTTACCGAATCGGTAGAATTTGGTAAATAAATACTGAATCCCCAACACCGATCGGTAAATACCGCATCAGTAAATTTTGAATCAGTAAATACCAAATCGGCTATTTCAAATCAGAAAAAAACTCCTCCCAACCAGGAAGTGGCCACACCCAGGCAGGTGCAAGCAATCTGAAGCTGCTGGAGAAGCTGTGAGATTAGAGCAGAGCCTGTGAACCACTTGAAAACTTTACTCCTGGGAAAATAAAAAAATGGCAAGCAAAGACACAGAGAGTGAAGTTGCAGAGAGGAAGAGGAAGAGGAAGATCAAATTCAGCACCATGGAGCTGGAGGTCCTGGTGGGTGAGGTTGTGAAGGAGCACAATAAATTGTTTGGGAAGCAGTCCCTGCTGGTGGCAGAATCTGCCAAAAGGAAGATTTGGCTGGAAATACAGTCCAAAGTTAATGCCATTGGAGTAACCACACAGGAGATTGACGACCTGAAGAAGAGGTGGTACGACCTCCGGAGCTTGACAAAGCGCAAGATGGCTGAGCTCCACAAACAGGCAACCCTGACTGGAGGAGGGAAGAACAGGGCACCTATCCTGACTGAGCTGGAGGAGCTGGTGGAGTCCACCATCGAACCACACAGCGTCTGTGGAATGGGAGGTGCTGACATCTCAGCCCGAGCTGCCACCAGAAAAAGGTAAGAAGCATGCGCAGCAATCACCCCAACCCCATCCCCTTCCCTTCCCCTATGTGGTAGTGTTAACCCCACTCCAGTACAGGTAGCAACATATACCAGCAATGCATTATGGGAGATGTAGTCAATGAAACATCTACCATGTCAGACAGCACACCAAACAACAAGGCATGCAACACACATCAGTGATAAGCAAGCTGAGGCAATAGCAACAGTGTTTCAGAGATCTGAATTTAATTGTATAAGCAGGGCTGCAGGACCACAGAGCTAATGTATGGATTTCTGTCTACAGGTGAGACATCTCGCAGACGTACCAAGGAGAAGGAAGGCAGTGCACCACAAAGGGAAGACACAAAGGAGGCGAGTACAAGTGCAGGGAATACCACGCAGGAAACTGCTGCACCACCAGCACAGCCAGCCTCCCAAGACCTTCCAGCGTCACCGCAGCTGCAGGCCTCCCCAGAGCATTTTGGCTCCCCTCTACTCCTGTCCTCACCTGAACTGCTTGCGTCACCGGCTGTCACAATACCTGCAGTCCAAAAAAGCAAAAGGCATGTAGTTGCCCCACTAATAGAAATGGAGTCATCAGCAGGAGACACGGTGGGGGGTGAAACATCAACCGTGGCCGGTGAGGACAGCACTGTCAATCAGCAGTCCAGCGCCGAGGGGGCCCGCACAGGTGTCAGAAGCCGCAGGGCCAGACACTGCAGTGGATTGCCACATTGTGAGGGTCCCAGTGTCTTCTGTGGCTTGGAGAGTAGCATGGTGAAAGTACAGCGCATGCAGGGGAAGGCCATCCAGTCGGTGCAACGCCAGATGAGGCACCTGAATGAGAACATGACAAACATAGAAAAGGACATCTGCTCAATGGCGGAGGGGAGTAGAGAGATGGCTGCGGGCATGCGAGAGATGGCTGCGGGCATACGGGACATGTCCCAGTCTATACTGCTCTTGTGAAGCTAGCTTGACCAGGACAGGGCAGCAAGGCGGAATGTGAGGCACCGGGCAGAACGACATACAAGGGCAGTCACCCGCCTGGCCACTTCCACTTCCCTGCTTTGCAGGCGATGTGTAAACATGCAGGAGGGACTGGTACACAGCAGCAGTGAAGTCTCCAGGGGGCTTGTGAGGGTGACAAGTGCTGTTGAGGTACTGCTGACTGCTCTATCGGCACATACTGTTGCTCTGGATGTGGGTGAGAGTGAGGAGAGCACCAGTAGAAGCAGCATGACAACCCCCCTATTCCTGACACACGGAGGGGCAGCAGGCTCCATAGGGCTGCCACTGCCGAGGCACCCAGAGAGGACATCCAGCCAATGTCATCTGGCACTGGTAGGCGTGGCCGCAAAACTGATGCTGCCCACACTCCCTGACACGGAATGGGTGAAGTAACCCAGGACTTCCAGAATGGATGCCATACAATTGGTCTGCACATATGTTCCTTTGTGTACTGGCATAGTGCCAAACAATTAAACTACGTTGTGTACATACTGCACCTGGCTGTGTCTCCTTACTTACTTAGAAGTAGTTGCGAGTGATCTCTGCCCGTCTCTGTCTCCCATCTGTTGCTGGCACCACTCCTGCTGTTTTGGGCTCAGGCTGTGCGAATTCATCATCATGGTCCTCATAATCACTTAATTCCACTTCTATTCCTTTCTTTGTAGCAAGGTTGTGCAACATTGCGCAAGTTGCGATGATCATACGCAGATCAGGGGTGAGTACTGATATGCACCCCCACTTTTGTGGAGGCAGCTGAACCTGCTCTTTAACAGCTCACAGGTGCGCTCCACAACGTTGCGAGTAGATTTGTGTGCCACGTTGTATCGTCTCTCACTCGGGGTTGATAGGTTCAGGTAGGGTGTTAGGATGAACGAGCGGACGGCATATGCGCTATTACCTATCGGGAAATGAGAGAGCCATTAATCACTTGCGCAACAAAACCTACATCTCCAATATCTATCAGGGTGTGTCACAGTGTTTTACCAAGCAGGTATCCTTCTCCAAATTCCCCCGCTGTCAGGCGTGTATAGATCTCAGTGTTCTGAAAGATGTAGGAGTCTTGGGGGCTTCCTGGGAATTTGGCCATGATGTCTGTGATTATGTTGTTAGCATCACAGATTACCTGCACATTTATTTAGTGGGTGGACTTTCTGTTCCTGTAAATGTATTCTGTGGCTACAGGTGGGCATATTGGGATGTGTGTGCCATCAATGCAGAAAATCACATGTGGGAAATTTGCCATTTGGTAGAAATCAGTCTTGGTCTTTAACAGTTCCCCATGTGTGTCAGGGAAGCTGATGTAATGATGCATTCTCTGCATTATGGCCTCCAGGAACTTCCTGAAGAAACAAGACAGGCAGCTCTGGTACACTCCACCTGCTGCAGCTATCACCCCTGGTAACTGCCAGATGCAAGCAGGTGTAGGCTACAGAGCACCTGAACATGTGGTGGTATGGCGTGCGCCCTTGTTGTTGGGTGCTCCAGGGTGCAGGTCCCTTATCAAGTCCAGGATGGTGTGGGGGTGTAGCCTGTACATTTCATGGATCTCTGCCTCAGTAAGTTGAAAGAGTGTGATCCGCTGTCTGTAGACTTGCTCCTCCCGTCTCCAGGTCCTCTCTCCTGCTGCCTGTAGCCGTAGCCGCCTTGCTATCACATAGAATGCCCCCATTCTGGTCACACTGTTGCATTTAGGGGCCTATTTTATGGCCTGCACCTGGTTACCACTTGCTTTCAATCCATGGTAATTACTGACTCTTAAATACCGAATTTCATGCAATTCGGTATTTTAGAAGTTAGCTACATCTGAAATCTAATCTTTACCGTTTCTTATTTACCGATTCGGTAAATAAGAATTCGGTAATTACCGATTCGGTATTTCTGGTTCGGTAACTATGAATCAGTGTTTACCGATTCATATTTACCGAATCCTTAATTTTGGCCTCCTACATCTCGAAGGCCTAAATACAGGTCGGTAACGGCTAATTTACCGCATTTCAGCCATTACCGACCAGTATTTAGCTACCTACATATGGCCCTTAGCCACACCAAGGGTCCAGGACTTGAAGGACAACACTTGGGGGTCAAGAACTCTCTTTAGCTGGGTCCAGAGGCTGCTTCAGAAGGTTGGTAAGCCTTTTATGTTACTGAGGCTCAGATTAGGAGGTCAGCAGACTAGCATTTGAAGTCATTCTGGTGTCCTGGGTTCAAGATGAAATTGCAGGTCCAGTTCTCCTTCCCCAGGCAAGAGTTCAGCAGGCAGCAAGTCAGCACAGCAAGGTAGCAATTCCTTCAGAGCAGCAGTCCAGCCGAGTGGCAGTCATTTCACCAGCACAACAACCCTTCTTCCTGGCAGAGTATCCACAGGTCCAGATGTGTACTGAGGAGTTGGTGTCCTGGGTTCAAGATGAAGTTGCAGGTCCTATACTCCTTCCTTATGCAAGAGTTCAGCAGACAGCACGTCGGCAGGCCCAGATTAGTCCCTCTGAAGTATTTCCTTGTCAAGACAGTGATAAAAGTGCCGTTCTCATTGGAGAGAGCCATGAGGAGCAAGGAATGCATTGTGGTAGTCTGTTGACGTGGCACGATGAGCAAGACAGGCGTAGCGATCAGTGGCCTGGAGTTTCGCATTCGTGGTCCCCCACGAGCAGTCGATACTGAAGTGTGAAGAGGCGGGATGGGGCTACTTCTCCTAGAATCGCGGTGCGCACAGTAAGGTCTTTGTGCGAATAGGCCCCTTCCCAAACACAAAGAGACCCTTGAAGGATACCACTTGGGGGCCAAGAACTCGCTTTCGCTGGGTCCTGAGGCTGCTTCAGGATGGTGGCGAGCCTTTTATGTTCCTGAGGCTCAAATCAGAAGGCCAGCAGACTAGCATTTGGAGTCACTCTAGTGTCCTGGGTTCAAGATGAAGTTGCAGGTCCAGTTCCCCTTCCCAAGGCAAGAGTTCAGCAGGCTGCAAGTCAGAACAGCAAGGCAGCAATTCCTTCAGAGCAGCAGTCCAGCAGAGACAGCAGAGTGGCAGTCATTTCACCAGCACAGCAGCCCTTCTTCCTGACAGAGTATTCACAGGTCCAGAAGTGTACTGAGGAGTTGGTGTCTGAGGTCCAGTATGTATACACAGTTGTGCCTTTGAAGTTGAGAGAAAATTCTAGCGCCATGCCTTTGAAGTGTGCAGGTGTCCTGCCATCCTGTCCCCTGGCTCCAGACTAACTACAGTGGGTATGCAGCCCTTTCTATGGAAACAGGACACAGCCTATTCAAGTGAAAGTTAGGTTAGGCCCAGCTCCTTCCTCCCATCCTGCCAGTAATGGCCCATTCAGTGACACCTACACACCCCATTGTGTGTGGTTGCCTGGGAAAAATACACTAAGCCCAACTGTCAGACACACCCAGTCAGGTGATCCAGAGACAAGTTGCAGGTATCAAATGGCTAAGGCAAGAAAATGCCAACTTTCTAAAAGTGCAAAAACAACAGTTGATGGACAGAATGCAAAACAATGTAATAAATTCAGCCCAGTACAGAGATCTGAGCCTAAATCCATAGTTTTCTTGCACTCCATACCACCCCAGTTCAGACATGGCCATATGCAAATCAGCCTTGACCCTGTGCCTCATGGGAACAGTCCAGTCAGACTGCCAAGCCATGTCTTTCCTGGACCGGAATCAAGCATCCCAGGACCGGTTTCTGGCTATCAGTCGTCTTCAGCTAGGATAGCTTGACTCCAGTGGTGTGGAGAGCATGGGACTCACGTCTGAGCATACCCATCCCACTCGGGGTGACAAATGCAAGAACAACAGTTGATGGACAGAATGCATAACAATGTCATACATTCACCCCAGTACAGAGATCTGGGCCTAAATCCATTGTATTTTTTTGCACTCCACACCACCCCAGTTCAGACATGGACATATGCAAATCAGCCTTGACCCTGTGCCTCATGGGAACAGTCCAGCCCGAACTGCCAAGCCATGTCTTCCCTGGACCAGAATCAAGCTTCCTAGGACCGGTTTCTGGTTATCAGCCGTCTTCAGCCTGGATAGCTTGACTACAGTGTTGTGGAGAGCACAGGACTCACGTCTGAGCATACCCGTCCCACTCGGTGTGACGAATGCAAAAACAACAGTTGATGGACAGAATGCAGAACAATGTCATACATTCACCCCAGTACAGAGATCTGGGCCTAAATCAATTGTGTTTTTGCACTCCACACCACCCCAGTTCAGACATGGCCATATGCAAATCAGCCTTGACCCTGTGCCTCATGGGAACAGTCCAGCCCGAACTGCCAAGGCATGTCTTTCCTGGACCAGAATCAAGCATCCTAGGACCAGTTTCTGGCTATCAGCCGTCTTCAACCAGGATAGCTTGACTCCAGTGGTGTGGAGAGCATGGGACTCACGTCTGAGCATACCCATCCCACTCGGGGTGACAAATGCAAAAACAACAGTTGATGGACAGAATGCAGAACAATGTCATACATTCACCCCAATACAGAGATCTGGGCCTAAATCCATAGTTTTTTTGCACTCCACACCACCCCAGTTCAGACAAGGCCATATGCAAATCAGCCTTGACCCTGTGCCTCATGGGAACAGTCCAGCCTGAACTGCCAAGCCATGTCTTACCTGGACCGGAATCAAGCATCCTAGGACCGGTTTCTGGCTATCAGCCGTCTTTAACCAGGATAGCTTGACTCCAGTGTTTGGAGAGCATGGGACTCACGTCTGAGCATACACATTCCACTCGGGGTGACAAATGCAAAAACAACAGTTGAAGGACAGAATGCAGAACAATGTCATACATTCACCCCAGTACAGAGATCTGGGCCTAAATCCATCGTTTTTTTGCACTCCACACCACCCCAGTTCAGACAGTGCCATATGCAAATCAGCCTTGACCCTGTGCCTCATGGGAACAGTCCAGCCCGAACAGCCAAGCCATGTCTTTCCTGGACTGGACTCAAGCATCCTAGGACCGGTTTCTGGCTATCAGCCGTCTTCAGCCAGGATAGCTTGACTCCAGTGGTGTGGAGAGCATGGGACTCACGTCTGAGCATACCCATCCCACTCGGGGTGACAAATGTAAAAACAACAGTTGATGGACAGAATGCAGAACAATGTCATACAGTCACCTCAGTACAGAGATCTCAGCATAAATCCATTGTTTTTTTTGCACTCCACACCACCCCAGTTCAGACATGGCCATATGCAAATCAGCCTTGACCCTGTGCCTCATGGGAACAGTCCAGCCCAAACTGCCAAGCCATGTCTTTCCTGGACCGGAATCAAGCATCCTAGGACCCGTTTCTGGCTATCAGCCGTCTTCAGCCAGGATAGATTGACTCCAGTGGTGTGGAGAGCATGGGACTCACATCTGAGCATACCCATCCCACTCGGGGTGACAAATGCAAAAACAACAGTTGATGGACAGAATGCTGAACAATGTCATACATTCACCCCAGTACAGATATCTGGGCCTAAATCCATCGTCGTTTTTTTGCACTCCACACCACCCCAGTTCAGACATGGCCATATGTAAATCAGCCTTGACCCTGTGGCTCATGGATGCTTGATTCCGGTCCAGGGAAGTCATGGTTTGGCAGTTCTAGCTGGACTATTCCCATGAGGCACAGGGTCAAGACTGATTTGCATATGGCCATGTCTGAACTGGGGTGGCTTGGTGAGCAAAATAACGATGGATTAAACCCAGATCTGTGACGGGGGGTGAATGTTTTGCCATTGTGCAACATTCCGTCCATCATCTTGTTTGTTTTTTGCTGTTCGCCCTATGTGGGAAGGGTATGCCCAGACATGGGTCCCTTGCTCACTACGCCACTGGAGCCAAGCTATCCTGGCTGAAGACGGCTGATAGCCAGAAACTGGTCCTAGGATGCTTAATTCCGGTCCAGGGAAGACATAGCTTGGCAATTTGGGCTGGACTGTTCCCATGAGGCACAGGGTCAAGACTGATTTGCATATGGCCATGTCTGAACTGGGGTCTCTTGGTCAGCAAAATAACGATGGATTAAACCCAGATCTGTGACTGGGGGTGAATGTTTTGCCATTGTGCAACATTCTGTCCATCATCTTGTTTGTTTAACTTTCTAAAAGTGGCATTTTCAGAATTGCAATTTAAAGTCGTACCTCACCATAAGGTAGGATTTAAAATTTTGATTCCAGAGACACCAAACATGAACTGGTTACCTATTCCAATTTGGAAATTATGCTTATAAAATGTAAAAAGTTAACTCTAATGTTATCCTACATGAGAGGTAGGGATTGCAGTAGTGAAAAAGGAATATAAGAGTTTTTCAGTACCAGGACTTGCAAAACCTAAAAGTACATTCCTACTTTTTAACACCTTGGCTGCTGTGCATTTTCCCCTCCTGTGCTGATTTATGGTCAACTCCTCTATTCATGACGAGCTCAGCTCGTCATCAGCACAGCTCAACTGTGCCTCATGACGAGCTGAGCTCGTCATAAGCATGGAAGGGGTTAAATACATTGCACACTGCCCTCTAGGGCATTGAGTGTCTACACTGGGGGTGACTTATATGTATTATAAAGGAAGGTTTGGGCCTTGCAAAAGGATTATTTTGGCAGATCGAAATAACATTTTAAAAACTGAATACAGTAAGCATTATGCTATAAGCATCACATTGTTTTTTCATTAAAACTTAAATATCATAAATAAGCATAGACATGTGACCAGAACACTCCACTTTATTCAGCATAGCCCTCTGGTAGATAGCATAGAACCATCTGCACAAAGAGAGTAATTCTATGAGAGCTCCTTGATCAAGAGTGTACAGATTTATGGTTCTTTTAAAACAAATATGAATTTATCATTCTAAGGCAAACACCTAGTATTTTCCCATGAGTAATTCCCCCTTTGTATAAAAGCTTGTAGCAGATTCATTAGATTTGTTTTTTTGCAAAATACAATATTGTTTCGCACTGAGGATGACTTATTGAACCCAGAATTGTGAAAAAACTAACCAAACCCCCACCTAGCCTGCACGAAACAAAATCCACAACCCACTGCAATAACGTAGCTGAGTTTTTCCACCAAAAAGTCAACAAAATCTACTCAGCCTTCCCCCCCATAGTTACCACCCCCTCAGCCCAGACCAATACAATCATGGCAACCCCCCCCCCCCTTCAGCTTCAACCTACTCTGGACCACTTCCCCCTCCTGGATCTTGCAACCCTTGAGTCCGTGGCTCGGAAAGTAAAATCCGGCTTCCCTGATGATCCAGCCCCGCCAGACATCATAATGTCAGCATCCCAGATCACACTGCCAACCATTAGGGATGTCTTGAACGTATCCATCACCTCCGGCACTGTCCCTCCTATCTGGAAATGGGCCATGGTCCAAGCATTGTTAAAGAAACCCAATCTGGACCCCTCAGATTTCAGCAACTACCGGCCTATCTCCCTGTACCCGTGGGTGAGTAAAATCCTGGAAAGATACATTGATCTCCAACTGGTAAGTTTCTTAAAAGACCACCAACTGTTAGACCCCACCCAGACGGGTTTCAGACCCAAACACAGAACCGAGTCCGCCCTCCTTATGGTCACTGAGGAATCCAGAAAAATCGTGGATCAAGGAGGATCAGTGGCAGTGATCCTCCTCGACCTCGGCGCGGCATTCGACACGGTCAGCCACGACACCCTGCTGTACCGTCTGTCTAGTGTCGGAATCAAGGACAAAGCCTGGCTTTGGTTCAAATCCTTCCTGGAGGACAGATCCTTTCGAGTATTCGATGGTGAGTCTGTGTCCACTAGTAGACCACTAAGGTGCGGAGTCTCTCAGGGCTCCTCTTTAAGCCCTTCACTTTTCAACATCTATATGAGGCCATTGGCTGAGGTCGTCCGTCCATTTGGGGTTAAGATTATTTCTTACGTGGACGATACCCAGCTGGTGGTCTCATTGGCGCAGGAGGCCAACACGCCAATGTCAGGCGGACTTAGAGAGTGCCTAGAGGAAGTAAAGAGCTGGATGTCCTCATCATCCCTCAAACTAAATGGGGACAAAACGGAGCTGATGCTCCAGGGCCCCTCCGACCCAAGCTTCTTCAACTCTTTGTGGCCCCCCGGTCTAGGCCCCCTCCAGCACCCAGGATAACATCAAGAGCCTTAGGGTGTGGCTGGATAGATCCCTCTCATTCAACACCCAGGCCACAAAACTTTCAGCTACCTGTTTTGGCCTCCTTAGGATGTTAAAGAAAATCCTCCCCCTTCTACCCATGGAAGCTAAGCAGGTAGCCATCCAGGGTCTAATACAGTCTTGCCTAGACTTTAACAACGTGCTCTACCTTGGCGCTCCAGATTACACCTTACGCAGACTCCAGACAGTGCAGAACTGTGCAGCTTGCTTACTGCTCAAGCTTCCTTGTAGGCAATCAGTGAGAGCCGGTCTGGTCAGCCTTCACTGGCTGCCAGTGCGCCAGAGAATCCTCTTTAAGGCTATGTGCATTGCCCATCAGGCCTTCTGGGACACAGTTCCTATGATTACCCGCGACTTAGTCACCCATTACCAACCCAGCAGAAACCTCCGCTCAAGCCAAACCTTTATGGCTATGGCCCCAAGAATAAAAAAGACTAGGTCTGGCGGCAGGACATTCTCCTACAATACATCCAAGACCTGGAATACTCTCCCCCTACATCTTAGAGCCAACCCCAACCTTTCCTCATTCCGCAAGCAGTTAAAGACATTCCTATTCAACCCTCCCCACTAATTCTCTGCTAGCCACTCCACGAGGTCACCTTTGTTATTTCCTAGTGCTTGGACGCCCCTGGGCAGCAATTCGCGCTCTATAAATTTACCTTCATTTCACATTATGATCAATTTCTCTTTTTATCCGGCTCATTTTAGATTTACAAAATGTTTCTGTCATAAGAATCACTCCAAAAAGAAAAACGTTCTTCTTTTTTTTCAGGATAAAGTACAATTGCTTGTCTATTACCTTAAGGGAGGTTAAATGAAATATAAGATAAGTAAGAATAAGTTTACGACCTTTCTATATTAAACATATTGATGAACCAATAGAGAAACTGATTTTTCTGGGTGGACATTTACAGATCTCCTTACCTATATCAGAAGACAATCATTATATAATAACAATCTTTGACTCACTGACTAGTAAGCTTTAAAAAAATGGAGTACATCTTACTTCTTGTGAAGGAATAATCTTGTTCTCTACTACAGATCTCCAGTTGTCTAAATCATTCATCAATCTCAAGGTGTTGGATTCTTTTGATAATCTACTTAATTCATTCCTATTAGTGGTGATAGTGGCTTGTCTACATAATTTTCAAAATAGACCTCTGTCACCTTATTTCAGGTGTATTTCTTACAGTAATTGTTCATTGATTTTGGTTGGTTTTGACACCTTGTTTTTTTTTTAAGTGTTCTTTTAGGCGGGTCTTGAATCTTCTAACAAATTCTGTGCCCTGAAGATGGTCTCGCAGATTAATTACAGCAGAGACCAAAACGTTAATGTCTACCCCAACTCCCCTTTAGTTATTGTTAAACTTAATTTGAGGGATCTAGTTCCTGTTTATAGGACAGTCTCTATATCTGATATTATAAGAAGTGTATATTCATACATTGATGACTAGCTAATTTTCATTCATAATAATTGTAATTTCTGTTATCAATGCTGTTTGAGGACTTTGTTGTGCACCCTTACTTCTAAAGTGTTTTGATATACAACTAAAAAGAAGAGATACACTCGACTAATGGAATTAATTTTATCAGACAAATTGATTGATTCATGCAGTGCTTTAATTGATTTATGATGTCATGGTGAGACATCTGTAACAACTGATAGATTGAAACAAACTTCTTCAAGAAAAATAAATCCCTTTTATGCATCATTGCCTGTCTAACTTTAATTTACAGAAGCCCATAAGATTACATTATTTTTTTTTGTAAATATATTTTTGTTGCAGCCTCAAAATGTGTACAACCAATTCGTCAATCAGTTCAGTTACTCATCACCTTATAACACAGGCTCCAAAATAAAGTTTTACACGGCCATTCAGCTCACACCCCGGAGGACGAGCGACATCAGACAATAGAGCGCTAATATCCGGCAGGTGCAGTAAGGTTCCGATTTAACTGTTCCGCTGCCAGTACTCAAGGCTGCTTTTTTTTCCTCTTGGTTCTCTTGCTCCCGGTCTGGTGAGCCTCTAACAATGCTATATACACATTCCCCCCCAAAACATCCCATCCCCAACCCTCATACCTCCTACCCCCCCTATTCTTTCCCCTACCCCCGCCCCCCAGGCGTGTCAGAGTTCCACAGGAGGAAGCCAGAGTCCCGCACGAGTGGTGCAGGTCCGAGACCGACTATCAGGAGTGATCGACAGGGAATTGCAGTCATCACGTGGGGCGTGGGGCAATCCAAGGGAAAGGACCCGGCCGATCATAAACCCAGGCTAAGGCAACTAAGGTGCAGGGCCATGAGTGGGGGAGCCCTCGCTGTCAGAGTCCGAGAGCGTAAGATCCAGAACTAACCGCTCCCAGGCCCGGGCCCGCTCCAGAGCAGTAACAGTACCTGCCCTAAGTGCCATCTGTAGATAAACCTCCCCCTCACAGCGGGCTCATTTACTGAGCTCCGTTCGCCATCTCTCTACAGTGGGACCCCTACTCGCCCTCCATTGGGATGTTATGGCTTGTTTCGCTAAAAGCAGATCCAGGTCCAGGAACGTACTAGTTATTTTGTTCTTTGATGTATGTGGGAACCAGTGTAGGACGCAGTGCGCCATTGTGGGTTGTACATCCCTCTCAGTGACCTCTCGCAAGCTCTCCACTACCCCCCGCCAGAAGGAGCCCAGTGCCGGGCAGGACCAGAACATGTGTTGGAAATCGGCCACCGCTGCCGGGCAGCGTGGGCAGGCCTCCGAGTGTGACTGGAAGTACCTATGTAATTTGTCAGGGGTAAGGTATGCTCTATGCAGGATGTAAAAATGCACCAGCTGAAACCTCGCGTTGCGCGTCCCCTTCCAGGCCTGTTCCACTATACCAGACCACGCCGTCTCAGGGATCTCCGTCATTAAATCTGCCTCCCATTTCGCCTTCAGAGCTATTAGCGGGGTTAAAGCTTCCATAGTCATGCGTTTATAGAGGCACGTAATGGCCTTAACCGTCCCCGCAGCCATTACCACGTACTGACAGCCCATGGACAGTGGCTCCTCCGTCATACCTGACCTCCAATGCTTACGGATCGCCGCTGACAGCGCCGCATGAAGGAGGAAGTCTCCCCCCAGAAGCGCAAAGCGATCCCTTCCCACAAGAGTACATTATGTTGCCCATATTTGTAGGAAACTTTCTAAAAGTGCCATTTTCAGAATTACAATTTAAAATCCGACTTTACCATAAGTTATGATTTTAAATTGGGATTCCTGATACAAAAAACATGAACTGGTTATCTTTTCCCATTTAGATATTACACTTATAAAATGTAAAAAGGCAATCCTAAGGGTGAGGTAGGCTTGCAGTAGTGAAAAACTAGTTTAAGAATGTGTCACTACCAGGGCATGTAAAACTTAAAAGTACATGTCTGTCATGGTCCGTCCTGCCACCTGTTCTGAGTATCAAACAGTGAGTAAAAGAAATCTCAGGTGCGATGATAATGCTAATGTCTATTGTAATTGTAATTGTATTTATTTCGTGCTTGCTACCCCTGACAAAGCTTCAAAGTGCTTTTGGGTGAATAGCACACTACTTCGGAACTCAAAGAGGATTAGTGGTGGATTAGTATAGAGAAATAAGAGTTCATTTTGAGCAGTAGACATGACAGTCTGTTAGTTCGATTAAACAGGATTAAAAGAATGGTTGGAAGAGAGTGGTGGAGGGCAGAAAACGACATAGATGACAAACTACAGCAGATACAACAAATAACAACAAAATCAGGTAAAAGCAGAACAAAATGACAAGAAATCATACCAATATGACAGTAAGAGAGTAGGCGGGAGAGGAAAAAACAGCAGCAATGACAACAAATAACAGCAGATACAACAAATAACAAAGGAATCAGATAAAAGCAGCAGAAAATTGTACAAAATTAAAGCAATATGGCGGGATCCGAGCGGGCAGTGGCTGGAGGCAAAAGCAAACCAAAGACAACAAATGACAACAAAAGCAACAAATAACCAAAAAAATAGGCAAAACGAGATGTGATAAACCAAGCAATATGAGAGAGTGACAAGTAAAGCAGCAGCAGTATCAGGGAACAAAAGTCAGGCTGGCAACGGAGGGCAGACACCGGACGTGCTCAGAGAGTGATGCAAAATCTCAAAATCGCCTAATTCGAGGTGATAGAAGAAGTGGTAAATTATAGTATTGCTGACCCCAGAACTGCACCTGCGCAAGAATAAGTTATAGAAATCAAAATGGATATATGCTGTGGGAAGGGTCAGAAAGGTCTGCATCTCAGCAGCCCCAGAGAAATATAGCTAACCTGACGACCAATGGCGTGGGCACAGAAAAAAGTATGATGTCACCAGGTCAATTGCAAAGCTTGTGAGCCAAGAAGCAAGGTAAAAAAAATTACCAATCTGCATTTTAATGCAATGGGTTGCAGTATATAAGACTGCACGTTTCCTTGTCTCGCACTTAGCACTGTTTCCTGAACAATTTAAGTGCACACAAGGGACGCCATTCCTATTAAACCCTAGAATCCCTTTATTAGAGAATAGCACAACCCTAAAATGGCCTCCACTCTCAGGGAAAGGCCAGCGTGACCTCCCTGAAATGATTGGCAAGTTACGTACACAAACTATGATGGCCACTGGCGATTGAGGGCTGAAGTCCCCTTGGCTCCAGAGGGTCCTTGGAGGCCAACAATCCCTCCTCTTAACTCCAGTAAATCCCACGCAGCAGGTTGGCTGAGAGGTCTTTGGAGGTCATGCCCCTTTCTCCCCCACTCTGCAAACACACCTTCTGGTGCGCTGCTGGTTGGGGGATGAAGTCCCTTTGCCTCCTGAGGGCCTCAGGAGTAAAGAGGACTTCTTCCCCCAAACTGTAGTGTGCCAGGAGGCGGGTTTACAGGATGGTGGAGAAAGGGGACGTGGCCTCCAACAAACTCTTAGCAATCCAGCTGTGTGGGACTTACTGGAGTTAACAGGAGGCAAAGTTGACCCCACGGACTCTCTGGAGCTAAAGAGAATTCATCCCCCAACTAGCAGTGTGCCAGGAGGTGCCTTTGCAGAGTGGTGGGGAAAGGAGGTGTGGCCTCTGAGGACCTCTCAACAATCACGCTGTGTGGGCCTTACTGGAGGCAATAGGAGGGCTTGTTGGCCCTCAAGAACCCTCTAGAGCCAAGGGGACATATATAGAGTATGACAGATACTGTTATATTAGAGTGTCTATGGTGGATTTTATATCACAGAACACAAGACTTATTGGTTTATATTTGTCAATAGAACTGATTTTTGACTTCAAGTACATAGGAGGAAAATGTTTTTTTTTGACGATGTAGGTTTATTGCTGCCAATTGCCAATCGATTTTGAGTTACTAGGTTAGGAAAGAATTCTAAAAAATGTTTTCATTGATTTTCATTTGGGTAGTAACCCAATACCAAACTAAAAATGATGATGTTCCCTTCATTCACTCGTGGGCTTCCACTTTATTTAACCTTTTCCGTGCTCATGACGAGCTCAGCTCGTCATGAGGCACGGTGGCACAGTACTCCGGTGCTCATGACGAGCTAGAAAGCAGAGAAGTCAGCAGTAATGGTGTTCAGTTCCATTTAGTGCTCACCAGTGTCACCACCATTTTCAGTGGTGTATCATGTATGCAAGAGTGACAACTGAACCATGGTGACCGTGTTGATACAGCACAGCAAATGTCCTTGATGTGTCCTTCAGCATACCAGCAGCAACTCTAAGATGGGTCTTAGAAACGAGCCATCAAATGTGAGTACATTGCCATGGCTCTGATTTGGAATTTCTAAAGCGAAAGGACGCTTAATGAGTGGCGGGTATCCTGGGAGCTGGAGTTATGGTGGGAGGATGAGCAGGATCGGAATAATATTATGGGGAAGGTATGGGGAAGGGTGTAGATGTTCAGACTCACTGAGTCATTCCCCCCATCATCAGTGTTATTTATATGTTTGAAACGTACATTTTGCGATTCATAAATAGCGAATTTCAGAGAATCACTATTTGAGAATCGCAAAATGCTATATATGTACGATTTGCAAATAATTTTGCGAATCTTACATATTCCTTAATTGCGAATTGCAAATTTCAATTTGCAATTAAGGAATACCTCCTCATTCATTCCTATGGGCCTAGAGGCCCATAGGAATGAATAGCAAGACAGTCTCAATTTGCGATTCTCAATTAGAGAATCGCAAATTGAGAATGCAATTTCAAGGGTGCAACAGGGTGTCAAAGGGCCACCCTGTTGGACCCCTGAAATGTGCATGTGTGCACATATGGCTCACATACATGCCCTAAGGGCATGTATGTGCGCCACATGGCACTTTGAAAAATGCAAAAAAGTGAATTTTTCAAAGAAATCGCAAATTACCACCAACTTGAAGTTGGTGTTAATTTGCAATTCCTTATGGCCAAATTGCACTTTTGCTGGGCCTCATACATTGCATTTAAAGAATCGCAATTTGCAATTTCTTAAATGTAATTGCAAAATAGGGAATCATAAATCTGCGATTCCTTATTTTGCGAGGCTGTTTTGCTTTCATAGATACCACTTAGCTAAATTGCGAACGCAAATGCTGAAATTCTGCAAATTTCTGTGTTTGCAATCGCAATTTTGAATGATACATATGGCCCTTAGAGTTTTGTGGATGCGAGACATTGAGTGAAAACCCAAAGTAACAGGCAGACTTAAAATTTGCGAGGGGCATCACATTTCATTGTCTTCATTGCTATTCACTTTTGCTCGGAAATGTTGGAATGCTTTGCTATGGAAACATTGGCGAATTACTCCTTGGCCTTCACAAACCAAAAGCAGTCCATAGGAGACCACTTCTACTTTGCATTGCTCAGCTCGTGGCATGGGGTCAAGGTAACTCATCCCAGGAATCCTCGCACCAAGATGTGTCATACATTGCATTGGTTCTCTTAGTGTAAACTATAAGCACATAGCAGCTTTACATAATTAGAGATAAGAACACCAGGGCTTCGCGAAGTGCAGTTTAAAGTGCATAGATTGTATCATAACTCCAGATGTAAACAATAGACTCATAGCAGCGTAACCTGGTTATAAAAACGAAGGATCAGAACACATGGGCTTAAAGAACAATATCTAAAGTGCAAGGTGCAGGGGGGTAAAATTTACATTTAGAAGAGCATACTCTT
Source organism: Lissotriton vulgaris (assembly GCF_964263255.1). Taxonomy (NCBI): domain Eukaryota; kingdom Metazoa; phylum Chordata; class Amphibia; order Caudata; family Salamandridae; genus Lissotriton; species Lissotriton vulgaris. The sequence goes on along the minus strand of NW_028254680.1, from coordinate 106,398 downwards.
TCAGGTCTCAATTGCGCTTAAGATATATGTGGCAGTATAAATAAAACAAATATCTGGTTCTTAAAGTGCAAAAAGTAGGGTCATAGCAGCATTAATGGTATTAGTTTCATATTTCTTAAACAAAGGTTTGAGGTATACAATCCTAAGGGACAGAAATAGGTTACATAAAAACAGAAAGTGCATCGTGGTCTGTTTGGTAATCCCATCGCAGGGGCAGGGGAAAACAGCTTCTTTCAGTCATATTTTGAGAGTGAGAGCCCATGTGTCTATGATCCAGAAACTGTTTGGTTCTTTTCTTTGCTGTTTGTCAGAGGAGCCAGGCCTTCCTTGGATTTTGTCTAAGGAGAATATCTGACATTCATAGGTCCCCTTGCTTGGACACAGACACACTGCTAAATTGTCTCACAATGATTCTCAAAGAGAGATACATATTGTGAGATGAAGGAGCCTTGTTTCAGTGTCACACTAAGGAGCCATATATGTATTTAATTTCTTTTTAGGCAAAAAGTAGTATCTCCCTCTTTGCTGTGGCACAGAACAGTGTGTCTTGGCCCCAGTAAGAAGAAAGATGAAGTTTAGATTTTTCTTAGGAGACTAATCTGTACTCCTCTGGATCCTTGCTGAGGGTCAGACCAGTGTGTTTTCCCCCACAGAGGAAACAGAAACATGGCTAGATTTATCAACACTTTGTGCCGGTGCAAGGTCATCAAATGTGACACAAACCGATGCAAAGTGTTGATTTACTTTATAGGCAGTAGATTGTTGCTAATAAGTATACAAAAACAAAACAAAATTGTGCAACCAGTCCTGGGTGGCTAGTGATCCGGTTCAGGGAGGACCTAGGGTGGCAGTTAGGTCTGGATTGTTCCAATTGAAGCAGTTTCAAGACTGATTTGCATATAGCTGGGTAAAAACTAAGGTGACATGGTGTAAAAAATAATGATGGACTGGGATGTGGCCCAAATAATTACAAGTGGCTGAGATGAATTCAAGCATTCCATCCATCACTTTTTTGTATTCATCAGTTTGTCACCTCAAGTGGGACAGCCATGCCCAGACGTGGATCCCATGCACACTGTTTCACTGAACCAAGCTGCACCTGGCTGATGAGCCCATATCTAGGGCAAGGTCGGTCCTGGGTTGCTTATGGTTCAGTTCAGGGAGGACTTGGCTTGGCAGTTCAGGCTGGGCTGTTCCAATGGGAATCGCGTCAAGACTGATTTGCATATAGCTAAGGTCCAAACTGAGTGTGACTTGTTGTGCAAAATAATGATGGACGGGGATGAGGCCCTGAGCAGTTACCAATGGGTGAGATTAAAGTGTTCCATCCATCATTTTTTGTATGCATCAGTTTTTGCCTCAGTGGGATAGGTATGCCCAGATGTAGTTCCCTTGCACATTGTGTCACTGGAACCAAGCTGTATGGCTTGTGGTCCTATACAGCGTTAAGACTGATTTACATATAGCTGTGTCCAAACTGAAGTGACATGGTGTGCAAAATAGCAATGGACTGTGATGTGGCCTTAGTAATTTCCAACGGCTGAGATGAATTCAAGCATTCAATCCACCACTTTTGTGTATACAAATGTAACACAAAGCAGCACTAGGTGCTACTTTGCCCTACTTTGCGGCAAGAGTTTACATAGGAGACATGAGCTTTCCCACGCTACCACCCATGATTTATCATGTAATGCCCTGTCTACTAACATTTTGTAGACAGGGCTTAGTGCCCAAAAATATGCTAGGCAGGCTTTCAGTAGGTGAAAGGTTTATTTGTCTCTAAACTTTTCCCACTAGGCATGTGCTCTCCACTGTACACTATATATATATATATATATATATATATATATATATATATATATATATATATATATATATATATATATATATATATATATATATATATATGTATATATATATATATATATATATATATATATATATATATATTCCCTGAAAAAACCATAGGTTTCACACCAGTTAAAGTTAGCTGGAAATTTTACTGACATAAAACCATTCAAATTCCAACGTTATAGTTAGTTTGACTCACTATAACAAGCGCGCCTGCAATGCACTGCTGATGACGTCACATATTACATCACTCATGACATGGTCAGTGACATCACTCAGGGGCTTTCACGAGACTGACTGAGTGAGCAAGGTCTTGGTAAAGACTGAAACGCGTAGAGTTGCTGCTCGCTGAGCTGTTATGAAATAAAACAAAATCTAACCACTGATTTGGGAGTGGATTGCTGATTGTCAGAATACTTTTCCTGGAGTGCACGAGCAAAATCTCTGCGGAGAAACTAGAATGCGTGTTTAACGTAGGTGTGGGCGGAAAATCCGTTCCGCTCGCGGATTTTGCGGATTTTCGGGAAATTCGCAATCCGCGAGATTCGCGAATCTCCTGCAAAATCCGCAAATCCGTGAGCAGCGGATTTTGCTCGCACTGCTCGCACTGTTCGCGTGAGTTCGCGCCCCGCGAATAAGTGCAAAATTGCAGAAATACGCTCTCAAAACTGAAAGTAACTACTTACCAGGTTCAAAAGTTCAGGCTCATCATTAGTAGCCATTTCCTGTAGTGCTTCCTGAGGGGCCCCTCCAGAGTTCAGTTGCCAGTTGAAACTATTATGTGACCCTGCTCTGAACCTCAGAATAGTTACACATATGCCACAAAGGTCCTGAATTACAGCTAAGGGAGACAAGCAGGAGCCAGGCTGGAAGTTAAAATCCATTAATCAGCCCCTAATTCATTATTGTCAGTTGGGGCAGGGCAGGTGTTGTAACCAATTTTGCAACAATGAAAGCACTTAGCAAGTGCAAAAGATCACTAATCAGGGCGCACTAAGGAAGCAGGTGCCAGCTAAAAAAATATTCTGTGACACATTAATCAGCCCCAAATTAATTCAGGTCACTTGAGGCAGGGAAGGTGTGCTTTGCTTTGCCGAAAATAATGTACACTGGACAACCAGAGGGTGTGGTGATGAAACAGAGGGTGGCATGGGTGGGCCAGAGGGTGGCATGAGTAGTCAGAGAGTGGCAGTGGTGACAGAGAGTGGCAGTGATGAAGAAGAGTGTCCCAAACAGGCTGGACACGTAGAAACAACAAGTTCGCAAAACTTGCGACCCAACAGGTAAGTTCGCAAATTGCGAAATTGTAAAAACCCTCGCGAACTGGCAGAAACACGGGCGAACACAAAAAAAAAAAAATCCGCAAATTCGCGGGAATTCGCGGATTTTGCGGATTGCGAATCCGCAAATCCGCAAAATTCGCGAACGCGAGATCCGCAAAATTCGCCCATGCTTAGTTTAACGGCGGGGCCCTGCCGTGGCTCGACTGCACCATCACAAGAGTGCCCTACGCAGCCTGAAACCGGGCTACAGGAGGAAAGATATATATATATATATATATATATATATATATATATATATTGGGAATAACGTTGGAGCCGATTGAGAAATATGCGTGTAACTTTCCTTAAAATTGCTTCGCTCCGCTCCGCTCCTTCCCTGAAAGTTTCGGGGGATTCGTCAAGCGGGGGCCAAGAAAAAAGGGGGGTCCCAAAACGTGTTTTCCCCGTGTTAATTTCCATAGGGACCTTTAGACACAGCTACAGCCCAAACGGCTGAATGGAATTACACCAAACTTGGGAAAATGGTAGGGCCTGGTATGCAGATGTGCCTTTGCTATGTTTGGTGAAAATCCCTCCAGTAGTTCTTGAGAAAATGTAATTTGAAATTTTTCAAATGGCATTTTCCATGGGACCTTTAGACTCGGCTACAGCCGGAACGGCTGAACGGAATTACACCAAACTTGGCAAAATGGTAGGGACAGGTATGCAGTGGTGCCTTTTCTATATTTGGTGAAAATCCCTGCAGTAGTTGTTGAGAAAATTGAATTTGAGCAAATTGTATATCTATATGCGCTCAACATTGTATTGGTAATAACTTTGGCGCCGATTGAGGAATCTGTGTGTAATTTTCCAGAATTTTGGCCAGCTATGCGCCACTCCTTCCCTGGAAGTTTCGGGGGGATTCGTCAAGCGTGTTTTCCCCATGTTAATTTCCATAGGGACCATTAGACATGGCTACAGCCCGAACGGCTGAATGGAATTACACCAAACTTGGCAAAATGGTAGGGCCTGGTATTCAGATGTGCCTTTGCTACGTTTGGTGAAAATCCCTCCAATAGTTCTTGAGAAAATTGAATTTGAAATTTTTCAAATGCCATTTTCTATGGGACCTGTGTGACTCTGTGCATAGATGTGTGAGCAGTTGATTCACTAGGTGTATGAGTTCAAGAGTGCATGTGGAAACAGCTATATGGGCGGTTGACTGTGTGCATGGGTGTGTTGGTGAGTGAATGGATATCTCAGTGCTACATGTCCAAGTAAGTACATATGTAAAACACAGTGCATGTGAGAGTTGGCATATATAAATGACTATATATGAGAGCCAGTGAATGTGCGAGTGGCTGTATGGATCATTGTGTACTTGTATCAGTGATTGTATAAGAGAGTAAGTATGTGTTAGTATATGTTTGAATAAGTAAGGTGTTGTGTGTATAACTGTATAGTTGAGGAAATGGAAGTGTGATTGATTCTTTGCATGACTGACTAGGTGTGTGAGTAACTCCATGGATGAGGGGCAGTGTGTGAGTGTCTGTATAGGTGTATGAGTGCATATGATAGTGTTGTATTGATGAGTGACTGTATGTATGAGTGATTCTATGGGTGAATGAGTGAATGTGTGTGTAGACCTAGGAATCAGTGAGTGCGTATGTAGTAACTGGTTTTGGTGTGTCAATGGTTTCAAGAATGGTAGTCTGTATTTAACACTGGGTATATCAAAGGTTATCTTAGAGTGTGAGGAGGTGCATCGTATTATCACATGAATGATATCATCAGTGCTGTGATCAGTGATGTCAAATGAGATGTCATCAGTGATGTCATCAGTGATGTCATTTGAGATGTCATCAGTGATGTCATCAGTGATGTCACTGACCATGTCATGAATGATGTAATATGTGACATCATCAGCAGTGGATTGCGGGTGCGCGAAATATAGTTAGTACAACTAACCATATAGGAGCAATTTCAATGGTTTTTTAAATGCTAATTCCTAACTATATAAGTGTCAGGTCCAGGTGTCCTCAGGATCGTACGATGCTATATGGGTTCCACCTCTCGACAGCCCCTGGGTCTGAATGAGAACAGACACACAGGAATGGTCAAGCGAGGGATATCAGGAAGGGAAGGAAGGGAACTGCAGGGAGAGGAAGCTGAAACGAGAACAAGGCACCATGAGTCAAGCACACACTTAGTATTAATTAAACACAGGTAGGTAATAACCTACACAACCCCACCCGCCTTTGATCTGAAGGCCATATACCTGGATTCCGAGCCTAAGGAAGTCTCGAGAGCGGAGCCTCAGCCGAGGACTCCTCTGGACGTGAAAATAGAGTTCCGAATCAGCGAGCCAAGGACACGAGCAGAACACTCCTGGACTTACTTGATAACAGAACCCACAAAAAAGGATACGCTGGAACCTCGAGGGACGAAACCATACCGTCTAGGACATAAGCAGAATCAACGGCAGGCGCTGTTGTTTCCCGATCAGTGTTGTAGCTTCCGCGTGTGACGTCATCGGCACAGGCGTCGCGCGCAGGACCTGGAATCATGGGAACTGTAGTTTACTCAATACGGAAACGTCTCTAGGCAGTGTTCAAGACTGGCCCCCACCGCGGAACCTGACAGTACATCCCTCTCCCGAAGAACACTGACAGAGACATGGTTTGTCTGGGAATCGTTTATGGAACAGTCTAACATATTTGGGAGCATGAACATTCGAGGCAGGCTCCCAAGAGTTCTCCTCATTGCCAAACCCCTTCCAGGTCACCAAATACCACAATCTGGTGCGGTATATCTTAGAATCCACAATTCCTCTCACCTCATATTCTTCTTCATTATCCATAGCGACCTCAGCAGGAACGATTCTTTTGCCTGATCGTGTGGGTTTCACCAAAGAAACGTGAAAGGCTGTTGATTCTGTCAGGTCCAGGTGTCCTCAGGATCGTACGATGCTATATGGGTTCCACCTCTCGACAGCCCCTGGGTCTGAATGAGAACAGACACACAGGAATGGTCAAGCGAGGGATATCAGGAAGGGAAGGAAGGGAACTGCAGGGAGAGGAAGCTGAAATGAGAACAAGGCACCATGAGTCAAGCACACACTTAGTATTAATTAAACACAGGTAGGTAATAACCTACACAACCCCACCCGCCTTTGATCTGAAGGCCATATACCTGGATTCCGAGCCTAAGGAAGACTCGAGAGCGGAGCCTCAGCCGAGGACTCCTCTGGACGTGAAAATAGAGTTCCGAATCAGCGAGCCAAGGACTCGAGCAGAACACTCCTGGACTTACTTGATAACAGAACCCACAAAAAAGGATACGCTGGAACCTCGAGGGACGAAACCATACCGTCTAGGACGTAAGCAGAATCAACGGCAGGCGCTGTTGTTTCCCGATCAGTGTTGTAGCGTCCGCGTGTGACGTCATCGGCACAGGCGTCGCGCGCAGGACCTGGAATCATGGGAACTGTAGTTTACTCAATACGGAAACGTCTCTAGGCAGTGTTCGAGACTGGCCCCCACCGTGGAACCTGACAATAAGGCCTGAAACCTATGGTTTTTTAAGTGAATATATACATATATATATTTTTTTCTAGGTGAATTACTGTCAATGTTACTTTGATCAAATAGGTATGATCATGTCATTGATGTCATTGTTGTATGGTGCAATCATATCCAACAAAGATTTTGACTGTCTATATGTATGATAATGTGTGAGGTAGTTTAGGGTATAACACTGTATATATATTTTCACTAAAATCAAATGGAATATTAGATCATGTGCAATCATACAATCGAAATGCCCATTCAGGGCTTAATCATGTTTGCTCCCCCTATGCTTATTGATTTAACAATGATTTAAATTGGTCTTCTTCAAGTGGTGTATATAGAATTCATGTACATGATAAGATGGCCGCCATAGAACTGAATGAATTGAAGTACATTTTCAATGTCTATGAATTTACCGGAAATGACGTAATTCCACTGTTGTTCCAGTTGCTTTGTAACTTTATTATTTAAGAGATGAACAATGTTTTGTTGTGCGGTAACAGGTCCAAAAAGGTGCGATGCCGAAACGCGTCCTGTTTGCTGTTTTGGGTATACGGTAAATAAACCCGTATAACTTCTCCCACGAGAGTGCTGTCCATTCTTTTGCCTGCGCGAAGGAAGCTGAGCTTCATGTATATATATTCACTGAAAAAGCCATAGGTTTTAGGAATGTTATAGTTAGCTGGTCATTTCACTTGTACAAAACCATTGAAATTCCTCCGTTATAGTTAGGTGTACTAACTGTAACTCGCGCGCCCGCAATCCACTGCTGATGATGTCACATATCACATCATTCATGACATGGTCAGTGACATCACTGATGACATCACTGACTGCGGGGGCCTTGAGGCTCCCCCTGCAGTCCCAGGAGACACTCACTTTAAATGGCCAGGCCTCAGGGGATGAAGTCCCCGATCCCCGAAGCCCAATGGGCCCAATTCAGCCCAGGGAGGGGGAAATGCCCCATATGTGAATGGCCGGGCCCTGGGGGATGGGGTCCCCGGGCCAAAATTGGCCAGAGGAGGTGGGCTGTATGGCCCTCCTCCCCTAGTGTTTACTTAAATATTTTGTTTTACACTGGGCCCTGGGGGATGGTAGCCCCGGGGCAGAAATTAGCCAGGGACGGTGGCTGCATATCCGCCTTCCCTGGTTTTAAAATAAAAAAATAAAGAAGTGCCTGGTTTCAGGGGATGGGGTTCCCAGGGCCAAAATAGGCACAAAAGGGGGGTCGCTCAGCCCACTAACCTTAATTTCTTTCTATTTTAAATAGGCCGATCCCCAAGGGATGGGAACCCTGGGATCGAAATCAGCCCAGGGAGGGGGGCCATGCAGCCCACTTTCCCCTTTCAAAATAGCCTGGCCCCAGGGGACGGGGTCGCCAGGGCCGCAGTCCGCCCAGGGAAGGGAGCCACACCGCCCCCTCCCATCATTGAAAACAAATGGACCAGCAAGTTGCGGGTGGACACCCCCCTACTTTCGGCACCACTCTGCAAATGAGCCTCCTGGCACACAAGCCATTCTGTTACCTCCAGTAAGTTCCACCAAGCAGATTTGCTGAGAGGTCTTCGGATGCTATGCCCCCGTTCTCCACCATTCTGCAAATGCACTTCCTAGTGCACTGCTGGTAGAGCGATGAAGTCCCCTTGGCTCCAAAGGGTCCTTGGGGTCAACTAACCCATGTGTTACCTACAGTAAGTCCCACAGTGCGCTTCTGCTGAGAAGGTCTCAGGGGCCATGCCCCCTTTCTCCTCCACTCTGCAAATGTGCCTCCTGGCACACTGCTGCTTGAGGATGAAATCCTCATGGATGCTGAGGGTTCTTGTTACCTCCATTTAGTCCGACACAGTACTATTCCTGAGAGCTGGTCGGAGGCCCCGCCATTTTCTCCACCACTCTACAAATGCAACTACCAGTTAAAAAGCCTGTGACATTTTCCTAAAAACCAAAGGTTACAGGGATGTTATTGTTAGGAAAGGGAATTTGAAAAACCTTACATTATTGCCCCTGGGTCCTGCCCCTTTTAAAAATATTTTTCTTTTTCTCACGGACCACTGCCTAGTCTTAAAAAAATGAAAAGGTAGCTTTTCTTTTTTATTTTTGAAGTGCATTCCATTTTCCATTAAAGAAAAAAAAGGGCTGCATTACAAAAAAAATATTGCTTCATTTAAAAAGCAATCATAGACATGATCTGTTGTGCTCGAGCAATTTGCCGATTACTATAGAAATCTATATACCCCAGATAACCCTGTAAATCATGATTCAATTCGGGAATATGTTGAAGAATACTCAATGAGCACAGAGAACCTATCAGACATGGGCTCATTGTCTGACGATATAACGCTGACAGAATTACACCAGGCCATTAATTCCCTACCTATCGGAAAAGCAGCAGGAGAGGATACTATACCTTTGGAACTCTATAAAGCTTGTAGAATGGAATTAGAACAGCTACTTCTGGAAGTTATGCAATCAATTGGGCTAAATGGAACGGCTCCCAAATCTTGGAACAGGACAAAAATATATTTTTTTTAAAGAAAGATAAGCCCAAGGAGGAGAGAGGGTCATATCGACCTATCTCACTGATGCGAAAATATTTGCCAAAATTATGGCACTCAGACTAGCCCCAGTCATGCCCCAAATTGTTAATCCACAACAACACGGGTTCATCTCCGGGAGAGATACAACGACACATGTAAACATGGCCATTACGGCGTTTGATGTTGCGGAGACTGAGTCGACCCCACTCGGCATGATCTTATTAGATGCTGAAAAAGCTTTTGACCGAGTGGGGTGGGACTATCTCTGGAGCGTGCTGTCTAAAATGGGTTTCGGGGGGAACTTCCTGAAGGGTATACAGGCACTCTATGACAAGCCTACCGCTTGCATTAGCTACGGGGGCCTGACTTCATCAGAATTTCCAATTATGCGTGGGACCCGTCAAGGCTGTCCCCTTTTACCTCTTTTATTTGCCCTTTCGTTAAAACCTTTTTTGCTTGCCCTTCACTCCCAAATCCTGACTGTGCCTTTTAGCTCCGGCTCGCAGGAGCTGAAAATGACAGCTTATGCGGACGACATTGCCGTTTATACTTCCGACATCGCCGAAGCGCTGAAAGGAATTTCTATAGAGGCTGGGAAATTCGGGAAGGTGTCTGGCTATAAGCTTAATCCACAGAAGACACAAGTTATAGCCAACTACTCGCCTTCTGTGGCTGTCCCCGAGATCTGTAAAGATGCGACCTACTTAGGTGTCAAAATAACGGCCAAACTACAAGATATTAACAATATAAACTACAACGAGCTGATCAAACAAACTATTCTACCATTAAAAAAGTGGAACAGATTGCCCCTGAATTTGATTAGTAGAATCAATCTCATAAAGATGAAGGTTTTGCCAAAGTTTGTTTATTTATTCCGATCCATCCCACTGGCACTAAATAATCAGTTCTTTCATTATCTAGATGGTGTACTGAGTAGCTTTATATGGAGCTATAAAAAGGCCAGAAGGTCATTAAAAATGTTAAAAAATAATACAAATAAGGGAGGGCAGAACTTTCCAGATTTTAAATTGTATTTTTGGTCTGCGTTCTTTACACGTTTACGTTCCTTATTGCACGGAGATAGAGCTCTTTTTTTCACTTTTTTATGTTGAAACAAGACTCACATCTGTTTTTGCTTAGAGTTAATGACCCGAACTATTACAAGAGGGTGCGATTTGAGCCCGCTAGAGACATTGTTAGGATCTGGGGCAATGTACTAACATTCTGCAAAACAACTTTTTTTCACCCGAAGCTGCCGCTATGGGGTAACCCAGGCCTCCCGGCTATCTTCATGGATACTATTACTTATAATTGGGCGGCGCTTGGGATTAAGGTTTTGGCGGATCTGTACGGCACGCAGGGGTTTTGGGAATTTAATACGCTCAAACAGATATATGACTTACCGGAAGCCACAAGATACAAACATCTACAGATGCACGATTACTTGATTAACAAAAAAAAGATTCAAAATATCACTGAATGCGATGTATGGACTTGTCTATATTCAAACAAGAATAAATCAGTTATAAGTGAGGCATATAAATCACTTAGTACCTTTAAAGTGAATGATGGCGACAAACTGGCTGCGAAGTGGGGCACTCAACTAGGCTTAAATATTACTCCAAATCAAATTGAGCACTCTCTGGCTAACATTAACAATCTTGTACGGTCATCTAGTCTTAGGCTACAACAATTTAGAACGACCTGCATGCTCTACTACACCCCGGAAAGAATCTCTAGATGGTCCCCTAACGCTTCTTATAGCCATCGCACTAAATGCCCTAAATGTCTAGCCGATGCAGCCAATCTAGTACACATGCTGTTCTCATGCCCCAAACTCAAGACCTTTTGGGGGGACATACAGAATGTTCTTAGACTAAAGAACATTTCGCTACCTACCATCACGGCTGCCTCGGTTCTACTAGACTTTCACCCCCTGTCATCTCCACAATCTGCCTTAGTCACTATACTTATGTCCTGTGCCAAATTAACCTTGGCCAGGGCCTGGACCGGTACGGAACCACCGACGGTTTGGAACTGGTGGGCACTAGTAACAGAGATACATGCCATGGAGCTAGCCTTAGCAAATCTTAAGGGAACACGCTCACTGATCAAATTTAACAGAAGCTGGGGCATCTTTTTAGAGTAAATTTCTGCTCAATGTTGCACAATCGTTAATTTTCTCCTTTTTGTAAAGAAAATTATGTCTATAGTTTGATTATGAATTAGGAATTTTCTTATCGTCTCCATATATCAATTCATTTGCTATAAAACATATTTACTTTGATGTCTTTTTGTACATGTATGAAACTATCTATGTCTTTTTTCTTCTTTCTTTTTTATGTCAGCTGGCTAACAATAAAAATATTTTTTTTTAAAAAGACATGATCTGTTGTGCCCAGTAGGCCAACATCCCTGTGCTTGTAGCCATTTAGAATGGGTTGCAAATTGCGACCTGCATCATGAATATTGATGAGGCCGGTCCATTTGGGACCCTTTGCAAATCCCTAACAGTATCAATCCTCTCACAGGCAGGACAGGAAACATTTGTTTCGAAAATGAGTAACTGTCCATCTGGTGTTAATATGAATGTAATTTCATGAAATTAATTTCAAGCTGGCAGAAATTAGTTATTGATGTTTGTCTTGTGATTATTGATTTGTTGTTATTATTTGTTTGCAAAAACGTTCCATGTATTATATATATATATATATTTTTGCACTATGTAAATGTTGTATATAGCTCTATTTCAAATGTTTTTGAATTGTGCAATTTACTAATGTGGTGTTTCTTTGAAAAGACATGCTCTATTGATTTATGAATAGCTTTGTTGAAATATCAAAAATAAGCTAAATAAAGCTTAAAAACTTTGGAATTAATGGTCTAAGGTTTATCACAACTCTAATCAAAATAACCCCCCCCAGACATCCTGCTTGCTTATTTCAATATTGAGGTGGTCCAGTCTGGGGAGTTACGGACCCAAGCCTTGCTTGATCACAATAGATGCAATTAAAGCATCGTTTTCACTTGACTTATTTGGAAGTTAAGTGAGCCAAATATGGATTCCCTTGTACCAAAAGCCAGTAGAAATAGTGAACAGAAATGGGTAAAAAATCTAATCTAGGGTGATCATGCAAAAAAGTCAAACTTACTACCCCACTCTTTTTCAGTTATCAACTCTGTGGCAGAACTTGTGTGCGATTAGTTGTGGGTTTGGGGTATACCGGACAGGGGCGCTCAAACAGTGCGTTTATAGTATGTGGTCATGGACAAGATTGAACAGTGGTGAAACAGTGCTGCCAGTGTAGAGGAGAACCCTAAAACCTATAAATGGTGTTTAGGCGTGATATGCCTTGACACCATACAAATGTTCAGCAGGTACTGGGCACACGTGTAATTAACAATTCTGATAGTACAGTAGTTGGAGATAAACGCGATTGACACCGGTAGTATGGTAAAGCCAGTATATGATGCTTTATCTAGTTCTTTTTTTCAGATTTTACAAACGTCAGCCAACACGTGTTTCATCAACAGGGCAATGCCTGTGACTCATCAGGGCTGTAAGCGGCGCGATGCGTAATCGGTGACCGGTGATGGTACGATTCGATGAAGGGATAACTGAAGGACGATTGTATGAAGAGGATGTAATCTAGCACGCGATGCAGTTGGGTACGATTGTCAGGCGGTAACCTTCGATGATGGGTTACGGCGGAGCTGTGAAGCGGGATGGGTCCGATAGATATACTGGCTTTATTTACCATACTACCGGTGTCAATCGCGTTTGTCTCCAACTACTGTACTATCAGAATTGTTAATTACACGTGTGCCCAGTACCTGCTGAACATCTGTGGCAGAACTTAGTTGGGATGGTGCAAGCATGATCATATTCATCAAGTAACTTAGCAAAGCTGGAAATCGTAGGCAGATTTTTTTCTGTCCAGGTTTATCTCCTACAGAGTTTCTCTATCAGCAATGGCAATTGAGTGCATTTTTTTTCTGAAAGTTTACTTTGCTGAGCTTTATTTGTGAACAATGGCAATGCGCAGAAGACGAACTCCAATGTCCCAGTTCACAAAAATATCATAAATCTGCACTCGCAGGTATACTTCCTAACATGGGTGCAAATTTACAGCTTCTGGAATTGACAAAACGTTCCAGAAGTACACCTGGAAAGCTGCAATGAGTTACAGAAATCCAGTCATAAATTCCTTGTGTTCATTAGTGCTGAGATGTGCTGCATGCCTAATTATACATGATATAGATTTATGCTTGATGACATGTGTCCGTATGCAATGACACATTTTTTTTATACCAGGAAAAAAACGTTTCTCTATGGAGGAACAACTTCTCTCCATCCCCACCATTTCCACCTCTGTGGAATCACTCCTGTTCGAGAATCAACCCACAGGAACCGATTCCTAGAGTCGTTTCCAGCCAACAGATGAACATATCTCTAAAATGTAAGGTGCGCTTCTGAATTATTTAAGCACAAGTCCTAAAGGCATCCATCGAATCTTATCTGACTGTAAATTGGTCAAAATTTTTAGAACGTCAAAATTGCAGAAAAGCAGCAGGGCCTGATTATCAGTGGCCCATAAATTGGGAACCCCGAGCACTTGAAAACAGAGCGGGTTTATCGCGTCGGGTAATTAACAGATGAAATAAATTACGCATCCCCTGTTAAATTTCAACAGGTCAAATATACTGGGATTCAAGTAGTGCAAAATTCCCCCAAAATACCGGACATGCAGATTTGTGGTGTTAAAAGCCACACAGCCAGCGTTTTATGTCTCATTTTCAGTGCAGAACTCCAAACAGGCAAAAAATACATTATGAATGCTTCAGAGCCACATTTTATACGGCCTCTGACCTGGGGTGCGGGGCTTAGAATTTCTGATATCTTTTAGCTCTGCTATAATTACACGTGGAATGTGAATGCCTCTGCGTTGCAGTTAATTTCTCTAGCCTGGAGTCGAATTTCTGCAGAAAAGTATTGGATGGACAAAGGGTAAAACAGACGCCTCAGTTATTCAATACAATCACCATTCTTCCATTTTTATATTCGTGAGGGCGAGCTTAAGTTTTTTTGTTGTTCTGCGTTTTTTTTCCTTATTTAGGGGTTTGTGTGCACAAGCTGCCTTGATTGTCTCCGTACACAAGATGGCAGCCTTTCCTTTAGTACTGTTGAAAGACATGACGGTGCAATTTATAAAAAGCTGTCATATAGATGGACATTTTGCAGTTTCTACAATTAGCTGCACAGTATCAAAAATAAAGTGCTTTTCTGCTTCCATTTCTTTGGATGTCTAAAATAGGGTCATTCAAATGCAGTTTATGTTCGGAGGCAGGCAGTGTCCTTTTATATTGGAATGTGTTCAGGAAAGAAAGGCCCTGATTAGGGTTGGGCTGATAATCAGGTTTCGGGTGCACATTTTCTTAATAATGGATGTCAAAGTAATATTTTTAATCAACCCAGTTTCTGCTTCATCAAAATAACAATAACCCATGCACTATTGGAAATTGTAATTGTATTTGTGTAGCGCTTACTAACCCTGATGAAGCATTGCAGGGGCGGCCTTAGGCATGTGTAAGCTGTGCACCTGCACAGGGCCACCAAACTCCAGGGGCCACTACGCCAATATATATCCTTAATATAATAATCCTCTGAGGAGGCATACATATTTGCGTGGCGGTCCCTGGAAGGGATTTGGCAGCCTCCGGCTCTGTTCCTCTTCCAAACACCCTGACCCCCCCGCTTCACTGGCCTCCGCGCTTCACCCTGCCCGGACCCCCTCTTCCGGGGCCCCCTACCTACACTCCCTGCCCAGGGCCGCCATGAGCCTAGAGCCGCCCCTGGGCATTGAAGCGCTTTATGGCGAGTAGCACGCTCCCCTGTAACCAAGGGTTAGTGTTTAATCCAGTGGTCATTGTACGTTATTGTGATTAGTCATGTGCACAGAAAAAAACCAAGGGGCATAATATCAAGCCTGACGATATTAGATTATCGCTGCTTTAGCTGCCGTTTTCGGCCGCTAAGCGGCGATAATTATATCGCCCTAGTAGCAAGCTGCCGCTAACTGATGTAAGCAACAGCTTTGAGGCCCGCTTTGCATGTCAGCGATATCGCTAATGACATGCAAAGTGGGCGTACCCAACCTATTAGCGACTAAAAACAGTTGCTAACATTGCTATTGCCTATTATCAACGCAGGCGTAGCGATGGAAATATTCGCGCTAAGCGCGAATATCTCCAAAAGCTAACGCCTGCTCAGACCAGTTCTTAGCCATTATATCCAATGGGAGGTGGATATTATGGCTAAGACCCTATTGGCGTTAATGCGTGAATATCGCTGTATTCTCAGCGATATTCACGCATTTCGCCGCTATCGCCGGATACTTTATTGCTTTAGAGATAAGCGTTGCTAATAGCACATTATCTGTGCGGTAATAACCGGTGATGCTTGGCTAAGCCCATTTAGCGATAAATATCACTAGTTGTTGGTTATATGCCCCCAGTTATTTTGTGATAGATAATATAATACCAGTTAGGTGTGATCATTGATGGCGACTATGTGGTTTCAGGTGAGTGTATGGTGAGATAGGTGGGCTCACGGAGATTAGGTAATGTTAGATTAGAGGGATACGTTTTTAAAGCAGGAGAGGTTGGGATCTATGAAATGAGGTATCAGTCATTTGCAAAATTACAACAAGAAGGATTAAGGCAACCACAAGACTGGGAGTAGACTATACTGGGAAATCAAAGGCATGCAGGGGATTGAATGTAAGAAGAGGGCCACTCTGAGGAAAGAAAGGAGGGGAATCAAACAGGAGTTAATCAAGGTCCATGTGTCATGTAGGGTTTTAAGGAGTATAGTTGGAGAAGCCTTTCTGAGATAGCAAGCAATTGGTGGAGACAAGCTGTAGACAGAAACACCAATATACATAGGGTTTCATATCGGGTGGGGGGCAGACAGCTTAAACATGGGATTCAGAGTGAACAAATCTGTCTAACAATTAAGAGCCCTAGCCTGCTGCATGCTAATCCTAGGATGGACCTTTTGAACACGGTCGGGAGTATCCCAACCTTGGTACAGGATCTGTATGCTGCACAAGCGGAGTTGGCGCCGAAGGTGTGATTGAAAGATGATCCCTCACTATTCTGCAATTTAAGGTTTTTTACTCATTCACTAAAAAAGGTTTTTTTACTCACTAAAAAATAGTTATTTGGGACTGGCTGAGAGCATCCTGCCAATGTACAGTCATATATATGCCCTGTTTTGTCACCTAATCCCATCCAAGTGTACTGTGCGCTTTTTTGTATATAGCCATAGTAGTATATACTTTGTACGTAGAAGTGCAACAAAGTGACGGAGCCCTGTGGGTTCCAGTTTAAAAGCCCCTGTCCTCTTTCTGTGTACAAGATGGGGGTGATGTACTTTTCCCAGACAGTGGAAGAATATCACAAGTAATGCAGGAGGGAGGAGACCCAGACAAAGAAGTGAGGAAAAAGGAGACAAGGCTCCTATAGAAATCCAGTTAGGTTATTTTGCTCTGAGGGACTCCTAACTAGCCTTCCTGTATACTTTCACTTAGTGGAAAGTTGGGGTGAAGGAGGCTGCAAACTCTGTTGTTCAGAGTGTAAAGGGTCTTTTGCCTAAAACCACCCTTTGGTATCTTTCCAAATCACTGTTTTTGTAGCTGTTGATATCCAGGTGCAGACAGCTCACACCACTTTGTGCCTCTGTTGTGAGTTTTCCAGGCTGGAAATTACCCTGCTGTAAGGAGCATCACCCCCATACAAAGGCTATGTCTGCAGAACAGCATACAGAGGCAGTTGAAAAGGGAGACCACCCCAAACCAGTTCTCCTCTCTGCAGATTTTTGAAAAAATTACCACTTCTCAGTTTTTGGAGAAGGATGCTGTTAAAATATGTACATTTACTGTGCTATAATCCGACAAGACTGGGACAAGAAGCATTATAAGAACAAGCTTAGCTGCTGTATAATAAAAACGTGTGAGCTGGCTACTCATTGCTGTCGTATGTTGACAGCCTTTGACAGCCTTTGACAACTCTCAACCCTAAACATTGCAATGCCAATCCACAGTGCTGCTGGGAGGCTGCTGCTGTGGATCACCGCTGGTAAATCAGTACAGAGACCAGCGACAACTTCCTGTTAGCCGCATGTAACCGTGCATCATACCGGGAAGAAAACTGCGATAGGGCGTTAAGTACATTCTCTGGTTATTAACATGCTGCAAAATAAATCCCCCAGCCCAAAGTTTACATAAGGTCACAAATGTCTTGACCCCATCCACTGTTAAAGAAAAAGGGCCTCATTTATGAAAACTGTTGCATCGCAGCCTGAAAACAGCGATGTAACAGTTTTCATCCGGCGCTCCATGTCTTAAGGAGTTACAGATACGACTGTAGTTCTGAAGTATTTGTGGTGCAGTAACGACGCATCGCTGGAGTGTGTCACAAAAGTGATGCAGCTCCAGCAATGTGTCCTTTCACATGGGGAAAGCTCAATGTGAATGGGCCTGCATGAGTCTTATGAGATTTTGACGCAGTGGCGTCCCAGAGGTGGTGCAGTGAAATCTGATGGATTTCACTGCGCCACATCTATAAGGCTTTTTATGTGGGAAGCTTACCCTGCATACATTATACCCGATGCAGATATAATCTAGTGCAGGGCTTTACAAAGTGACGCATCTGCTTAAATGCGTCACTTTGTAAATATGGCGGAATGTGGCGCATTTTTTTACACCGCCGGTTTGTCACAAAAAGTGATGCAACTGTGGCATAAAAGCATCACAAGGCATCATAAATAAGGCCCACAGTCATCAGTTTTAACTTTATTTACCTTCGGTAAACTCGGCACTCAAAAGTCAACACAGATTGGAAATGCTGTGAAATAGGAAATGCAGGATTACACAACATGATGCATGTTTCGCAAACCCTTATTTAGATAACACTAAAAAAATGCACTCATATATCGTACTGAGTGCCTCATTGCTTGTCAACTATTTTCACAAGAGCATCAAAAGTTTTCTGGCGGGAACCCTCTCTGAAAACACACCGACACAGGTAGCAAATTCCATATCTGTGCCCTTCCCAAAACTCCAGGAAACGGAACATGCTGATAACGTCATACTATTGCTGTTTCCTCACATTCCATTACAGTTCCTCCCTCTATACAGCAACTTATACATAAGCAATACCCCCCAACATTCACACATTTACATTAAGAAATAAAATAGTTACATAATATTCTAAAAAAAGTATCCATATGCCCTTCCCCTAAACGTCATACCATGCCCTGAATGACTTGTACAGATAACGCGTATAGTCTTCATTAGTGGGCTTTCCCCAATTTTCAAATATATCATATGTGTACTATTCTTCAAAATATAAGTCACCTCTTGGAACTTCATGCCATTCCATACCATTCAGACAGCCTTCATACACCTGTATTGCTTTAAGACGCTTTGCACATGCGATTCCAAAAACTGCACACACATACCTTTGTTCAAAACTGAATACCTGTTTGATTCCTAAACAAATGCAATACATGTGCCATTTTCCAAAGACTTCACACAGTGTCAGTGCTACAATATTAAAACCAAGGGTAATTTCTCAGAATTTTAGTCCTGAACCCACCTAACACTTAATTAATGTGCTAGTCCTCCAAATCACAGTTTTGTGTCCTCCAAAACTCCACCAATCTGTTTTCCTATTGCGGAAAATAGGGTTTCTGGTTGGCTAGGGTATGCACCTATACCAGAGAGATCCAACCACTCTAGTCATGGCAAGTCATTTTCACACCAAAGATAACCTGTGCTCACCCTCTGGTAGCTAGGCACAGAGCTGCCAGACTTATCATCAGAGTCAATGTGTAAAGCGTTTGCGCAACACACACATACAGAAACATAATGAATACACCAGAAAAGAGTCTCAACACAGAAATATATAAAAATATATAGTATATTTTCCGTGAAATCAGACCAAAACGACAAGACACAATAATTCCTTTCCAGCTAGGCAATTGTCAAACATCACAATAAGTGCAATAAGAGAAAGGTATACATGTTACAAACATCATGGCGCACCATTACTGCGCATATTATGCAGCCATGTGATATAGTATTTGTTATCCGGAACAGTGCAAGACATAAAACAACATACGATAATACGTAGGGCATGTACTGCAGCAGGTAATGAACAAAGCACATCAATCACCAAGAAATTTTAGGGCACGGCTCAACTGTGCTTCTTTTAAACCTGCTATGGTAATCATAGGCTTTAGGAACACCTGCACACCTACTACATGAATTATGGTAATTTCAAGGTCTCTGCATGAGGCAAGTTCCTGATCGGGAGCCTCCATCAAGGACTCCCCTCTAATGCACCAACAAAGAACAAGTACCTCTAAGGTATGTGCCACCAGAGGTGGGGCACACACACACTTAAGAGCACCATGGGGAGACCTCACTAGGCACCCCACACCAAACAGTGAAAGGCAGATGCCCAAATAAATGCAGCGTTTTAAGACCACCAAGCCGCTCCAAAACTGCTACGGGGCCTCATGGACTGCTGCTGAGAAATGGCAAAATGAATGGAGCCACTGGTAGTGGGAGGACCTCTGCGGTTCTCCAACATCGTGAAATGCTTGGATACAGCTGCCCATGAGCATGCGAGACAGCTGTTGTCACTCTTCTTCCCGCACTTCAAGAATCCCAAGAGAATGGTGCGGCAGGGGTCAGCAGGGTTCAGCAGCTGAGAGTGAGGGAAGTTGACAAATCCTCAAGGAACGTCGGAAATCGCTCGACAAATGCTTTTTGTCAGAAGTGAGCATTGCTCATGTCATGAATTCCCATTAGTACCTTGTGCCTCCTAACGATAAATGGAACTCTGTGAACCATGCACATATGTGTAAGAAATAAGCATGGGCGAATTTTGCGAATCTGGCGTTCGTGAATTTGCGTATTTGCGAACTCGCAATACGCAAAATCCACGAATTCTCGTGAATTTGCGGATTTTTTGTTTTTATAGTGTTCGCAAGGGTTTCTGCCAGTTCGCGAGAATTTTGTACCAGTTCGCAATTGCAAACTTACTTGTCGGCACGCAACGGTCACGACTATGTTGTTTCTACATCTGGTTCATCATCACAGGTTCACAGCACCCTCTGTTTCAACACTGCCACCCTCTGTTTCACCCATGCCACGCTCTGGTACATCAATGCCACCCTCTGGTTCATCATCATCACTGTAGATTATGGGGGGAAAAAGCAAGCACACCTGCCCTGCTTCAACTGACATGAATTAATTTGGGTTTGATTTATTAATGTGTCACTGTTTTAAAATTCCAGTCTGGCACCTGCTTCCTTATCTGTAATTTGCTTTCTGTTGCAGTGCAATTTTTTTTTCCAGGACCTTTGTGGCCTACTTGTAGCTATTCTATGATCCGGCTGTGAGGGTCAGAGCAGGGTCATACAATTGTTGCAACTAGCAACTGAACTCTGGAGGGGCCCCAGTCAGGAAGCACTACAGGGAATGGTTACTAATGATGAATTTGAACTTTTGCACATGCTGAGTGCTTTCAGTTTAGCAAAACTCGTTTTTCTGCAGAACAGCAAATGTAATGCCTCAAACAAACTTACTTGTGAAAGTTGATTTCTAATCCAAAAGTGATCCAAAGAAAGTCAAAAGGCCTCAAATCCAAAAAAGGGCAGGCAAATGTCAACCTGAGGAGTTATTCTGATAAAAATCATCATTTTCAGAAGGTCTATGCGGCTTGCTAGTGGATTTCTTGTGCAGAATTGCAAATTTTGTAATTTCCCGAGTGCAAGATTGTTGCTGCCCGCCACACCTACATGTTCGCAATTGTCAACTTACGCCGTACGCCGCAAAATTGTATCACCAAGAAAAAAAATCCGCTGCGTGCGAATTTGCGGATTTTTGGTAAATTCGCGAGCGTTCGTGGATCTTGAATTTACCTAAAATCCGCAAAATCCACGAGCGGAACGGATTTTCCGCCGATGCTTAGTAAGAAAGTATTGGACATTAACTGTGGGAATAAAGATAAAGCCAATACAAGACTATAAGGATATACTGTGTATTTTGTTTCTTTTCTTTCTTTCACCTTTAGTTTCTTTCAAAAATCTTTAATTTAATCGGCATAGTTCGCCGCATATGCCTGCACTGCCACCGTACGGCCGTCTCGGGGCTATAAAACAAAGCCACTCCCAACCGCCGTACGCAGATTATTCAGAGCTTGGAGTCCGGGTAGGTGTTTTCCGGCAGCTCCGTCCTGTCTTCATCGAGTTGGCTGGCTTCAAGAGAAGAACGTGCGGTGTCCCAGATTGCAGCAGCATCCAGGAACTGTTGTGTGGTGCGTGGAGCAGTTAGGAAACTCAGTTCTCACTCTGCACCCCAATCAGTATTGGCCTCTTTCTTAGAGATATGAAGGAGTCAGGGGATCACAGAGGGTGATTCTCTTGTCGTGTGGCTCTGGAATTGTTCTTGTTTCCTTCACCATAATTGGCGGAACATATTGAGAGATCATAGGTTATTTGTGAAGTCTGCATAATTGATTTAACAGTGCGAGTTAGCAAAATATAAACAAAGGAGAAATAAACAATAGTGAGAGACAATTGGTTTTAAATGTCAATTCCGTATAATTGGTTTTCTATTATGAATCAGCAAAGGACAACAAAGGATTAAACAATATTGAGAGACAATTGGTTTTATTGTGAATTCCACACATTAGCAAACGATAGCAAAGGATTAACAATAATGACAAGAGTCTATAGTGTACAATCGTACTGATCAGAAGTACTTAGCGCATCAATGTGAATCTGCCATGAATGCTGGAATTTGTGCCACCAACACAGATGAATTGGTAATATTAAGTTAGCCATTCTGACCCTCTGTTTATTTTTAATCAGAGTCGGAGCTGCCAGAAGGTGGGCTACTTGAGGGTACTGCTCCAGAGCAGATATACGAAGGTCCTGACAGAATAATCCGTCCACGGATTAGTTCCTCCCGAGCAGTGCCTTCAAGATGGCAACTTTGGAAGACCTTTGAAGAATGTTAGGAGAAATTCAAAATGAAGATGCGGCTACAAGATTAGAAACAGCAGCCTTGGCAAGGTAGGTAGCTGAATTACAAACACAGAAACATGGAGAATGTACTCTACCACCAACGCCCCTAGCTACTAATCATCAGGATTCCAGTCCTACATTTTCAGTGGCAATCCCACAGACAGTCCCGTTAGCTTCTCCAGAACGGTTTGCTAGAGATCCTACTAAATTCTCGGCCTTTTTAACACAGGTAAAATTATATTTTATGGTCAGACCAAACGCTTTTCCTGATGGCCAATCTCGCTTTGCCTTTCATATTTCCTACTTGAGTGGGGACGCTGCTATGTGGGCTGTTCCCTTGGTAAACTCTGATGATACTCTGCTATACAATTTGCGTGCCTTCAAAGCAGAGTTTGAAAGAATAGTTTATAGAAGGACAATCACAGGATCGGATGATCGAGAATTGCTTGAGTTGTGGTAGGGTAACCAGGATTTGATACACTATTTGACGTAATTCAATCACCTTATAGCTGAAACCAATTGGCCTGAGGAAAAAAGGGCTGTGATTTATTATCAAGCTCTGCAGGTTGAGCTTAAGGATTTAATAGCCCCCATTGATCCTCAACCGAAGTCCTGTGAAGAATGAATTGCCATGACACTTCGATTGGACCACCGTTTATCAGACAGTACAGGAGAGAGAAAGCGGCCTGATTTTCCTGCTTATGTGTGATCTAAGAATGTTATACAAATTCAGGGAAAGACACCACAGAACCAATGAAATTGGAGGGATTAGAAAAGTACTTACACCGGAAGAAAAAGAGCAACAATGAAATACTGGTCTTTGTTAATATTGTGGAAAAAAGGACATTTTGTACGAGAATGATTGTGAAACCCAAGCGGGTGGGACCCACAACCTCCAAAGAACTCACAAAACCACAGAGAAAACTTCGAAGCTCGAGGAAGAGACAGGCATATTACTCGAGTAATGTCGATTTGTCTCCAAAGTGCAGTTCCTCATCTGTCTCTTCATGTCCTATTTGAAGTAGCAACCATTAGGGAAAATCTTAACAGTCATGATCGACTTCGGAGCAACAGGGAATTTCATTGACTCCACATTTTGTCACAAACTAACGATTCCAACAGTAGTTAAACCACAACCTGAAACAGTGCAGGCAGTTGATGGGACCCTTCTGACGTCTAGTCCTATAGCACATTTCACCATACGCATTACAATGACGTCATATATACAATATAAAATATAGTAAACAAATCTGTTTTGATCTTATTGATGCACCTCAGTTTGGTGTTATTCTTGGGATGCCTTGGTTAAAAATACATAATCCTTACATCGATTGGGCTAAAAGAAAGATCTTTATCAACTGTGCTTGGTGTCAACAAGAATGCTTATCTGACAAGTCAGCAGAACAAGTCCCTGGATCTCAATGTCTGGCCGTGATAGGTGAACAAAATTCTATGGGTACCACACAGCTCATAGCTACCGCTGATGAGCAAGACACTGAATTGCCACCTTTGTATGAATCATTTCAAGACGTGTTTAGCGAAAGTCAGGCGGAACGTTTACCCTGACATCGTATGTATGACTGTGAAATAGATTTAGTCCCACGTGCTAGAATACCATGCAGTCAAATATATGCACTCACTGAACACGAAAATCAACATTTAAGTGAATATTTAGACACCTATTTACGAAACAGCTTCATCCAACCCTCCAAGTCACCAGCCGTATCCCCTCCTCTTTTTCGTACCCAAAAGTAATGGTGAGTTATGTACTTGTATAGATTATCGAATACTGAATAACATCACAGTGAAAAATCGTTATCCTTTACCTCTGATGTCAGTTCTTTTGGATCAAGTACGTAATGCCTCCATATACACTAAATTGGACTTAAGAGGGGCATTCCATCTAGTGCGTGTTAGAGCAGGTGACGAGTGTAAAACAGTATTTCGCACTTGTTAACGGTTGGATGAGTATTGCGTTATGCCGTTCGTCCTTTGCAACGCCCCTGCGGCATTCCAATTCATTGTAAATAATGTCCTTAAGGATTACTTGGACCGATTCATGATCATCTATATTGATGATATTTTAATTTATTCAAGCACATACAGTGAGCATGAATATCATGTAAAAACTATCCTTTAGACCGTACGTATCAATGGCATATATTGCAAATTGTCAAAATGCTAATTTCACACCTCTAAGGTGGAGTTTCTGGGTGTTATACTATCACCACATGGTATAATCATGGCTGAGCGCAAGATAAAAGCAATACAAGATTGGCCTACTCCAACATCAGTAAAAGACATGCATTGTTTTTTAGGATTCGACAATTTCTATAGGCGATTCAATAATCATTTCTCTACCAAGGCAAGTCCCTTAACAGCCTTTATAACAGCTCCGGTTTGACAACATCCAGATACTGAGCAGCCATTCATTGTAGAAGCTGATGCCTCTGATACTTTAATAGGAGCAGTTCTCTCTCAAAGGGATTCGCATTCGCAAGAACTCCATCCCGTAGCTCATCTTCCAAAAAAGTTTCAAATAACGCTGTATACCGATCATCACAATTTTACAATTCCTGCGATGTGCTAAAGCTCTCACCCTATGTCAATTGTGCTGGACTCCTTTCTTTGCCAAATTCAATTTTGTCATAACATTCTGACCTGGTGCTGCAAACACAAAAACTGACACCCTTTCTAAATTTGATGAACTTTATAAACCAAAAATCAACAAGACCCCAATACCCATGATTACTCAGGATCATATAACAGGAGCAACTAAGTCCATGCAATTTTTGGAAGAACTCAAGAAACACATGCCGCAAAAAAAGGTCATTACCTGGCAACAATAAAATTCCAAGATACGCTCTGTTCATGAAAATGTACCCTTCCAAGAAAACAAATTATTTGTTCTAACAAAGCAATTACAACAAGTATAAAAATGGTGTTATGACCACCCCTAGCAGGTCAACTAGGTCAATCAAAAACCTTAGAACTGGTACAATGGAACTTTTGGTGGCCAAATTGGAAAAAATACACTATTCTTTTTGTGCAACATTGTGAAACCTGTGTACAAGCCAAATCTGATCATACCAAAAAGAAAGGATATTTGATGCCTTTACCTACTCCATATCATCTATCGGAAGAAATCTCTATGGAATTTATTACCAATCTTCCAAAGGATCAAGGACAAAACACCATTCTAGTAGTAGTGGACCGATTGTCAAAATGGCTCATTTTGTGGCATGTCCCGGACTACCCACAGCTCTTTTATTGCAACATGTTGTGAGGCTTCATGGTTTATCACAAACCATCACATCAGACCATGACTCACAGTTTACCTCAGGCCTATGGAAAGCTTGGTGTATGACACTTCATATCCAACGCAATCTCTCTACTAGCTTCCATCTCAAATTAGATGGCCAAACTGAGTGGGTGAATCAGGTTCTGAAACAATATTTGAGATGCTATCTATCAAAGACACAAGGTTTGTGGGTCACTTTACTATGGGAAGCTGAATTTGCCTATAAAAATCTCAGTCACGCCTCAACTAATATGTCTCCTTTCTTTGCCAATCATGGGCTTCATCCTCGCTTTTTACTAATGATAACACCAAACACATAGACACATCAAAACTACAGGAAATGATGGATCTGGTGCACCAACTTCGAATCAATATCCTTAAAGCAAAAGAAACCTATAAAAAAATGTGGATCGCAAACGGAAATCAGCTCCCAAGTATAAACCAGGCGAGAAAGGGTGATTTTCCACCAAGATCCATAAGTTAAAAAAGAAATACAAATGCCACCCTCATTTGAAAGGGCCTTTTGAAATAGTCAAGTGCATTTATCCTGTTGGATACAAGTTGAAGCTACTAAATAACATGGCTATACACCCGGTATTTCAAACTTCCTTTTTAAAAGCAGCTCACAATACAATACCTTATTGACCACCTCCAGTTCTTGTAGAAGAGCAAGAGGAATATGAAGTGCAAAACATTTTAAACAGTAAACGTTGTATAGGAAAGTTGTGGTATTTAATATTGTGGAATGGCTATGGCCCAGAAGAAGATTCTTGGGAACCAAGTGAAGCAGTACATGGTCCCCGATTAATCCAACAATTTCATAAGACTCATCCTAATGCACCAACTTAGATGAGGTGTCTCGTTTTGGTGAGAAGGACTGTAATGAATTCCCATTAGTACCTTGTTCCTCCTAAAAATAAATGGAACTCTGTAAGCCATACACATATGCTTAAGAAAGTACTGAACATTAGCTAAAGGAAAGAAGTTAAAGGCTATACAAGGCTATCTGTGTATACTGTGTATTTTGTTTATTTTTTCTTTCACCTTTAGTTTCTTGCAAAAACCTTTTATTTAAATGGTGTGGGTCACCGCATGTGCCTGCACAGCCATTGTACAGTCATCTTGTGGCTATAAAAGAAGCCATGCCTGTCCTCCGTACACAGGTTATTCAGAGCTCGGAGTCTGGGAGAGTGTTTTCCAGAAGCTCTGTCCTGTCTTCCTCAAGTTGGCTGGCTTTGAGAGTAGAACGTGTTGTGTCCCAGATTGCAGCAGTATCCAGGAACTGTTGTGTGGTGCACAGATCAGGTAGGAGACTCCGTTTTTACTCAGTACCAAAATCACGCATTGGCCTCTTTCCCAGAGATACAAAGGGATAACAGAGGGTGGTTTTCTTGTCATATGGCTCTGGAATTGTTCTCTTTTCCTTCACCATAATTGACCGAACATATTGAAAGATCATAGGTTATTTGTGAAGTTTGCATAATTAATTTAACAGTGCCAGTTAGCAAAATGTAAATGAAGGAGAAATAAACAATAGTGAGACAATTGGTTTTATTGTGAATTCTGCACATTAGCAAAAGATTAGCAATAATAACAAGAGTCTATAGTGTACAATTGTAGTGATCTGAAGTACTTAGTGCATCAGTGTGAATCTGCCATGAATGCTGGAGTTTGTGCCAACAACACAGATGGCTTGGAAATATTAGGTTAGACTTTGTGACGATAACACAGGATACGTTAAGCTACAGAACCTTTCAGAATATAATTTATTGTTCATCATGCAACAACCTCTAAATGCTTTTATAGTTTATAGACAGATCAGACAATGCCTATTGCATATTTTCAATATATGATGTCCCTTATCTTGAATGCTGAATTATGATTTAAAGGTGCTGGGTTCGCTTTTCCAGGTCTCCCTCCCCACACTACCCGCGGTAAATTCCCCTAACCTCATCTGGCCATTCTGACCCTCTGTTTATTTTTAATCAGAGTCAGAGCTGCCAGAAGGTGGGCCTCTTGAGGGTACTGCTCCCGAGTGAACATACGAAGGTCCTGACATCTCACTATGCGCTGTACGATAATCTCCAGCATTAATTTGAAAGATTACGATTGGCAGGACTTATGTATCCCACGGCTGTTTTGAGGTTTCTGCTGTTTGATAGACAAGGATCAGCAATCAGTGACCACCAGGCGCTGGGCTTCTTGGAGAACGATCGGGGCACATAGGGAGCGGCAGGCAAGCCAGCACATAAAGGTCCTGGGCAAAGTGGCAGTCTCCCCAGCAGCCCTACAGGCATCAGGCCAGCACAACAAAGAAGGCAGTCCTAATGGTGGTTCCTCCCAATAGCACAGCAGTCCTCTGGCAATGTGCAGAATGTAGGGCCAGCAGCGTCTGGTTACAAGGCCCATAAAGTGTTTGGTTGCAGGTCCCAAAGAGTTTCTAAAATCATGGGGTCAGAGCCCCTGTACTTATACTCAAAAATGCCTTTGTTGAAGGGGGAACTTCAAAAGAAACCTTATAAGTGCACAGCACTCCCTTTCAACCCAACCATGGTGCCAAAAATCAGTAGGGGAGAAATCAGCACCTTATGCAGCACACATAGGAAGAACAAATATCCTTTAAATATTAATTATTTTCCAGAAGGTGTCCCTTCCTGCACACAAACAATCATTTCATGCAGCACAGACACCCACTATAGTGCTAGAGTGTCTGTGTTGCAGGGATGATTCCCCACGAAGCACCATGGCACAAGGATGTCTGTGTTGGCACTAGGCAGCATTTTTAGCGCCAGAGTAAGGGAAAACCAGGGGTGCACTGTATTCTTGTAAAAATGGCTCATCCTTGCATTTTTAAATGGCGCTGTAGATTTGCTTGCAGGGCCTTGCTGCTTCATTTCATTGTAAATATACTCCTAAGAGTCATAAGCAGGCAGAAATGCCGATTTTCTAAAACTGGCATTTCTAAAATAGTAACGTAAAATTCACCTACATCAGTAGGTAGGATATATCACCACTATTCTAAACATATTAAACATGGTAACGCTACTCCTTTCAGATCAGAAATTACCAATTAAATGTATATAAGGGTGTTCCCAATGCTAGCCTATGAGAGGAGTAGGCCTCACAGCAGTTAGAAACAAAATAGGCTGTTTGTCACTACCAGGACATGCCACATATAAAGGCACATGTCCTCACTTTTACTTACACAGCACCCTGCCCACAGAGTTACCTAGGCTCTACCTTAACGGTGACCTATGTGCAATAAAAGGGGAGTTTTAGGCTTGGCAATCAGTTTTAAAAGCCAAGTCCTGGGACAGTAAACTGTGCATGCAGGCTCCGCAGTGACATGCCTAGGACAGGTTTGAAAGGCTACATCTGTGTGTCGCACAAGCAGTGCTGCAGACCCACTAGTAGCATTTAATTTACAGGCCCTGGGTATATGGTATACCACTTTACAAGGGACTTATAAGTAAATCAAATAAGCCAAACAGATGTAAACCAATGATACCATGATTAGAGGGGAGAACACATGCACGTTAGCACTGGCTAGCAGTGCCCTCCCTAATAATCCATCTATGTACCCCTCCCTAACATTTAGGACATGTGGCCTTCCCTAACACCTTATAAAGCTACCTCTTTAATATTCCATACATGTATTCTTTAACACTTCATCCAAGTACCCATTCCTAACACTCTACACTTATGTGACACTTCACATATGTATGCCTCCCTCCCACTCCATACATGTGCCCCTTTTTAACACTTAATGCATGTCAATACCTGTTATCTCTAAATGTATCCCTCCAGAACATGCCATTATCCAAACCCTCATGTATGTGTTCTCAACACTACATACATGTTCCTCTTTCCAATACTACTAATTTATTGCCCCTTCCCAACATAATAGTATGCCCCACCCCAACATTTCTTACCTGTGCCCCTCTTTAATCCCAAAAGAATGTGTCCCACTTCAACAAGCCATACTCATGCCATTATGCAAGCTTTCTTGCTTGTGCCCTCTTCATGCAAGTGCTGCTGCTAACACGTGATATGCGTGCCCTCAATTCTTTATTCATGTATCCATCTTAACACTTCTACTTGTGAACCTTAATATTTAACAGTTTTAAAATTTAACATTTGCTCCCTAATACTTCAAGCACGTGCCGTAACAACTCATACATTTCTCCTCCCTGATACCCCATAAAATGATGTCATAACATTTGCTACATGCGCCCCCAACACTTTATACATGTACCCCTAAAACTTTTACATGTGTCTCCAAACCTCATTCAAGGGTGTCATAACATTTGTTGCATGTGCCCCTCCTAACACTTCATGAAAGTCCCTGAACTATACATGTGCCCCTATCCAACTCACCCCCGATACTCTATTCAAGGGCGTCATAACGTTTTGTACATATGACTTTCCTAACTCTTCACCCGTCTGCCCCAACACTCCATACATGTTCCCCCACCTGATAACCCCTGCATGTGCTCCCAAAACATTTCATGAATGTGCCCCTTCCATTGCTCAATGCATGAGCCCCATCCATCTGTACTGGCCTGGCCGGTCGCATCTGTCCACAGCAAAGGCGATCATGCAGTGGATGCTGGGAAAGACAGCAGTAATGGGGACTAAGATGTAGAAGCTGCAGTATGCCTCCCTAAAGTACCAATCGTTGTGCAGTGCATAGATGAAGTAGACTAGGGTGCTGAAGGCAGCCTTGGAGGAATCTGAGAAGTACCCTGTTATGTCCTGTTACCCCTCCATGTGACCAGGGAGATCTTCTACCTGGGATGATGATGTGAAATAATGTCCAAGTGGGTGGGCTACGTTATATATCCTAGATATGATTTGAATTTGCTCACTTAGGCATTATTTCATCCCTATCAGGTAGGGGGATTTCCTTTGTAATTAGAACTCCAATGCTCTGATGTGTATTTATGACATAATGGCATGCACTATTGGCACATGATTTACTGATATTTGAAACCTTGTCCTTTCCGTTTCCTTTCTATTACTTTGCATTTATTTGTGTTGCAATTATTTTGATTTCATCATGTATACCACTGAGTAATTTATGTCCACAAACGTAGAGGGAAGATTGGCAGATTGCTTGATATATATATTTACCTTGCAGAGCTGATGTTATTTTAAGTTGAAACTGATGACTTTTTCATATGTCTCTGTGTTGCAAATCAATAATCTGAACAGCTGATGTTGTTTCAGATTGAACTACTGTTGGATTTTTACCATACATTTTTTGCATTGCATTGGGAGAATATTACAAAATGGCAGCCACATTTGAGTTTTTTATCTCTCTACTGTTTCCAGTGGAGTCATTTGTCGATTATCATGACACCATGGTGAGCATTTATGTTTGGTGGTGAGGGTTTGCACTTTTACCTGTGAACCTAGGCGGTTGTCCGCCAAAATTCGTTGGGTGTTCCTGATGTCGCTGCAGGATATCCTGGAATAAATTTCAACATGAACAACTTCAGAGTGCGTGTTTCTTTCATTAAATTGAAAGGTGCAGTTGGAAATATATATACAAAAACATTGAACACATTTCGGCGTCACTGACGCCTTGGTCAAAGGTAAACATTGTTTCCCAGAAACATGCAGAAGTACAACTCAATGTCAATAACATCAAAGAAGGACAAAAGGACTCAACGTCTCTAGTGTGTAAAGTCGAATAGGAATGGGAAGGTACAGTCTTCCTTACTCACCTGTGCCAACTGATAGTCCGCTCCTCCAGTGCACCGTTTACAGACCTCATTGCAACAATATATGTATGTGTGTTTATACAGATATATACATATGTATATATACACACACAAAAAAAAAAATATATATATATATATATATATATATATATATATATATATATATATATATATATATATATATTGTTATAAAATCAATAAATCCTGGATATTTGAAGAGTTTAAATAGAGTTTATTGTAGAGATGTTGACCTACACAGCTTATCATCTGCCAGCAATCCCTCACAGTCCCGGTTCACTACCCAGCCTTGAGATCATAACATTCCAAAAGTAATGACATCACAATCCCATTGAAATCAGCTCTGCATGAAATCTCTAGAAGCATGACTTACAAACATTGAGCATTGTGTCTCTTAAAAGTTTAAATAATTAAATAATTGTATTACTACTTACTAACATTATTTCCCGTGGGATGTTATATTAAGTCCCCACGCCCATAATTTTCTATGCAAGTATGTTGCAGTAGCGGTGAGAGCCCTTGTGTAGTGCTAAATTTACTCAAAGGCTGAGCTTGAGTACATTTACCACTGTTTTGTCACCTTTAGGGCAGTAGCAACTTTAGAAGTGCAGTTTGTGAATAAAAATGCTCATACACTTTTTCGAGTGGGTATTTGCAATAGCATGCTCCTCTCTAAACTTCTCCTTACCGCTCCTTAAAGCCCTCCTTGCCCTCCCTTCCCCTCCTATTTAGTAGAACATATTCCTCATTTTCTAAAAAGTAAAGTTACATGTGCAGCGATCTTTGTATAGAAAATATAGGAACGGTGAAGATTTCC
The DNA here is from genome assembly GCF_964263255.1 of Lissotriton vulgaris. Taxonomy (NCBI): domain Eukaryota; kingdom Metazoa; phylum Chordata; class Amphibia; order Caudata; family Salamandridae; genus Lissotriton; species Lissotriton vulgaris. Next base: position 74,215 of record NW_028254680.1, on the reverse strand, counting down.
ACCCATTGGTTTGTTAATCTTGTTTTGTAATAAGTAAGTAGCACTACTATGGTACTACTTTACTTACTATAAAATGCAGTTTGTGGATTGGACCCAGAATATTTGTAAGTCTCTTTCCACACTGGCCAGGTTTTGCATGCTAATTTAACATCTTTCTTGCTGGCTCTTCTTATGGAAAAGGCCACAATCATAGAGATTTAAGATTTTGGAGACAGTCGTGGCTTCCCCTCATATGTTGTAACCCCCCTCCCCCACCCCCCATTGCCCTGTTAGTGTCTAGTGAATCCTCCTTCGGAAATCACTCCCCCCCGAGTCTCTCCCACAACACCTAGCTCCCCCTTTAAGTTGTCCAATGCGAGTTCTAGAGTCAATGACTGCATGTGTAAACACATATTTGCTTTTTCAGAAAATAATCTATATTTTCAGCAAACAAAATCACCCATGACTTCACCCAGGGTGAAAGTTGGTTCCCGAGAATAGTATATACATTCTGAGATATTACAGGGCACATACATTCCTTGCACTTGCTACTGCAATTGAATACCACAGTTATAGCTTTTGATTTACTTTACATTCAATTCAATTGCCCATATTATTTACAAAAATCGAGTGACACAGAAAAAACTTGATATCAGTTTAATGTCAAAATATTGAAATCATCTGTATGTTAAATTATGCTTAAGGAACACCATTACGGTTCTTTGGGATAATGTTCTACAACTTTTAGTTTTTGGCGTCCAGGTGCTCCACCAATACAAAAACACACAAAGAATACAACAATATTGAATGTATTGATTGCTTGTTAATGAACAATATAAAGACTAAAGTCAGATGGTTCAATAAAGATTGTTAAGATAAATGGGTAGTACCTTAAGTAGTAATTATTACCTCTGTGGCTTCAGGCTCCAGTGCTTTCTAAAGTACACAAAAAGCAGATGATAATACAATGTAAGATATAGTCTGTCTCTCTAGTAGGTGAAAGAGCCACATGAATGATCTATACTTTAATTTACAAATTTGCCCCACTTTGAAATGCAATGCTACATTTCAAGGATGATTTAAGGTTTACCTTATTGTAGGTTTTATTCTGTTGATTTAGATAATGATTAGTGACTTTAGAGTGCATGTGTGAAGTTGAAATACTCTATTAAAGGGTAAATTAATTTTGCTGTAACACAGGAAAATAGATCTCAGACTAACGTAGGTATCATTTACTATGGAAGTCACTAAAAAAGACGGATTATCTATCATAAGGAGAAACTTTTTATGAGTATTAACTTTTTTGTTCTAAATTTTCAATTCTTTTGATTTGGTAACTGGTTCAGCAGCATGAGGTGCTAGCATAGGGGTATCAAATATAGGTCTGGGAATGCCAGGTCAATGCCACATTTTTAGGAAAACTACTATGTACATGAGATTTATGGTAAGTAACTTTTGTGCTTATTACAGTTTGGAGGGTGAGTTACTATGTCACAAATCTGGTGGCTATCCCGTCTGCCATATTAACAAGTGCCATATGTTATAATGCTCTTGTAATATGGAGGATAGGCTATTCACCAAGTTTGTGATGGATACACTCTCTTCCCTAAGTGCTAATCTCTTCCACTTTAAGCTTCGCAGTTATTCCTAAGTGTTCAAAGGATCAACTTGATGGGCCGTTTTTTTCAGTAAGTACCCCCGTTCATGGAACTATCTACCTCTCAAGTTTCCGTCAGAACCTAACTATCGAAGCTTCCACAAAACCTTGAAAATCTTTAATTTCCAATTAAGTCCGACATGCAGTGGTGCCAACATTCATAGCGCCTGGGCACCTTTAGGTAATCATGCACTTTATAACTGAAAACAGAATAGATATTGTATTTACCAAGCTCCAAATAAGGCCCTTTGTTTTGTGTGTGCATTCTGAGAATGCGTAATTGATCCTGCCCTGTTGGACTGCTGATGGACCCAAAAATGTCACTTCAGTGGAGTTGATAATATTAAACCTAAGCCCAATGGGATGATATTTTTTGCCAAAGATACTCTGACAGACATCCAATTTATTTGATGCAATTAAGTGGGCTAACTTATTGGAATGGGACTCAGTGCCAGCGCCCATGAAGGTTTACACAACAGCTTGAGATTGAGGAATAATTTGTGAGTGGGTGCTGCTTCACTGACCTTTCCTGAAAACAAGGAAGCTTACAAAGTTTCAACTTAGTACAGTTTTGTTCTTCTGTCAGGTCCGGGGAGTGTTTAATTTCCCTCCATGTATCAATCTTCCTTTGAGCTCCTCTCTTACTCCTCATGATCTCTCTCTCTCTCTCTCCATCAAAATGATTAGCTAGTTCCCCTGTTATCGCTGCTGATTTCTTTTTAACAAGCTCTGGCTAAATCGTATGGTATCAGAAAATGTAACTAAGATATTGCCCTATAGAAATGTCTTATTCAAAATATAAGTTTGTAGCCTTTTCACAAGCAAGCACAGGTATGGACAAACTTACCAACACTGACCTGAAAGGCACGTCTGCCTCAACTCACCTGGAGATAATGTGCGCTGAGCATGTAACAATAATTATTTATTGTTGTTGTGAGTTCTTTTAATCTTTAGCCACAAGAGGAGACACCCACGAAATCCACACAGTTATATTTAGAGCTTTATTCAAGGAGAAGTAGCTAATGGAATGCCTTGCAATTCCATATGAATTTAATGATTTTCTGATAACAATAAAAAGAGTGTCAAATTATTACACCACAGGTATTGCACAGATTGATCAAGTTACACAGTGCCTTTGATGTTATGAAGAGTAGGCTCTATGAAAATGAATGAAAATATACTTGGTATAGCGCATGGCTACCCTAGGGCATCCCAGCGCTTTGACCCAGGTAACATCATCCTCACTCATCGGAAAAGAAAGGTTTTTAATTGTTTCCGGAACATGAGATGGTTCGGTAGGAGTCGAATGCTCTCAGGAAGGTTATTCCAGAATTTGGCCGCTTGCAAGGAAAACCGCCGACCCCCCGTACGGGATTTCTTGATCCTAGGGACTGTCAGAAGATTGAGTTCACTGGACCTAAGGGTTCTGGAGGGTCGGTATGGGCAGAAGAGAGGGCGAAGAATATCTGGACCGTTGTTTGTGATGGATTTGTGGACCATACACATGGCCTTAAAACCTATCCTCTCTTGAATCGGAAGCCAGTGAAGAGCGCGCAGAGCAGGCTTAACCGAGCTGTGTCTAGGGACTTTGACCAGAAGTCGAGCAGCGCAGTTCTGGACTGACTGCAGAATTTTGATAGTGCCTAGCGGGGCGCCAAGATAGAGTGCATTGGAGTAATCCAATCTGGAGATGATCAAGGACTGTACCAGGAGCCGTCTGGAATCAGAAGGAAGAAGGTTGAGAACCTTCCTTAATGTCCTAATCAAGCCAAAGCATGTTGCGGCTACCTTCTTTGCCTGCACTTGAAAGCCGAGAGAGGGATCAAGCCAGACTCCCAAACTCTTGATTTGTTTCTTTGGGGTCGGAGGGGGACCCAGGCAGCTCGGCCACCATGGGTTAAGGTTCAAAGGAGCCTTGTAACCCATGATCATGATCTCGGTTTTAGTCCCATTTAGTTTAAAAAATGAGGCTTCCATCCATTCACAGACCTGAGTGAGACAGGGGGACAGATTGTTTGGTCCAGAGGCCCCGTCTTCAGACCTAGTGAGTGAGACCACCAACTGGGTGTCATCGGCGTAGGTGACAAATTTTATTCCCCATGGAAGCACCACCTCAGCCAAGGGCCTCATATGGATATTAAATAATGTGGGGCTTAATGAGGATCCCTGGGGAACGCCGTAGTGAAGGGGGAACTGTCTTGAGGTAAACTCCCCTTCAAAGACAGAGAATGTTCTTTCTGCTAGGAAAGATTGAAGCCATTTAAGGGCAACACCGGAGACGCCAGCCTCGCCGAGGCGGCTGATCAACAAGGAGTGGTTGACCGTATCGAAGGCTGCGCTGAGGTCCAGAAGGACCACCGCAGCGCAGCCTCCGGCATCTACAATCTTCCTCGCTTCCTCCACTACCACCACCAGGGCGGTCTCAGTGCCCTGTTTTGTTCTGAAGCCAGTTTGAGTAGGGTGAAGTACAGCCTCGTTCTCGATAAAGGCGGATAAGGCAAGATTGACATGCTTTTCTGTGATTTTACTAATCCCTGGCAACAGGGAGATAGGGCGGTAGTTTGACCAGTCATCAGGGTCGAGATTGGCTTTTTTTAAAAGAGCTTTGACTCTGGCCTGTTTCCACAATGGGGGAATCACTCCAGTGGAAAGGGAGGAGTTGCTTATATCCTTTATAATTGGTACTACCACCTCAGGGACTTGTTTTTTAGGGCAGAGGGCGGGGCAATGTCCGCAGGAGAGCCTGATTTCAGAGTCTGCAGAAGTTTTTCTACGGTGGAATGATCTGTCAAGGGCAGAACATCCAGAGTAGGTGAGGAGACCAATCGAGTGGTGAGCTCAATGGAGTGTCCAAGATCATTTGTAGCTTCCTTCACACAGAAGGAGGAGTAGATGGTAGCAACCTTTGAGCTAAAAAAATTGGCTAACTCCTCGCACCGTTTTAGAGGATCGGCCACTTTATTGAGGGGACTAGGCGGAGTTATCAGAGACTTGAAGATTTTATACATTTCCCTAGGGGAGTTAGCGCCTTTAGATATCTCAAGCTGGTAGAAAGAGGCTTGGGTTAATTTTAGTTGGGTCTTATAGTTCCTGAGAGTAGCTCTGTATTCCGCTTTATCCTCTGGGGTGAAGTTCTTTCTCCACTTCCTCTCTAGCCTCTTACAGTTCCGTTTAAGACATTTCAATTCTGCAGTATACCAGTGCATTTTATTGGAACCTCCACGGTGCACTATTTTATGTTTAGGGAGAGTGAGGTCAAGAGAGGACTCTAGCCACTTATTAAAGGAACTGTAAGCTTCAATCGGATTATCCTTCTTAATTAACGGAATGGAGTCTTTTAAGACAGTTGCTAACTTTGACACAGGCAGTTTTGACCAAGTCCGACCAGTCTTGGTTGTGGTTGTAAAAGGATGGACAGCATCCATGGGAGTCCATGCAAATGATAGAAGTGCGTGATCTGACCATGGGATAGGTAGCGACTCCTTCCACCGCATGTCAGTGAGATTGGTGTAAAAATGGTCAATCAAATGGCCAGCAGAGTGAGTGGCTCCCTCCACAATTTGTTTCAATGCTAAAGTCCCCATTCCCTCCAAAAACATTTGCGGAATCGGTGCCTCAGGGTCATCAATTTGAATATTAAAATCCCCGATGATGGAGAAATTCGAAGAGGTACTACTAGGGTGAGAAATTTTTTCGAGAAGGGCATTACAAAAACTGTTGCAGGAGCCTGGTGGACGATAAAGTAGGATGCCCGAGAATGTACAGGTAGGGGAGAAGGAAATAGCGAATTCCAGACTTTCGCAGTCAGACAGCGGGTTATCCACAGTGCGACATTTGAGAAAGTCCTTACAGATAATAGCTATGCCTCCGCCCCTGCCCTTGGGACGATCAAGCCTATTTATCACATAGCCATGGGGCAGGGCCCTAACAATATCCGGACCTGAGACCTCCGAGAGCCAGGTCTCAGTCAGAAACAGGACATCAGGACTAAATTCTTCTAATAGCAGATGGATTTCGACGCTATGTTTAGGAAGGGAACGGCAGTTCAGGAGCATTAAGGAGTATGTGCTCAGAATGCGTGTGGAAGATGGGGGGGACCCCTCCTGATTATTTTCACAGTGTGGGCAGGGGATCAAAGGAGGGATAAATGGCGTTATGAGTGGACAGGACAAACCCCTACCAGCGCTAAGTGACAACAGGTGATCTCTTCCGTATACCAGGTCATTTTCTCTTCTGAGGTCAATCTCCCTGGCCCCTGGTCCCGTCCTGTCACGGACGGGCACAGACGGGCTTTCCTTAGGCGCTCCTTCGGCGCGGGACCGGCGCCTCCGCTGCTCGCGTCCGCTGCGCGGAGGAGTAGCCATCTTAATTTATACAAGCCCGCCTACCTCCTTCCCAACCCTACAACGCTGACCTGCCTCACCTAGTATGGCCGGCAACACGACTCAGCCAGCAATAGGCTGAAGGTCACACAGGTCCAGGATACTGCGCAAGTAAATTAAAATGCGTGCGCTTTAAAATCGGGACAAACAAATTATTATTCAATTTGTGCAGCGTGACAGTATTTAAAATATTACAAGTGTCAAACACAGTTTAGAGTGTTAAAAACGAACAGCTACCGGCTTCCGCCTCAGGAGTGGGGTGATGTGCAGGGGTCTGACACGAGCGTTTCCAAGGGCTCAATTTATACAAGCCCGCCTACCTCCTTCCCAACCCTACAACGCTGACCTGCCTCACCTAGTATGGCACGGCAACACAACTCAGCCAGCAATAGGCTGAAGGTCACACAGGTCCAGGATACTGCGCAAGTAAATTAAAATGCGTGCGCTTTAAAATCGGGACAAACAAATTATTATTCAATTTGTGCAGCGTGACAGTATTTAAAATATTACAAGTGTCAAACACAGTTTAGAGTGTTAGAAACGAACAGCTCCCGGCTTCCGCCTCAGGAGTGGGGTGATGTGCAGGGGTCTGTGAGTAGGTCTGAGCCGTGGTATATGCTTGTATAACAAAATAATATTGAAAACCTAAATATCGCTACCCTATACTTAAACAATAAATACGCAAATATAGAAATATTTCAAAAAACAATATCTAAAGTACAACAATATTAAAAACAAAAATAAAGAAATACCAAATATAGCCTGCATATTAAAACTAAGGAAACAAAACAACAATCAGAAAAACAAAAATATCAAACATCAGTTCTCTAGTAGAACAAAGTAAAGACAACATCTAGATTGTAAGTTAAAATGTGTAGCTGCAAAGTAAAAATGTTAAAATAAATATGATAACACATAATATTTTTAAATATATATATGTATATATATATATATTAATACATATTGTTTATACCTATAACCCAGGGCTAAAATGTTGCAACCAGGCAAATACATCAAATCTCAAAAAAGTAAGCTGTTAACAAATTATAGAGGACATATTTACAGTAAAGAGAGCACCACCAGTGAAACAACACAACAGAAATGCACTAAATATTATTATAAAACATACTATAGAAAGGCTACCACAAGAAATGAAATAGAATAAAATGTTGGAGAAAACAGCCATTCACCTGATTTTACTTAAATGGAAGTCAGAATTATTTTAAAGAACCTAAAAGAGGCCTGAGCCAACAGAGATAATACTTTAAATATAATTCCAAGCTCTCCCTAACAGCAACATGCCAACTTCTTGGCACATCAAACCTAAAAGCAGTAATTGACAGAACACATAGGGAAACAAAAGTAGCATCTAAAAAATATGAAGGATTAGATATACTCCAGTAGTTACTAACCAAACATAAATATGCACCTTTTTGATTCATGAAAATCTCAATAATGAGATAAGAATTATAATGTTTGCTACCAATGCCAATTTACCAACCTTAAAGATATGTAACACATGGATAGTGCTTGGCACTTTTAAGTCCTGTCCTCCATCATTTAGTCAATTATACATCATACATGGCCAATATCAAAATACAAACATCACATTTCTGTACGCATTATTATTTAAAATGTGCCACTTACATGGAATACTAACGCATATAAAAAAACAAACTAACATCTTAACCCACAAAACATCATCATAGATTTTGAACATGCAATGATTGCACCCATTCTTAAAATCTACTCACACACTGCAATTCAGGGGTGCTACTATCACTTTACCAGAGCATATGGTGGCACTTACAAAAATCTACCCCTCATAAAGAATGGGGTAAATAATCTATAACTTTCACTAAAAATAAAACGCTAGTAGCTTTAGCATACATCCCTGTAAAATAAGTCTCTACACTTGCTAATTTAAGACCCTGCTGCTAGCTAGCTTTACTAATGGATTATTGTGAAGATACTTGGGTTGATTGCCTGCACTGATCAGGCCACAGACATCAACCTAACAGCCGCAGCTGCTGCAGGTAAGAGTGGTGGGGCAGTGGGGCCAGGTGAGGGGGGATTTCGAGAGACAACAACGATGAAAACAAATCAAGAAATAATTAATTTTCCCTTGTGGTCGTCTCTCAAAATCCCCCTTCACCTGGCCCCACCGCTCTTACCTGCAGCAGCCGTGGCCGCGACTGCATCCTAAGTATCACATTCCATGGTGGAATGTCTTTGACAGCACAGTGTCCCATGAAGCGAAGACAAGTAACGCAGTGGAAGAGTGGCAGAATTTTCCCTAAGGAATACCAGGAAGAAACCCTCCCACAATCTTCCAATACCTATACATACTTTCAAAAGAACAAAGGTACTAGGAGCTAAGACTGGCATAATCCTTGGTCCAACACAGAGCAAAGATCTCCCAAAAAACTAAAGAAATACAAAGTAAAACTCTTGTCAAACAACCAAGGCCTACCATAGTTAGACTCACTAGCAAGAATCATGATTTTAAAAGTACCACCCTAAAAATGATGCCATTTAACTGCCCTAAAACTCAAACACTCATACTTTGTAATAGTTATTTCTAAGTATTATTAAAGCAAATTTACAATGGCAATCTGACTAAAAACATAATTCCATAAGACAAAAATTCAGCTTGATAATTTATTTTTATTACAAAAATATATTAAAATAAATACACAAGGCAAAATAATCAACATTATTTTCAATAATCATTTTTCCATCACTTATAAAAAAATATGCTACTGCTATAATGTCGTAAAAAATTATATATATATGATATATGATTGACAAAAACTCTGTGGGGAATAATATTTGTTATATATGTACAAAGAATCAATTCAAGAATCAACATAAAAAGCAACAACAAAGTCTCCATAACCTTATTTCCTATCATCCCTCCACACATCTCACACACACACAAACACACATATGTATACAGAGTTTTTTGTCACCTGTGTAGTTGCTCTCAGTCCTACACTCAGAAACACATGACTAAAACGGCGCAACAAAGTAATCAGAAGAAACAATCAACTATCTCTATTGAAGGAGCTACAATGTCAGCAGCCGAAGGGGGCGAAGAAAATAATGCAGTTGTGGCAGAGCTGACAGAGATAGGTGACGATCAGAGTGTATCTGAACCGCCTGAAGGGCAAGAGACTGACTCTACTCCTGAGAGACCTGATACCATGACCACGGAGGTAAGCCAGACACTTGACTCTGCTTATGCTCCCTTTGATAGACCTGCCATGCATAAACAGGGGGTTAGCGGTATCTCCACTGATACAATAGTGAATTTAGATCCCCCAGAGATGCAAGCAAAAACTCCTAACGGTACTGATACTACTGAGCTTGCTGGGTCAGCTAACACTCCCACTTGTAGTAATAACAATAACGACACTAACCATACTTTTGAACCGAACTTGGAACCGAATAGGGAGATGTTGATAAACACTTTGCCTTTGAATATGATACCTGAGTTAAATGCAGACTTAAATACAGACTTACAACTGTGGGCTAATAAGATACAAGCTACTGCCAAGGAGAGAGAGGTCGCAGAGGCTGCAAAATCAGATGTAGGAGCGTCAAAAGCCAGTTCGGCGATAAATGATCACCCCATAGACTCTACTGAGGCGCTGGAAGCAGATAAGGACATAACAGATTTCTACTCCTTCTCGGAAGATATTAGCTGGTCTGGGGATACTGAGGACGAGCTTGATGAAGCAGATGAAGTTGAGAATGACACAGACTCCAACATAAGCTCAGAATCGGACCTTAACCCCCCAAAAGAGCAACGCGATAGGAGGAGAACTATACTTAAAAAGAAAAAGGCTGGACACCACGGAGCTAATGAACTGTCATGGGATTATACTCCGACCGTTTTGACCCTAAATCAGAATCAGATCCCTATCGCAAAATCTCAAGCATCATCCTCAGATCAGGCTCCAAACAGAGAGCAATCTGATCCACCGGGAGCTACACTGACACAAGTAATGGAAACAGTCTTACAAGCTATAGCATCTCACCGGGAGGAGACCTCAAAAGACAGTTGTAAAGCCCGAGCGGGACTACAGAAGGTTCAAGGTGTGGTTCGTAAACTCTCCAAGACAATGGGTGCCTTCACAGAAAGATTAAATGACATTGAAGACCGGATTGTAGTAAATGAAACAGAAGCTGCTGCCACAAATGAGTGAGTTGAAGCACACGAAGCACAGTTCCAGGATATTAGATGGAAACTAGAAGACTATGAAAATAGACTTCGTAGAAATAATCTGCGCGTTCTTGGGGTGCCAGAAAAAGCGGAGGGTGAAGACTGTCGCTCCTTTATCATACAACTCTTTCGTGATACCCTTCCCGAACTTAACACCTGGGACTGGAGCTATGAGGTACAGCGAGTGCATAGGGTCCCCTTGTCTATAAAACCTACGGCACCCATAGGCAAATATCCACGTGCAATCCTAGTATACTTTGGGAACTTTTTGCTTTGACAGGCTGTATCAGAAAAAAGCTACACCGGATAAACACCGCAGCAAGGACTCTATATCCTATTTTGTACGTCCTGACTTCTGCCATTGGACAGTTGAAAGGAGATGGCGACTCAGACAGCTTATCAAGCCTTTTCAAGAAAAGAAGGCTGTAGTATACTTGAACAATCCAGCCAAGCTAAAAGTAATTTATGAGGGTCAAACTAAATTTTTCACATCCGAGATCAAGGCTAAAGAATACCTAGAGAGCTTATGATAGATTCTTAAACAATACATCAAGCCCTATTAGCCAATGATGTGAAGATATTACTGGATTTCCGTATTTTTGGGTGGACTCAAGTAGCTACTTATGAATTACCTAAGAATTGGTATACAATACTATCTCTTCTCTTTTCTTTCTTTTGCTATACTTTTCCTTTCTTCTATTTCGTTGTGTTGTTCTTTTTTGCTATGCACTTAGGATTGCATGCTTCGCTGGTTCTGGTTGGAATATGCTAATCCATCACTATAGACTCTTATGGAGTCTTATTGCCATTTTTGGGGTGTTGGGGGGTCAAGGGGGGGGGGTCAGGGGAGGGTTCTGGGTGGGAATCAGGGCGGACAGGGTGGGGGGGAAAAATGCAGTGTAAAATGAGCAGGCTCGAGATTACTAAAGGAATATTGAGGAACAACACAACACTATGCAAGGTTCATGAATACCGTCTAAAACATAAAACAATTAAATGGGGAAGCTAAACTTAGGATGCTGGAATGTGGCAGGTCTTAATGACAGAGGAAAGAGGGCCCAATTTACGCAACTAATGGCCCATAGCTCCTTGGACATCATTTGTATACAGGAAACTCATATTCCCATAGGAGAGATAAGTAATTTAAAAATACAGGCTTTAATTTATTGGTCACAACTACACAAACCTCGAAAACTAGAGGAGTTACAATCTTAGCGAGAACAAGACTAGGTACCCCAACACGTAAAAAAGCTGATATCCATGGTAGATGGGGCATTGCTCAACTAGATATGGGCATTACTATTTGCTCCATCTACGGTCCTAATCTTGATGACCCTGCACTATATATCGAATTGGAATTAGAATTAGCATCATGGTCAGGCACTTTAATTCTCTGTGGAGATCTTAATTTAACATTTAATCAACTACAATGCCATCAAAGTCATTACAACTACACAGGCCGAAAACTGAGAGTATTCAGGGCAGTACTAAACTTGATTCGTAGTTATAATCTTCGAGACATATGGTCTTTAAAAAATACAAGAGATCCAGGATACACTTACTTCTCACATCCTCATAGAAAATATGTACGCATAGATTATATATTTACAACAATGGATATTGCCCTGAATGCTCTTATTTCTAAAGCCCCCAAGACAATTTCAGATCATAACTCTCTCCATATTACATTCGAGGTTCCTGGATATAACCGGGTTTACCCACAATAGACATTTGACCGAAAACTACTGGTTAATCAAGAATACATAGTGCATATTACACAATGGACCAAAGAATTCTTCGATATAAATCAATATAGTGCTTCCCGCATGATCATATGGGATAGTTTCAAGGCTGCGTTAAGGAGTGAGACTGCCACTTTTGTTGCCAGTCGTAAAAAAAAACGGGAAAAGATACATACCCAGTTAACAACCAGACTAATAAATCTAGAACACCTACATGCCAACCAATTACATCATGGTGATCAGGCTGATGATACTCTGAGGAAGATCTTAATACTTAAAGCCGAAATAAATAATGACTTAACTCAAAAAGCAGCGGAAACTCTCCAAGCTAACCAAAATAAAATCTATGAGACAGGGGAAAATGTAGGGAGACACCTTGCTCTAAGAACTCGGCAAACTCAATCTCGTAACTTCATACAAGGTATTGACTATGGCGGTCAAAAATATACCACCCAGGAGGATATAGCTATATGCTTTCAGGATTATTACCAAAAACTATATCATAATGAAGATAAGCGATCGATCGATGAAACCAAAGAGTTTTTAGTCAACTGGCTCAGAGAGACAAACATGGCAGAAACCATCGATGAAGATACAAAGAAAGAGCTAGATAAAGAAATCTCCAGAATAGAAGTAGAGCTGGCAATAGCTGAATTAGCCGCAGGGAAAGCAGCGGGACCAGACAAGATACCCCTAGACCTGTATAAAATATTGGGTAAAGTAATTATCCCATTCCTGCATGATCTCTTTTTAGGGATTCAGTGGCATGGAAAACCCCCTGATTCGTGGAAACAAACCAATATAGATATTTTCAGGAAAAAGGATAAACCACCCGAATTAACAACATCATATCGGCCAATTTCATTGATCAATTCAGATTCCAAAACATACGCCAAAATCTTTGCTAACCGCCTGGGCAAGATCGTTGAACATCTAGTGTCTCCCTGGCAACACAGGTTTATACCAGGCAAGAGCACCACAGATCATACACGCAGAGTAATATCTCTTTTTGACATCATGAAAGTAGAGAGGGGTCAGATGTCGATGATCTTGCTGGATGCCGAAAAGGTTTTTGACCGGGTTTCCTGGCAGTTTCTCTGGGAAATATTAGCCATTAATAACATCGGCCCGGTATTCATAAAATCAATAAAAGCCCTTTATGTTGATCCAAAAGCAAGAATTCTGACTGGTGGCTGCGAATCTGAAAATATAAACATTCAGAGAGGCACGCGACAGGGGTGCCCGTGCTCTCCATTATTATTCGCACTCTATATCAATCCCTTAATTATCAAACTATTAACATCACCAGCGATCGTACCAATTAAAATCGGCATCTACAACACTAAAGTCCTTGCTTATGCCGATGACGTTGCGGTTGTAACAACTACCCCTACAGAGGCCATAATCGAAATAGAAGAACCCACCAAATCTTTCGGGCTCTATTCTGGATACTCTCTAAACCAAGACAAAACTATGGTTATATGCACCGAGAATACACCATTTATAAGTCAATACAGAGTAAAAATTGCAAAATACCTAGGAGTGAATATCTCGTCAAATACCAATGATATTAATGCACTAAATTACGACCCTATAATTAAAAAAATAAAAGCAGATCTACTCAGAGTAAACAACCTTCATCTGTCCTTAATTGGTAGGAGTAATTTTGTCAAAATAACAATATTCCCAAAGATTCTATATATGTTTCGAGCAATTCCCCTTTTAATTAATAATGCTTCTATGAAAACATTGAACCAAGCAATATCCTCGTTTATTTGGAATTACGGGAAGGTAAGAAGAGCCCTACCTAAGTTAGTATTACCAGTTTCCAGAGGTGGCCTAGCGGTCCCAAATTTAATATACTATTTATGGGCAACCATCTTACAGCAAATTACATTCCTGCTTACACCCAGCTGCAATGACTATAATGAATCACAACAACACATACCATCCATTTATGAATTAACACTGGGAAGTAAAGCTAGAGGTCTACTATTAAGACAAATCGAACCTTCCTATTTTAAAAAGATTAAATTCAAAATCATTACAGACGCCTTCAAAATTTGGACTAGAACTACTAAAACACTGATAATTCCTAAATATACCAAATATACACCCCTATGGCACAGTTCAGTAATACCCCATTACCTTAACGACAATACAACTAAACGTTGGGAGAATTTAGGCCTAATCACTATTGGCGACTTCTTAAATCAAGATGGCAGAACAACATTTGACGAATTATATGCCAAATATCATATCTACTCTACAGATTACCTAAAGTTTATCCAAATTTACACATCACTGAGACAATATATTTCAAATATAGACTTAAAATCCATACCACTCATAGATCTCATACAAAAACAAACAACCAGAATAAGTGATATATACGACATTCTCTTGAGTAACCACCCCAATGACCTAGAAACTATAGAAACTAGCTGGGCCAATAAATTAAATAATCCTAATGTCGACATAGATATGTCTTTACAATTATCTTCTAAAGTTTTATTAGCGAGTAATCTAAAAGCCCAAATTTACAAAACTATATGCAACTTATATTATACACCCTCCAAACTGTTTACATGGGGTAAGATTGCTCATGATAAATGCCCCAGATTGGAAAGGGGCGACCACTCGGTCCCCCCGAACGTATGGTGGAGTACCCCGATCCCCCCGGGAAGCCATTTTGGGTGGCAGGCGAGTCTCGGCTGGTATGCCCGAAGCGGCGTAGCCGGGGCGCGCCTTTTCCCGCCCAAGAGTGGGTTGTCCTAGACACTGACGCCTCTAGCCACGCCCCGGAGGCGGATTGGAGGTGGGTCCACGCCCGCCCGAAGAAGGATAAAAGGAGCGACAAGCCAAGAAAGCATCCTCTTGTTCCTGTGCTCTGAAGCTGCACCTCCCCGTTGCACGTGAGCTCGAGACGGAACGAAGAGCCAATTTTGAAGGAGTTAATTTTGTGTTTATTCTTTCAGTGAGTCGGAGTTTCTTGCCCTAGGACCTCGAGGATCATACGTGGACGATGCCGGGCAAGAAGGTCGGAAAGAGGGTCGGTACTGATCAGATGCTTCGCATGCTGGTGAAAGACATAGCTGAGATGAAGAAGCAGATGGCGGAAATGAATGGTGCGGGGGGACCCAAGCGAGTCGTCGGACCAGCATTGCCGGAAGTGGTCCCTAACGGGAGAGGTAGAAGGGCCAGGAAGGGAGCGTCGGGGGGGGGGAGGCCCCGGTTCCCGAGACTCCCCCGGCGCGCCCGGACACACCAATCGAGGCCCCGACCCCGGTCCCGAACGAGGGGCAACCAATCCCGGTGTAGTCACTCCCGTGAACGGGGAGGATATGCCTCCCGAACTGGCTGCACAGTTGGCGGCATGGTTGGGCAAAGATAACGGGGGGCCACGGCTGATGATGCCAGGGCAGTAATGAAGCAGTTGCGGCAATCAAAAGATGCTGCGAAGGCACCGTGTCCTCTTGTTTCCCCACAGGCTCCCGTGGAACAACCAGTAGCGGGCGTGGGTTCAGCAGCGAATACGGTCACGACCACCGGTTCAAGTAAGCAGCCATTGCCGATGGCGGGGGAGGGATCGGTACCTTCAAGAAGGGAAAAAGTTGTTCAGCATATCCCGATGGAAGTCAAAGAAAGGATATGGGCTGATAAATATATAAACATGTTTTCCTTACTAACCGATCATTATGAGATTGAGCATGTAAAAAATCAAAAGAAGTTTCTGCACCCTAGTGTTTGGCGCGCCAAGATGGCCGCTTTCAGAGTTGATGAAACGATAGGTAATTGGGGCAGAGCGTTTGGAATGTTCACTGCAATTATGGGGGAACGAAGGCCCGAAATGTTGGTTGAACTACCCGTGTATCAGACACGTATCATGGAATTTTCTCAGACATATGATGGCAATCAATGGTTTTGTTACGATAACATATTTCGTAAGTCCAAGGAGTTCGACACATCTCTGACGTGGGATTGTTTCGACTCCATTTCCTGGCAAAAAATGGAGAAATCAGGCATGGCGAAGTCGCCATCGTTGGGGGGGAACGGGGGCGAGTTTTCCCGCCACTCGTCTGGGGCGCCCTTTCGGGCGGGATCAGGCAATGATCATCACTCAAGGACTAAAGGCAACTCAGGTAAAAAAGGGGCATGCTGGAGTTTTAACAGAGGCAAATGTACAAGGCCCCAGGGGTCATGCAAGTTTAGGCATGAATGTACAGGGTGCGGGCAGTCCTCGCATCCCGAGACCATGTGCAGAGCCAAAACAAGTGACACGGGAAGTAGAGGGGGCGCCAAACAGGTCTGAAATAGTCCGAGGGGCGCCTCTACCTACCCCTGTTGATACCATGGCAATGATTCCTTGGCTGAACGAATACCCGGATCATAGCTCCGCTGGGATGTTGCGAGATGGTTTTTCGTATGGTTTCCGCATCCCGGCGGGGGATTTTCAGGGTAAACCACAATGTAGGAACCAACTGTCGGTTCTGCAGAATACGACGGTGGTACAAACAAAGATTGGGAAGGAGGTGACCCGGGGTTGGGTTGCCGGACCATATGACATACCGCCAGTTGCTAATTTTGTTTGCTTGCCTCAGGGAGTGGTCCCCAAAAAGGGCCCAGGGGAATTTAGGTTGATACATAACTTGTCAGCTCCGAGGGGTCTTTCGGTGAACGATGCGATTGACCCGGGAGTTTGTTGGTGCGGTACGCATCTTTTGATGAGGCCGTCGCCATGTTGAATCGCCTGGGGCCCGGAGCGCTGATGGCCAAATCAGACATCGAGTCAGCGTTCCGGTTGCTCCCGGTACACCCAGATGACCAGCGTCTCCTTGGTTTCATGTTTCAGGGACGCTATTACATGGATAAATGTATGCCAATGGGTTGCTCCATCTCTTGTGCGTATTTTGAGAAATTCAGTAGTTTTCTGCAATGGGCGTTCACAAGAATAACGGGGTTTACGCATGTTATGCACTATCTTGACGATTTTCTGTTCCTGGGGGCAGCCGGGGACACGGAATGTGCACAGGCTTTGAATGAATTTCGTGATCTCATGAGACGCTTTGGCGTGCCATTGGCACCAGGTAAGACAGTGGGGCCGTCTACTTCGCTCGAGTTTCTTGGAATAGAGCTCGATTCCGAAGAGGGGTGCTTCCGGTTGCCCAAAGAAAAGGTAATGAAATTTAAGGCCTCGCTGGAAACATGTATTAGCGAGACAAAGGTAAATTTGCATCAGTTGCAGCAGACTGTGGGTCAGCTGAATTTTGCCCTCAGAGTGATACCAATGGCTCGCCCTTTTTCCCGCTCGATTGCACAAGCCATGGTCGGCCTTAAAGAAGGGCACCACCGCACAAGGCTCTCGGCAGAGGTCCGCCAGGACATGCGCATATGGTTGGCATTCCTGGCGGATTTCAACGGTCGTGTCGTGTGGAACAAACCAGCGGTGTCCTCAAAGGAGCTGGGGTTGTGGACAGACTCGGCAGGGAGTATGGGTTTTGGCGCCATATTTGGTAATCACTGGTCAGCCCGAACATGGTTGTCATGGTGGCATGAGAGTGGGCTTACAGGTAACATTGGGTTTCTCGAATTGTTCCCTATTTTGGTGGCCTTGAAAACATGGCCTGAAGGGTTTCGTGATCACTCTGTGGTGTTCTGGTCTGATAACATGACCGTGGTTGAGTGTATCAATAGTCAGGCAGCACGATGCAAATGGATTTTGAGATTGCTGAAGGAAATTGTCCTGCTATGTATGAGACTAAACGTTCATTTTAGGGCGAGACATGTGCCAGGGGTGCTAAATCGGGCAGCTGATGCGCTTTCTCGTTCCCATATGCAGGCCTTCTGGGGTTTTCTGCCCACAGCGGACCCGGTGGCGGCACCATTTCCCGAAGCTCTCTGGTCTCTCGGTGCCCCGGACTACAAGACCTCCTGGGAGAGAGTCTAGCACCCAGGACAAGGAAGGCATATGAAGGGGCGTTCCGTTCCTATTGGTCCATTTTGGGTTCTGCTAGGGGGGAGCTTTGGGGCCAAGAGGAGTATGTCCTGAAATTTCTGTTATCGTTACATCAGGCAGGCAAATCAGTAGCTACCGCCCATAGGCACCGGGCCGCCATTTCTTTCATGGCACGGGCTCATGGTATCCAGGACCCCACAGCGTCTTTTGTGGTACAGAAAGCGCTGCGTGGGTGGCAACGCCTCGAGGGTCGCAGAGTGGATGAAAGGCACCCGATAGGTCTGGACAGGTTGGCCCTGTTACTGTCCGTACTCCCTGCAACATGTTCATCTCAATCAGAGACAGTGCTATTCCGGGCCGCTTTTGCATTGGTAGCAAGGAACAAGCAGGATACGGGGGGAGGTCTGTGCCGAGAGCACATCCAAATTAAGGGGGAGACGATGGTAGTCTCATTTGCCAGGTCCAAGACCGATCAGGGAGCGATCGGGGACAGTGTAGTAGTCCAGCGGATTCCCGGATCTCCCATGTGCCCGGTTGCATGCGTTGAGGAGTATTTGGCGCAGAGGGCGGCATCATGGGGGGGAACCTTGCTGAGGCACGCCGACGCCACCCAACTGACTAGGTTTCAGTTCCAGCGGGTGCTTGCAATGGCAGTGGTAGCTGCGGGCTTGAACCCGTGCAAGTTTGGGACCCATTCCTTCCGGATAGGGGCTGCTACAGAGGCTACAGCCAGGGGTCTGAGTGTTGAAAAAGTGAAACAGTTGGGGCGTTGGTCCTCGAATTGTTATAAAAGGTATGTGCGGTTGCACATGTTGTGAAGCTAATGTCATGCACTCACGCTTCTTGTTTTTGTTTGGTTTACAGTTTCGCAAGCTTACGAGGCGGGGCGGACTGTGCAGTCGACCCGATACCTGGGAACCAGCGGTCAAAGATCACCGGCTGAGGAGAGAGTGGTGTGGGTCGTGGGCCACTCATACGTGAGGCGTGCCGCAGACGTATTCAAAGCAGGTGACATGATTCACATGGCTGGGGAATACGGGTACAGGGTGACCTTCTACGGAAGGGCCGGGCTCTGTATTGACCAGTTTCAAACTTTTATGGAGGGTTTGTTAGGGCGGACAAGGTCACCGCCATCTATAATCATAGTGCATCTTGGGGGCAATGATTTGGTGACCACTGGTCGACGAGTACTTCTCGAGTTGATACTATCCACTGTAAGTTGGTTGGCGAGAAGGGTTCCGGGGTGCACTATTGCATGGTCCCATATGATTCCACGGAAGGTGTGGCGGGGGGCTAATTCTGTGACTGCTATTAATCATTCGGTGAAGAAAGTGAATAACAAACTTGGTAGACTGTTCCGTACAAGTACATTGCATTCGATTCCTCATGGATGTATCAGGGGGGACCATATGTATCTAGAAGATGGGGTCCATTTGTCCCGGGTGGGGAATTCTTTACTCATAGGAGACCTCGTAGCCTGGTTAAAGAGTTTGCAGCCATGACCTTTAAGTAGGAGTTTTTGTGGGGGGTCCGGATAGCCGGTCAACTATCCGGCCTGTGGCGGTAAGGTCATGATCGGTGAGCAGTAATTGGAAGATCCCTAGAGGTGGGGCGTCACCCATTATGGATGGGAGCGCCCGGGGGGAGGCGGCCATTGGCCCCTCAAACGGGGAGGCGGTCCCCTCTAAGGATGGGGACGCTGAAAGGGAAGGCGGCCATAGGCCCCTCCCTGGAGAGGAGGGGCTGCGGGCCCCTCCTGGGAATTTCCCGGGGCCAGGACATCTGCGACGGCAGATGTGGTAAGTTGTGTGGGGTGGGAGGGGGGTCTACGCTACCTTCTAGACACCTCACACGAGTCCTCGGACGACCACTAAGATGGCGTCGAGTTAACATGGGGCCCCCGTCAAGACAAGGGAAATTGGAAATAGGCACAAAGGTACAGTCCTCTGTGCGACCGCCCCTCACAAGTGAGGGGGGAGTTCTGGTTTAGGGATCTGACACCGGTTACGACCTTGCCGTTGGCCCGTAATGTTAGGATGTACAATTTCAATTATGAGAAATGCATTTGCAGGATGTTTAGTATCGGCTAGGAGAACCTTTGTATTAGAGATGTGTTAAGGTCAGCCAAGAACATCGTAATGTGGAAATGAAATTGTACATGATATGAAACTGTTATTTTAATGTTTTAATTTTTGTTTCATATTTAATAAATACGGCCGGGAGGGTAACTCCCTCCCGCCTTCCAAAAGTCCAGAACCGTTTCCGTATTCCCATTCTTGGGGATTGTGTTGAGAGGGGGTGGCGGGTATCTCAGCCATAGTACACTTGGACCTGCAAATTTGATACATATGTTCTCTGACTGCCCCAAATTAGATCAAATTAAGAAAAGTATTACAAAATACTGAGCTGAGATTTTTGGCCATGAAATTAGAACATCAACAACTTTGTTCCTGCTAGGCTATGATAGTTCTCTAGATCTTAGTAACCCAGACATTTTTACTACTTATATAGGTACTGCTATCTATAGAATTATCCTAGAAGCCAGATGGAAGGACTCTGAGGCTCCAGCATTTCAGGGATGGCTCAATAGACTTTCAGCAATATATAAACAAGAAGTAGCCATCTACAGAACCAGAGGGAAAAAATCTCGATCATATGGGGAACTAATTTGGTCGCCAGTAGCCAATTGGTATGAACAACAGAGGGATTAAAATTAAAATTTAGTTTACGTTAGTATAACACATGCAAATAGAAGACCTCTAGTTTAAGGCTATGCTTCATTTTCATAATATGTTATGGTTTTAAAGACTTGAAAAATGAATGTACTCTTTGCTGATTTTTATATATCTGCCATTATGAATTTTGCAACTTCTTGCCTTCTGATATGTATAATACAATATTACATTTCTGTTATGTATCTAATTATGTATTTCTCGAACCTGCTCAATAAAAAATAAAAAAATAAATAAATAAAACGCTAGTAGCTTTAGCATACATCCCTGTAAAATAAGTCACTACACTTGCTAATTTAAGACCCTGCTGCTAGCTAGCTTTACTAATGGATTATTGTGAAGATACTTGGGTTGATTGCCTGCACTGATCAGGCCACAGACATCAACCTAACAGCCGCAGCTGCTGCAGGTAAGAGTGGTGGGGCAGTGGGGCCAGGTGAGGGGGGATTTCGAGAGACAACAACGATGAAAACAAATCAAGAAATAATTAATTTTCCCTTGTGGTCGTCTCTCAAAATCCCCCTTCACCTGGCCCCACCGCTCTTACCTGCAGCAGCCGTGGCCGCGACTGCATCCTAAGTATCACATTCCATGGTGGAATGTCTTTGACAGCACAGTGTCCCATGAAGCGAAGACAAGTAACGCAGTGGAAGAGTGGCAGAATTTTCCCTAAGGAATACCAGGAAGAAACCCTCCCACAATCTTCCAATACCTATACATACTTTCAAAAGAACAAAGGTACTAGGAGCTAAGACTGGCATAATCCTTGGTCCAACACAGAGCAAAGATCTCCCAAAAAACTAAAGAAATACAAAGTAAAACTCTTGTCAAACAACCAAGGCCTACCATAGTTAGACTCTCTAGCAAGAATCATGATTTTAAAAGTACCACCCTAAAAATAATGCCATTTAACTGCCCTAAAACTCAAACACTCATACTTTGTAATAGTTATTTATAAATATTATTAAAGCAAATTTAAAATGGCAATCTGACTAAAAACATAATTCCATAAGACAAAAATTCAGCTTGATAATTTATTTTTATTACAAAATATTTTAAAATAAATACACAAGGCAAAATAATCAACATTATTTTCAATAATCATTTTTCCATCACTTATAAAAAAATATGCTACTGCTATAATGTCGTAAAAAATTATATATATGATATATGATTGACAAAAACTCTGTGGGGAATAATATTTGTTATATATGTACAAAGAATCAATTCAAGAATCGACATAAAAAGCAACAACAAAGTCTCCATAACCTTATTTCCTATCATCCCTCCACACATCTCACACACACACAAACACACATATGTATACAGAGTTTTTGTCACCTGTGTAGTTGCTCTCAGTCCTACACTCTTGCCTTCTCCTCTCTAGGGTCTTTGTAGTCTTCCCCATCGACATCCCTCAAACAAATGAAAGAGTTGCCCAGGTAAGTATTAGTCTAGAACATTGCTTGTTTCCTATCTAGCCCTTATTGCTTCAATTTTCCTATACTTTTTCCCCTTGCTCACCTCCACCTTATGAATCAAATGCGCCCAAAAGCGAGCAACATGCGGAGAGTCTAATTGAAGCATGGCCAAGCCCCCCCCCAAAAAAATAGTAGTAGTATGCAGTAAGCTTTCAGAGCCTACAGGGACACGGGAGACAACAAAGCTGCGATGTAGGCACCCCACACTGTGATTGCTCCTGAAATACTGCCTGTACCTACCAAAAATGACGGCCACAACAAATACTCCTGCGTCTCTCCTGACCTTTTCTCCCTACCTCCTACCCCTCTCCACTCTACTCCGCTTTCCTGTTACTGACCTTTGCCCTCACCTTTCCTGGCCCTTAGTCCCTACCCTGTTTACCTGTTTATCAATTTTCCCGCGTCAAATTGAGATCTAGCCATTTTGTCTGATGCCGATGGAGCTACCTGGTTTAGCTATAGGGGAGACAGGCCGGGGATTCCCTCCTTGGACGTCACCTACCCAGTCGGACTCTAGACAGACTTCCTTTCGTCTCTCCTGTCGTCTCTTCCCACATCCTCCCTCTATTTATATCTCTCCTTCCCTCCTCTCTCAATGTATTGAGACTGAACTATTTTGTATGATGCCCGATGGAGATACCTGGTTTAGCTATAGGGGAGATGGACCATGGATTCCCGCCTCGGTCATCACCTATCCAGTCAATCTTTAGACAGACTTCCTTTTAGTCTCTCCTTGTTTGTCTCTTCCCTTATCCTCCCTTTCTCACCTCCCCTGCCCCCTCCACTACTTTTCTCTTTCCTTTCTCTCCTCTCCTGTGTCCCTCCTGACCTTTTCTCCCTACCCCCTACCCCTCTCCACTCTACTCCTCTTTCCTGTTACTGACCTTTATCCTCACCTTTCCTGGCCCTTAGTCCCCACCCTGGTTACCTGTTTATCAATGTTCCCGCGTCAATTGAGATCTAGCTATTTTGTCTGAAGCCCGATGGAGCTACCTGGTTTAGCTATAGGGGAGACAGGCCGGGGAGTCCCTCCTTCGACGTCACCTACCCAGTCGGACTTTAGACAGACTTCTTTCCGTCTCTCCTGTCGTCTCTTCCCGCATCCTCCCTCTATTTATATCTCTCCTTCCCTCCTCTCTCAATGTTTTGAGACTGAACAATTATGTCTGATGCCTGATGGAGCTACCTAGTTTAGCTATAGGGGAGATGGACTGTGGATTCCCGCCTCGGTCGTCACCTACCCAGTTGGTCTTTCGACAGACTTCCTTTTAGTCTCTCCTTGTTTGTCTCTTCCCTTATCTTCCCATTCTCCCCTCCCCTGCCCCCTCCACTATTTTTCTCTTTCCTTTCTCTCCTCTCCTAATTGTATTGATTATTTTGTGATTCATTGTGTCATTGTTGATCTTTTTCTGTAACATTGTTGATTCTCATGTAAAGCGCTCTGATACCTTCGGGTCTAGCCAGCGCTATATAAAACTCTTTAAATAAATAAATAAAGTGGTGAGACATGAAAGTGGCTGATTGCACAATGGCGAGAGAGCATAGAGAGCGAGCCCGACTGGCATAAGGGGTCAAATTATGCTTTTTCAAGCCAATTTGTGAAAGCAAATAGGTTAAAAAAGCAATTGTGAAAGTGTAGTTTTTACATCAATAAAGAGATGTCATATGATAAGGTACGTATCTGCTTATTCAATATAACCACAGAACTTCAAAACAGAATTTGAGATAACAATCCTAAGTAACTCAAAGATTTCTTTATTTATTGATATGCCTTTAGAAATTAAATGTACTGAGGAAATACAAGCTATTGTGATGTTTCGGACTGGACCCAGTGAGACAGCAAGGAATAAACATTAAAAGGCAGTAGGACCACCCTACAAGGCACTGCATTTTGGTAGAAACTATACTGCCTACCAGTACGGATGACCTGATGACTGCACCATGCAGTCCTCTTTATCTTATGTAACATTTCCTATGCACTGATTTACACATGTATGATATATTGTTTCTGTATAAATTGTGTGTGTGGTTTAAAGGACTCTGAAATCCTACACTGCACAGCAAAATAAAACAAAAAAATGAATGTGAGAGAAGGGCTATGGGGAGATGAGGGGCACTGTTGCGGGCATGGTAGTGAGGAATCTGTGTAGAAGGAGTTTGGGGGGAGAGCGCTAATAAATAATGTCACCCCAGGTGCCATAAGCGCTATATGGGCCGCTTCGAAGAGATTAACATCTACAATGAGATGGCACCCTTCTTCGAGAACATCCGAGCCTGGTCGCGCTTCATTGATGATATTTTTTTCATCTGGAGCGGCGACCAGGCTTCTTTAGACGAATTTGTCTTGTGGGTAAATACTGCTGACCCGAACCTTCATTTTACTGCTAATGTCAGTTGTGATCAGGTGGAGTTTCTTGACAAATGCGTAAGACATGCGGACAAATTACTCTACGTATCGCTATATACGAAACCCACTGCAAAAAATACACTGCTGGAATATGGAAGTTTCCACCCGAAATGTCAACGCGACTCCATTCCCTTTAGTCAGTTTCACAGACTGAGGAGAAATTGCTCCCAAATGAGGGACTTCCTTCAACAATTGGACATATTGAAAGAGAAGTTGGTTCGAAGGGGGTACCCTCATCGCTTCATCAGGGACTCGTTCAAGAGAGCGAGATACTTTAACAGGGACAGTATGTTCTTGGAGCGAGACCGAACTGACCCGGATTGCCTGGTATGTATCACCAAACACTCTGGGATGAATAACAAACTTCGGCAAGTTGTCACCTCTCTTTGGCACATTCTGAATGCGAATGATTCTGAAAATCAAATACCTAGTCCTATCTTTGCTTTCCATCGCAACAAAAATCTGGGTAACCATCTGGTGAGAGGGGCAGTGGTGACCACTGGAGAACCTAAACAGTTGGGAGTGTTTGGTCTCCCCCCTGTGTTGGGGAACCATCGCTGTGGTAACTGCCATTCGTGTCCACAGGCCCTGACTGTCAGTACTCTCCAAATAGGCAATCGGAATATCAAACTGAACGGCATGAGTAACTGCCGAACTTCGAATATTGTGTATGTTATTGTATGTCCTTGTGGGCTCCCCTATGTGGGAGAGACGGGACGCGAGTGCCGAATCAGGATTGGTGAGCACAAATCCAATATTCGTAATCTGAAGAGTGGGGCCCCACTCGTATCCCTTTGGAGCATGGCGAAGCATTGTGACACCAACCTTAAATGGTCTATCCTAGAGAAAATCTGCAGTATTCCAGGTAAAGATGTCACTGCTGTGAGGAAGAAAAGGGAGGTGTTCTGGATCTTCCTTCTGGACGCTGCTAAATCAGGCCTGAACGGTTTATGCCCATGGGAGAACGCGATCCTGTGAGTATATTTGAGACGCTTTTGTACTGAATGGGGAGGGGTGTGCCCCTCTTTTCCTTTTTCTTGGGAGGTGTCGTAATCTGACCGCACGTGGAGATGTTCGTACCTTTGTTGCTCGTGAAATGCTGGAAGTTTTCTTTTTCTTTTTCTTTCATTTCCCCCTTTAGTGATGTATGCTGTCCTATGGAATGGAATATAGATTGTTGGTCCTACTATCCCGTCTCCTATGTGTTGAGGTTCACCTTGGAGTGAACGTAGTTTCGGTATGCTAATTAGATACGGAGCCTGTTCCGATGCCGGTTGTCTACGCCATGTACGGAGAGTCACTGTGCTCCAATACATCCATCCCGCGTTTTTGAGCATACCCAGACTCACTGAGAACGTACCTTTCAAATGGCTGAACCTTCCGACCCTGGCGTCCTTTTGAAATCTCTCGGCTGCCATGAGGGTTCGGATCGCGAGGGGAGGTTGATCTGATTAATATACTATCAGGTGAGTGGGACGGCCGGGCGGGAGGTTTACATCCTTATCTCCTCTGCCCCCGTATCCAGTATTGAAAACCCTTATGCTTGTCGCCACCCTGAATGGTGTCTCTATTTAACCTAAGCTCCATCGCCATATCGATTACCTGCCATCTAGCGCTACCTTACTGCATTGGTTTAGATTTGCGAGATATCTATCCGACCCAGGCAGGTTGACTAGCCTCCTGCGCTTTTTATAAATTGGCTGCAGGTCCGGTGAGTTTTTTATCTCCGTGCTGATTTTTGTGATACTTAACACTGACGGACGCTTTATGTTAATTGTTAGGCAGCGTCGGCCACGGGGCAGACTTAATAATCAACGGAATGCTTTATTCCTTTCTGTCTGAAAACCTGGGGAATTTAGATCCTGTTGCACTATTACTATGTTTGCTGTGTGTTTTTCTATTCTTTAGAGAACGTTGAAGCTCTGCACTTACCTGCATCTATCCGTATGATTTGCAGCCTACCTCCTCGACCGAACCCCTGGAATCTTACAAACAGCTGTCTTCCTGCTTAAACGGTATGTGGGCCCTCCCTTTCAGTATCCTAGACACGTAGTTAGGTATAAAGGCGAACTTTAGTTTCCGAGTCGGGTCGTCTTATCGACTTGGCTATGGAGAGAGGATGGCCTTTTAGCCTTTATTTGGTCCTGGAATAAAGTCGTGCAGGTGCTGCCTTAATAAACAGCCTTGCCGGCTA
Organism: Lissotriton vulgaris; assembly: GCF_964263255.1. NCBI lineage: Eukaryota > Metazoa > Chordata > Amphibia > Caudata > Salamandridae > Lissotriton > Lissotriton vulgaris. The sequence continues at coordinate 47,457 of NW_028254680.1, read as the reverse complement.
CTGAAGCTTGTGGTGTTTCTCGCTGAAACTAGTGTTACCACTTTTTTCCAAGCTTTCATGTTGCTGCGGTACTTCGCAGGAAGTCGTTATTGTTTTTACGGCGTGGATAAGGTGTCTGCCCAAAGAGAATATTTCATCGAGTAAGTTCTGTTATGGGTCTCTGCAGAATTTTTAGAGGCTCTGGAGGCTAGCCTCTAACTGAATTATCTAAAGAGCAGGGATGTCCTGAAATTCTGAGTGCAACTTTTCATGGAATTTTATGTTTTTTTATGTATCAGAAACCATTACGGACCTACCGGATGGATGCCAGTAACTGTTCCTTCGTGATTCGGCCGTTGGCTATGATCCTTGAAAAAACTCCCCCTGAGGCCGATTTTTAGACCCGGTATAGAGGTAACTTTAGAGGAAAGTCTCGAGAGATTGAGACAAAATCGGACAGAATGGGTCTGACCTTGAATCGTTTAGAATTTGCACCTCCGGAGAGAGGTCCGTAATTATTTTAATAGAAGCTATCTCTACCGCGACATTGGAGGTGTGGGGGGAGCAGAGACCTGGAAGGACCGATTGGTCAGGAAGGATGCGAACCATGCCAAGGTCTTGCCATTGACCCCGATCTACTCAAGCTAATATAGCAAAATTCTGTGGGAGACCGTATCGAAGGCCGCACTGAGGTCCAGCAGGATCAGTGCTGAGATTCTGCCCTCAACCATAGAAGACCGTGGCTGCTCTGTGACTGCCAGTAGCACCGATTCTGTGCTATGTTTAGGCTGAAAGCCGTTTTGTGACTGTTCAAGGATCTGATTAGCTTCTAAGTATTGTGTTAAGGTGTAGTTGACATGAAACTCCATAATTTTGGCAAGGTATGAGAGCAGAGATATTAGGCGGTAATTTTCTGGCAGAGACACACAGTGTTGTTTTTTTTAGCATCTGGGTGACCTTGGCATGCTTCCAAGACTTAGGAAACACTGCAGCTGATAGTGACCTGTTGATCAGCTCTCGGCCTTCCGAGAGGAGAATTTCCTAAAAAGGTCAGGTTTTAGTGGGTCCTCAGGGGAGCCTGACTTTACCTTGGCCAGAAGGATCTCCATATCTTTAGAGGACATGGGCAGAAGGTCCTGGAGGGAGTAGGGCATAACTGCCGGGGGGGGGGGGGGGGGGGTGTTCCTCTGATTAGCGGAAGAGGCCTTCTCCACATGGAATGTGCTATAAATGCGATCCACTTTGCTGATAAAGAATTTTGCAAGTGTCTCACATTGCAGGTTGGAGAATATCGCTTTATCAGCAGTATGTAGGGGTTTCACCAATTCCTTGATAATGAAAAAATTTGATTTGGTTGTATTGCTGCTGGTGGAAATTATTGCATGCATGATGACACATAACACAATCTCTGCTGTTAAATTCCTCTGCTACAAAAATAATGCTCAATTTTTTATGTTCTATCACTGATTCCAAGTTAAAATCCATTTCTGCATCTATAAAATGCCTGTTCACAAGAGCACAGTGCATCAACTGGCAAGTAAGTGGGCCCTCCTCCTACTGGGATTTCCTTTCTCAAATATTATTACATTACAGTACGTTGTGTCATCCATGGAATTTGTTACCAGGCCCTACTGTGTTTTTGTTTATTTACTGTCAAATGCCTTGAATTTTACTGCTTGCATTTGGAAGTGCCTGCTTTCAGCGAACCAGTATGTATTTATTGTTTCCAAATGCAAGCAGTAAAATTCAAGCCATTTTGCATGCAATGTAACATTCGTCACTCAGGCCATAAAGACAGGTCTCCCCACGAGCGGAGCTGCCGGCTACTGAATTATGTTTGTTTCAGGTCCCTTAGTTTCAAACAATGCAATTTGCAAAGAAACAGATAGCGGGCGGGACAACCAAACAACATCCTAATGCATCGCCGAGTGTTTCCCATTCTACACACCCGACCTGGTTTCAAAGTGCTGAAAGGTGTGAGTGAGTCAGCGTTCTGAAAGCTGGTCGGGTAATATATGCGCAACAGCGCATCGTTTATAATCGGGCAAAAATAAACGAATACATGTGCAAAACATTCTAATTTGAGGAAGAGGCGCTCGTGGACTACTTTCTCCTCCGAACGAAACATATTCATGGAGGATTTACACTGCACAGAGCCAAACAGAAGCATGGAGAGCAAGAGAGACACAATCAGACACTGATAGCAGAACCACAACCTGTGACATGATCACGTATTGCAGAAGCATGACAAATGCTAACGGATTTCACCCACAACCTCAAGGATATTACTCAAAAAAACACAACTGCAAATCAATGTTACATTAATTTCAAAATGTCTGCACGCCGATTCAGTCTCCAAACTCCAAAGTTTTGTAACACCGCCACTACCTAGTGAACAGAAACCAAAAACGTGTGTTTGGAATTCAGTTCATTATTTTGTCATGAGACAAATTGCATGAAAATGCTTTCGAGTGAACAGTAAAAACTTTCTAAAGTTATGAATGATGTGGTTGAAATACATTTCATTACATAAGACTTCCATGGAGTAAATGTGGACTTTTTAGCCAGCCAGTCTGTGTAGTTTTTAGCCATCTACTCTGTGTATGTTATGAGGAAAGAAAAAGAGGGGGTCATTAAATGTCAAATGTGTTCCCAGCGTATCAGGCAGCAATTCAATTAAAATGCTGCATCAACCTTCTCCAGACCCCTGGTACCGGCATCCATTAAAACAACTACCGCGCCACCTTTTTTCTTCACTTATGACAGAAAGGAATAAAGTTATTTTTCAAAAACTCACTAGATCCAATTAAAATGCTGCATCAACCTTTTCCAGACCCCTGGTACTGGCATCCATTAAAACAACTACAGCGCCACCTTTTTTCTTCACTTAAGACAGAAAGGAATAAAGTTATTTTTCAAAAACTCACTAGATCCACTTCCAAGTTTAGAAGAGGGGTTTGGGGGGCAGCCGAGCCGCGAGATCTGCCCCCGGGTAGTTTTGGGAGGGGAAAGGGGGGCGAGAGCGCCCATTTCGCCACGTTGGGCTGCCTGGGAGTAGCCCAAAGGCAGCCCAAATTGACAGTTCCAAGCCCAACTGCTATTTCAGGGGTTTACACGCTTGCCCAGCCACCATTTTAGGTACTGGTGACCTGGTGGCTGGGAGCGTGGCAGTTAGGTTTTTGCTTTGTTGGAGCGGGAATGGCTGAGCGGAGGGGGCAGGCAGTGGGAGCGGTTTATGGGGAGGGAGAATGGGTGAGGGGGGAGTTTTCTGTTGATGAAGGGGATGCAGGGGTTAATTTGGAGCGAGGATGAGGAGGCCGGGGAGAGCGGGGGTGGTTGGGGGGCGGGCGGAGAGGAGGCGGCGCGGGGGGCGCGCAGAGAGAGGGGCCCGGCACACCAGACGTACCTTTTCTTTTGCAGGGGGAAAGTCGGCGTGGGGCTGCGGAGTTGGTAAGGCTGGGGGAGGCCCGCCACGCCAAGCCGAAGGGAGGGCTGAGCCTCTTGCGGCATGCCTGGAGTCAGCAAGGGAGCACGTTGCGGCTGGCTCAAGAAGGCCCCAAGCGGGCTCGCCCGCCCCTCCACCCAAAGGGCCACAGCGGCTTGGGGAGCAACAGTGGATGTGGAGCACCGGCACAAAGGATTGTTGTGTATTAAGTGGGGTGCAGGAGGGAGTGTGGGCGGCCGGCAGGGTGCAGTCAGCGCCGCCGGCCGGCAGGAGTTATGTGTTTGGTGGGGTGCAGTTGGTGGATGACGGGGGCAGTTTGGACGAAGGGGAATTAAGGGATGGTGAGGGCGGCAGGGGGTCCAATAATGGTGTTAGTAGTTTTTTGCAGGTGTCACGGGGCCTGGGTGCAACGACGGACCGGACACAATCTTGGGAGAGGCCGGCATCGGATCGGAGAGGTGAAGAGCGGCAAGGGGACTCCTTGGCACCAGGTATGAGCGGGGTACGTATTGTCTCAGTTGAAGTGGGGGGGACGGCGGGGGAGGGGTTGGGGGATTGGTTGCGTAAAAGGAGGTATGTGGTGGATCGGGGTGTGGGGCCGGACAAGGCCACGCTGGCATCTGGTGCGAAGGGTTTGGAGGGGGATTGCAAGACGGGTGGGGGGCCTGGGGTGTCGGGACAGCCGGGTGCTGGCGGCTCAGGATGTGGCGGGTGGTGCCGCGAAGCCGGAGAGCAAGGAATTAAAGATTAAGCGGCTCCCCTATATGGGAGTCATGAAGCCTTCAGGGGCGCATTTGATGTTGTCCACTAAGGAAAAGATATGGAAGGGGGAATATGTGGAGTTGTTGAAATTGTTGCATCGCGAGGTACGGGCAAAAGAGGGTTCGAAGGAGGAAGAGTACGAGCTGCAGAAGAGGCCGAGGGTGCCTTTGACGATAGAAAATTGGACGGCGGCATTTTTGATTTTTGCAAGCGTTTATTGTGAGAAATTTCTGGCGCGTTCGGTGTCCTTGTTTAAATACATGGACGTCATTTGGAAGGTGCAGATCACAGGGCGAAGTGGGGTGAGTTGGATTGCGATCTAATGCAACAAACGATGGGTCTGGCGGGGCCGTGTAAGACCATATTCACGGCCAGTGGCTTACTGATCATATAGCTGCTCTTTCAGGGCCGATCCACCGGGGGAGGGGTGGGGCCGGGTTTAAAAACCAATCCGGATTGGTGGGTGCCTGTTGGGACTTCAATAAAGGGGCGTGCGCCAGGGAACATTGCCGTTTTAAGCAGAGTGTTCCGGTTGCAGCAAATATGGACACCCAGGGGTACGATGTTGGGGGTCCCCGGGCCAGCAACACGGGGGTCAGCAGAGCTCGGCCGGGAATGTGCGCGCGGAAAATGCACCCCTTAACTCCTCGGGCGGCGACCGAGGAGGTAAGAAGTCTGGGCCTAAGGGCTCGTACTCCGGTTAGGATGGATTGTTTGATAGCAGCCCTATGTAATTACCTGGATAAGAGGGCCGTAGATCGCTTGTAGACCGGGTTTCAGGAGGGGTTTTGGTTGGGCTACGAGGGGCCTTAGCAGAGGAGATGGGCGGACAATTTGCAGTCGGCCACGGGGCACCCGGAGGTGGTGCAGTGCAAATTGGAGGAGGTCAGCGAGGGCCGCATGGTGGGACCTTTTGAGGACTAGCCTTTGGAGGAATTGATGGTGTCCCCCATAGGGGTTGTGCCCAAGAAGGAGGCAGTTGCCAGTACTGCTCAAACAATTTTATCATAGACTCAAGAGGCTGAGTTAATGATTCTCAACTTTGAATGACCACTCTTTCAGTCAAATGTATCACAAAAGGAATTTTTTGTATAAATTTATTTTCATTTCTACTCGCAATTTTTTACATTTTTGAAATTGTTTTCTTATTTCTATGTGTCAACAAAAGACATTCACAATTAAGGTTTAAAGTTGCATTGAAAAAGAAGAAATGAAACTTAAGAAAAGGTTGTAAGTATGTGCAATTAGATGTGGCAGGGGGTTGTGTAGGCAAAACAGGGAAGGCCAACTACATATAATTCAAACGTTCTCTCTTCAAACGCACTGCACTTTACTCATCACACAAGCATTCTATACAGTACCAAATACGTACAAGTGGTGGGGGTAGGGGTTGGAAAAGTGTATGGAGGGATGTGTAAGAAGGAAAGAAAGGAACTGAATAAATTACTATCATTAATAAGGCCCCTGTTAGAATATATACAATTTGAGTGGGCCTAGAGAAACTGAAATCTCAAATCAGATTCTTGTCAAATTTCAACACTAATTCTATAAATCAAATGCACTACATGCAAACGTCCAGTTGCAGATCAATGAATCTAATGGCAAATAGTAATTAATAAAGTCATTACAATCCGAACAAGTGAAATATGTACAAGTGATTCGATGTGAAAAGGTCGACGCGTTTAATCTCCTCAGGACCGAAACAGAACTAATCTGAAAAACATAAAATTAACAAAAAAGGAGAGCTCAGTCAGGTCTCAACTCGCAAAAGTGACTCTCAACTTAACATTCAGCACAACACTCACTCACGTAGTACCTGTAGGGGTTTCTAGTAGGTTTCTTTAGTGGAAACAGTGGACAAAATAAAATGAATCTGTAAGTTGCTGGTCCCAAGTTTATATGGTATAACTGTCCCAAAAATGTCAGGTCAACTTACTAGGGTCTGTTCATGTATGCTCCTAGAACAATGGCGTCCATATGCCGGTCTCAGTGAATGAGGAACAAAGCATCCAGTCTTGTTTTTCTGGAAAAACAGAACGAGAGAGGGAGAGCTCAATAAAAGATGTTGCTCTCTTGTGGACGCTTACTACAGTCTCCGAGGTTTTTAAATCATTAAACAGTACAAACGGATGTTGGGCGTCTCCGTGTATGTCACTGAGTAATTTGCCGGAGGTATGGTTACGAGTTGTCAGTCTCAACAAACTCGAGTTTTTTAAGAAAGTAAATCCGCCACATCGGGTGATCTAGTGCGCGGAGTTGGTTGTGAACGCCTATACGGGGGACCGAGTTCTCTCTGAGCTCTTACTGTTATTTTAGTCTTAATCCCACGAAACACTTCTGGCAGTCTCCTTTGGCGCCGTGCTAATGCGTCATAGAACCGGTGCTTAATAGTGCCGTGGTCGATATCCCGTGGGATGATGGGATTAGTAGTTTTCAATTGTTAAAGCTTACTCGGATATTTATTTAAAGGTTATGTTTGAACTGAGCACTTCACAAAAGGATTTTAGAATTGTTGAAGCTTACTCGGATATTTATATTAGGGTAATATGTCAAAAAAAGGATTCGTGGATTATTTTTTAATGACGATTGGAGCCTCGTGCTGCTCAAATCAATGAATGTTTAATTTAACAAAAGCAAAAATGCGTTGTTACTCGGTAATTAATAGCACAGTTGTCGGAGTCCCGTAGGATGATAGGATACGTGGTTTTTAACATTATTGAATCTAGCTCAAATGTATCCATTGAGTTTATGTTTAAACCGAGGGAGTCGAAAAAAAAATGTGTTCGTGGGTTATTCTTTGACGATGAGTGCTCAATTCAATAAAAGCTTAAATTGACAGAAGCAAATAATGCGGTGTCGCTTTGAAGTTTGTCAAAGATTGTATGTATCAAAAAAATAACATAGTAACAAGCAAGGAGAAAATTCGAAGTGGCTTTTATGGTTGGAATAGTGAAGTCGCTTTATTTACAATGGAGCATGTAGGTATGGCATTCAGGCCTACAGATTGTAGAGTTCTGACATTTCATTAAGTCCATTAGTTGCAGAATTAAATTTGAGTATCAACATAGCTTCTCTCTGTTTTAGTTTTGCTTCCAGGTCGCCACCTCTTTTGTCAGGGTCAATTTTAGAGATGACCGTCCATTTCAAGTCGGTGTCATTATGTCCTTTGTCTAACCAATGTTGTACTAATGGTGCTGTGAGTACCTTCTTTTTTATTCTTGATTTATGTTGTGAGATCCTTTGTCGTACCTCTTGATTTGTTTTTCCGATATATAGTTGGTTGCACGGACACATTATCCCGTAAACCACATTGCGGGTTTTACAGTTAGTGAAACTGTCATGTTTCCAAAAGATTCCGTCATGTTTAAATAGTGATCCTTCCATTGTTGATGGACAGTTGACACATGTCCCACATTTATGGTGTCCTTTAATAGGTGGTAAACCTACATAATCTCTCAATGTCGGATTTTGTGCTTTTGGTACTGTAGCCCGAACTATCTGATTGGCAATACTCTTATCTTTTTTAAAAGCAAACAGAGGTTCTTTGCTGAATTGAGGGTCCAGTTCCTTCAGTAAATGCCAATTTTGATGGATGGTCTTTTTTAGCCAGTTTGATGAAGGACAGTAGGTAGAGACACAGACAATTCTTGACTGTTTTTCTTGTTCTCTCTTTCTTAGCAATTCTTCCCGTGGAGTCCACCAGGCCCTTTTCTGTGCTTGTTTCAAAAGTTTAGAAGGATATCCTCTTTGTAGTAGTCTTTCTCTCAGTACGTTGGCGTGTTCTGTATATTCTTCTATGAATGTACAATTTCTCCTAATTCGGAGGAATTGACCCACTGGTAGATTCTGTTTAACGCTTCTCGGGTGGTTACTTGAGAAGTGGAGCGCTTTATTTCTATCAGATTTTTTCCGGTATAAAGTTGTCACCAATTGGCCATTTGTACAGTACACTTCTACATCCAAGAAGGTAAGTCTGGTTTTAGAGGACTGAATGCTAAATTGAATGTCTCTGGTTCTATTATTTAGCCATCCATGGAAGTTGCCAAGTTGCTCTTCATTTCCTGTCCAGGTCAAAAAGATGCCATCTATGAACCGGATCCATCCTCCGATCCATTCTTTGTAAGGGTTGTTATTGTATACGAAAGTCTCTTTGTACTGGCTCATAAATAGTACGGCTAACTCAGGAGCGAAGGGGCAGCCCATCGCCACTCCCTTGATTTGGAAGAAGAAATCCTCTTTGAACTTGAAGTAATTCCTAGTAAATTGCGAGTAGAAATGAAAATAAATTTATACAAAAATTCCTTTTGTGATACATTTGACTGAAAGAGTGGTCATTCAAAGTTGAGAATCATTAACTCAGCCTCTTGAGTCTATGATAAAAGTGTTTGAGCAGTACTGGCAACTGTTACTGTTACTGTTACTGTACAAATGGCCAATTGGTGACAACTTTATACCGGAAAAAATCTGATAGAAATAAAGCGCTCCACTTCTCAAGTAACCACCCGAGAAGCCTTAAACAGAATCTACCGGTGGGTCAATTCCTCCGAATTAGGAGAAATTGTACATTCAAAGAAGAATATACAGATCATGCCAACGTACTGAGAGAAAGACTACTACAAAGAGGATAACCTTCTAAACTTTTTAAACAAGCACAGAAAAGGGCCTGTTGGACTCCACGGGAAGAATTGCTAAGAAAGAGAGAACGAGAAAAACAGTCAAGAATTGTCTGTGTCTCTACCTACTGTCCTTCATCAAACTAGCTAAAAAAGACCATCCATCAAAATTGGCATTTACTGAAGGACCTGGACCCTCAATTCAGCAAAGAACCTCTGTTTGCTTTTAAAAAAGATAAGAGCATTGCCAATCAGATAGTTCGGGCTACAGTACCAAAAGCGCAAAATCCGACATTGAGAGATTATGTAGGTTTACCACCTATTAAAGGACACCATAAATGTGGGACATGTGTCCACTGCCCATCAACAATGGAAGGATCACTATTTAAACATGACGGAATATTTTGGAAACATGACAGTTTCACTAACTGTAAAACCCGCAATGTGGTTTACGGGATAATGTGTCCGTGCAACCAACTATACATCGGAAAAACAAATCAAGAGGTACAACAAAGGATCTCACAACATAAATCAAGAATAAAAAAGAAGGTACTCACAGCACCATTAGTACAACATTGGTTAGACAAAGGACATAATGACACCGACTTGAAATGGACGGTCATCTCTAAAATTGACCCTGACAAAAGAGGTGGCGACCTGGAAGCAAAACTAAAACAGAGAGAAGCTATGTTGATACTCAAATTTAATTCTGCAACTAATGGACTTAATGAAATGTCAGAACTCTACAATCTGTAGGCCTGAATGCCATACCTACATGCTCCATTGTAAATAAAGCGACTTCACTATTCCAACCAAAAAAGCCACTTCGAATTTTCTCCTTGCTTGTTACTATGTTATTTTTTTGATACATACAATCTTTGACCAACTTCAAAGCGACACCGCATTATTTCCTTCTGTCAATTTAAGCTTTTATTGAATTGAGCACTCATCGTCAAAGAATAACCCACGAACACATTTTTTTTCCGACTCCCTCGGTTTAAACATAAACTCAATGGATACATCCGAGCTAGATTCAACAATGTTAAAAACCACGTATCCTATCATCCTACGGGACTCCGACAACTGTGTTATTAATTACCGAGTAACAACGCATTTTTGCTTTTGTTAAATTAAACATTCATTGATTTGAGCAGCACGAGGCTCCAATCGTCATTAAAAAATAATCCACAAATCCTTTTTTTGACATATTACCCTAAGATAAATATCCGAGTAAGCTTCAACAATTCTAAAATCCTTTTGTGAAGTACTCAGTTCAAACATAACCTTAAAATAAATATCCGAGTAAGCTTTAACAATTAAAAACTACGAATCCCATCATCCCACAGGATATCGACTGCGGCACTATTAAGCACCGGTTCTATGACGCATTAGCAAGGCGCCAAAGGAGACTGCCAGAAGTGTTTCGTGGGATTAAGACTAAAGTAACGGTAAGAGCTCAGAGACAACTCGGTCCCCCGTATAGGCGTTCACAACCAACTCCGCGCACTAGATCACCCGATGTGGCGGATTTACTTTCCTAAAAAACCCGAGTTTGTCGAGACTGACAACTCGTAACCATACCTCCGGCAAATTACTCAGTGACATACACGGAGACGCCCAACATCCGTTTGTACTGTTTAATGATTTAAAAACCTCGGAGACTGTAGTAAGCGTCCACAAGAGAGCAACATCTTTTATTGAGCTCTCCCTCTCTCGTTCTGTTTTTCCAGAAAAACAAGACTGGATGCTTTGTTCCTCATTCACTGAGACCGGCATATGGACGCCATTGTTCTAGGAGCATACATGAACAGACCCTAGTAAGTTGACCTGACATTTTTGGGACAGTTATACCATATATACTTGGGACCAGCAACTTACAGATTCATTTTATTTTGTCCACAGTTTCCACTAAAGAAACCTACTAGAAACCCCTATAGGTACTACGTGAGTGAGTGTTGTGCTGAATGTTAAGTTGAGAGTCACTTTTGCGAGTTGAGACCTGACTGAGCTCTCCTTTTTTGTTAATTTTATGTTTTTCAGATTAGTTCTGTTTTGGTCCTGAGGAGAATCCCACAGATTAATGGGATTCGAAACGCGTCGACCTTTTCACATCGAATCACTTGTACATATTTCACTTGTTCAGATTGTAATTACTTTATTAATTACTCTTTGCCATTAGATTCATTGATCTGCAACTGGACGTTTGCATGTAGTGCATTTGATTTATAGAATTAGTGTTGAAATTTGACAAGAATCTGATTTGAGATTTCAGTTTCTCTAGGCCCACTCAAATTGTATATATTCTAACAGGGGCCATATTAATGATAGTAATTTATTCAGTTCCTTTCTTTCCTTCTTACACATCTCTCCATACACTTTTCCAACCCCTACCCCCACCACTTGTACGTATTTGGTACTGTATAGAATGCTTGTGTGATGAGTAAAGTGCAGTGCGTTTGAAGAGAGAACGTTTGAATTATATGTAGTTGGCCTTCCCTGTTTTGCCTACACAACCCCCTGCCACATCTAATTGCACATACTTACAACCTTTTCTTAAGTTTCATTTCTTCTTTTTCAATGCAACTCTAAACCTTAATTGTGAATGTCTTTTGTTGACACATAGAAAAAAGAAAACAATTTCAAAAATTTAAAAAATTGCGAGTAGAAATGAAAATAAATTTATGCAAAAAATTCCTTTTGTGATACATTTGACTGAAAGAGTGGTCATTCAAAGTTGAGAATCATTAACTCAGCCTCTTGAGTCTATGATAAAAGTGTTTGAGCAGTACTGGGAAGGCTGGTTCCTTCCTGCTGGGGGTTAGCGCGCTAGCGCTTGTTCCGCCACTCGCCTACTTAAGGTGAGCTTTTACTCGGGGTCAGCCTGGAGAAGGTGACCACCGCGTTTTGCTCAGAGCAATTTATCGAACTGCGCTGCGCTGTGGCTCGCGCTCGCACTTTTAAAATAACCTTTCTTGTATTTTTGTTTACCTGTGTTAGTTTGCCCCTGTTTTTATCTGCGTCATTGCTGCGACCCCCCCTGGCCCTCACAGCACTGTAAAACAAAGTAAAGCACCGCTACTTAGCGGGTCCGGGCTCCCGGGTTCCTCGAGTCACGTGATTACTTCGTGACGACGCCATCTTGGGAAGGCTGGTTCCTTCCTGCTGGGGGTTAGCGCGCTAGCGCTTGTTCCGCCACTCGCCTACTTAAGGTGAGCTTTTACTCGGGGTCAGCCTGGAGAAGGTGACCACCGCGTTTTGCTCAGAGCAATTTATCGAACTGCGCTGCGCTGTGGCTCGCGCTCGCACTTTTAAAATAACCTTTCTTGTATTTTTGTTTACCTGTGTTAGTTTGCCCCTGTTTTTATCTGCGTCATTGCTGCGACCCCCCCTGGCCCTCACAGCACTGTAAAACAAAGTAAAGCACCGCTACTTAGCGGGTCCGGGCTCCCGGGTTCCTCGAGTCACGTGATTACTTCGTGACGACGCCATCTTGGGAAGGCTGGTTCCTTCCTGCTGGGGGTTAGCGCGCTAGCGCTTGTTCCGCCACTCGCCTACTTAAGGTGAGCTTTTACTCGGGGTCAGCCTGGAGAAGGTGACCACCGCGTTTTGCTCAGAGCAATTTATCGAACTGCGCTGCGCTGTGGCTCGCGCTCGCACTTTTAAAATAACCTTTCTTGTATTTTTGTTTACCTGTGTTAGTTTGCCCCTGTTTTTATCTGCGTCATTGCTGCGACCCCCCCTGGCCCTCACAGCACTGTAAAACAAAGTAAAGCACCGCTACTTAGCGGGTCCGGGCTCCCGGGTTCCTCGAGTCACGTGATTACTTCGTGATGACGCCATCTTGGGAAGGCTGGTTCCTTCCTGCTGGGGGTTAGCGCGCTAGCGCTTGTTCTGCCACTCGCCTACTTAATGCTCGCTTCTGACGTAGCGGTCTAGCGCAGCGGTCGCGCCTTCGCTACGCCTGAGTCTCGCCAGAGTCCTGCCCGTCTGCGCCCGTCAGCGCTAAGGCAGGGCTAGGGCAGGGGACTCTGGACTTCTCAGGATGATATCTGCTGAGAACCTGCGTTCATTGCGACATCAGGTACGAGATTGCTGTTATGGCTCCTTGGATCCTCTTAGTGGTCCTTATCAATGCCCCACTTGCACTTTTAACCTGCCTATGCCTTTGTGCATCAACAGTCTTCAGTCGAAGCCCTCGGCTATTAATCTATCTGCCGATACCATGGGCATAGTTAATCAATCCACTCTTAAAGTTATGCACTTGAATGTTAGATCACTGCCCTGTCACTCCCAAGAAGTCTGTTCCTTGATTTCCGATGACAATCCGGACATCTTCTTTTTTACGGAAACTTGGTTACATGACCAATCCATGGCGGTCATTAATCTAGCACTTCCTGCGGGTTATATTATGCACTCCCTTCCTCGCAAGGCCAGAGGTGGAGGTATTGCAGTGGCGGTAAAAACCTGTTATCCCTGCATCTGGAAACCTGTCACCATAGCTGGTTGCGAGAGTGCTCTTTTTAACATTTCAGTGAATCCCCATTTCACCTTCACGGGAATTCTAATCTATAGACCACCTGGGCCTGACGCCGCTTTTCGTCAAAGCCTTCCAGAGGTGATTTCCTCCCTAGCTCTAAAAACTGCCAATTTCACGATTATCGGTGACCTCAACTTGCATATGGATGCTCCTCTTTCAAACTCGATCCAGAGCTTGATGGCTGATTTAGAGGCGTTCCAACTGACCCAATTGGTGCAATTTCCAACTCATACTGGCGGCCATCTATTAGATCCCGTTCTGACGAACCTTTCTACGAATATTTCAATACTCCATCCCAGACCCATGGCATGGACTGACCATTATCTTATTGAATTTCGTATCACTACTTCTTTTTCTCTGCCAAAGAATGATTCTTCTGTCAGTCTTAGACGCCCCTGGAGAAACTTAAATTTAGAGCATTTCCATCAGCTCCTGCTGAAATTTCATCCCTCGCCCCCCACTGAAGTTTCCAGCGGCTACCACAGTTTTTGTGAGTGGTTAAACCACTCATTAGATTTACTTATCCCGGCCAAGTGGAGCAAGACTAGATCTCGTCCTTCCAACCCTTGGTACAATGATTCTCTTAAAGCACTTAAAATCTCCTGTAAAAAGGCAGAACGCGCATGGCGTAAAACCTATGATACTGACCTCAAGGCAGCCTATAGGGCTTGCACTAGAGTGTATCATCGGGCCATATGCACGGCCAGGGCTGCGTTTTACTCCCTGGAGATAAAGAACAGTACCAACCCCACCAAGGTTATTTTCAGGGTATGTAAGGACCTTACTAGTAAAAGGATTGATACTGCCGCTCTCCAACCTTCTATGACACACTGTGAGGACTTAGCCTCATTTTTTGTTGAAAAGGTGGAGGCTATTTACAAGTCATTCGCTCAGCTTCCTATTGTGGAGACTAGCTCTACGTCACTGGTCCATAAACCATTACTGGTCATTCCTAGCCCGACCTTGGATGAATTCACTGCCCTGACAACTAAAGTTAAATCCGGCTCCCCGGACGATCCCATGAGACCCAATCAATTTCGGGAATTTGCTGAAGGCTGCTATCCGGCTCTACATGGTCTCATTAACTTATCCTTCAGCACGGGTAGTGTTCCTAAAGCTTGGAAACAGGCGACGGTTATTCCAATTCTTAAAAAACCCACCCTCGATCCTACCAAGCCTGAACACTACCGCCCTATATCCCTTCTTCCTTGGCCAGCTAAATTGGCAGAAGCTCACGCTAATGCTATTTTATCTTCTCATTTGCAGGAAGCTAATATATTGGATAATTCCCAAAATGGGTTTCGTGCAGGCCAAAGCACAGAAACTGCCCTTCTGGCTGTGGTGGAACACATCAGGCATGCGTTGGATCTGGGTCAGACGGCGGCACTGATCCTTTTGGATCTCAGTGCCGCATTCGACACTGTGTCCCACCAGATTCTGTTACATCGCCTGAAGGAAGCCGGAGTTGGAGAGGTGGCACTCGAGTGGTTTCGCTCCTTTCTTAAGGATCGTGCCTTTAAGGTTTCCACTCCCCCTTTTGTTTCTGCCTCTCGCTCCATACTCCAGGGTGTCCCCCAAGGGTCGGCCCTAAGCCCTACCTTGTTCAACTTATATGTCCAGCCATTAGCGGAGGTAGCCCATAGCTTTGGTCTCTCCTTAGTGTCATACGCCGATGACACGCAGCTGGCGGTGGCACTTAATGGCGACTCCAATATGGATGCCCCCACCTTTCAGTCAGCCCTAAAAGCTGTGGCAGGCTGGCTGGCGAACAATCGGCTTCAACTTAATGCCTCTAAGACCGAGGTCATTATTTTTGGTAGGGAAAGTGAATTATGGGGAGATCAGTGGTGGCCTTCTGATCTTGGCCCTGTCCCCTCCCCTGTGACAGAGGTTAGAAACCTCGGGGTGTGGTTTGACAATAAGCTTTCTTTCACTTCCCACACAAAGCGTGTGGCCGGTACTTGCTTTGGTACTCTGCAGTGTCTCCGTCCAATCTTCAAGTTCTTCGATGCGGAGACTAGACAGATTATTGTTCAAGCCCTGGTTCTTACCAGATTGGACTATGCTAGTTCCCTGTTTTTGGGCCTAAACCAGGCTGAGTTGTCTCGCCTTCAGAGGGTCCAGAATGCGGCGGCTAGAATGCTGGTTGGCCTTCCAAAGTTTGTTTCGGCACGTCAGACCATTCAGGATCTCCATTGGCTGCCGGTGGGGCAGAGAATTAAGTTTAAAGCTCTTTGCTTAACCTTTAAAATTCTCAAAACAGCCTCCCCTCCTATCCTTGCACAGACCATCCAGCACTATGTCCCTGCCAGAGCTCTTCGCTCTGCCGGATCCAATCTGGCTATGGTGCCACGTTTTAAAAAATCTAGGATGGGCGGCCGTTCTTTTTCAGTGATGGCAGCATCCCTTTGGAACTCTCTGCCTGCTCCATTGCGATCCATTCCTGAGTTGCTTTCTTTCAGGAAGGCACTTAAAACTTTCCTTTTTGTCACAATTTAGGCCTCTCTTCCCCCATTGTTTATCCTCTCCTTTATTTCTTTCTGTCGTGTTGTGTTATTATTCTCCAAGCGCCGGGACGCCACTTTGCTGCGGCATCCGTGCGCTATAAAAAAAAAAAAAAAAAAAAAAAACTAAAACTGTTTTGTTTCATATAGATGTGGCGTAGCCTTACTGCGCTTAAGCCAAACCCGTTTTTGTTCTCAAGCAAGAAGGAGGCAGGGCAGTTTCGCCTTATCCAACACTTGTCATGGCCGGAGGGTGGTTCGGTTAACGACTACATTGATGAGCGGGAAACCACGGTGTCTTACTCCTCGGCGGAGGAGGCCATGGCCTTGGTGGTGGCAGCGGGCGCTAGCGCGCAGATGGCTAAGCGCAACATCAAGTCGGCTTTCCGGCTGCTTCTGGTTCACCCAGACGACTGGTGCCTACTGGGGATCCAGTTTAACGGCCGCTGGTATGTGGACAAGGGCAGGCATTGTAGATGGGCTGCTCGATGTCCTGCGTGCTTTTTGAATGTTTTAGTATGTTCCTGCAATGTTTTTTTACAGACGAGTCACCAAGGAGTTACGCACTACCTGGATGACTTTTTCTTGGTCGGGGTCCCTGACTCCACTGACTGCCAGGTGGTGCTGGAAAGGTTTCAGGAGATCATGGAGGACCTTGGGGTGCCATTGGTGCCAGAAAAGACAGTGGGGCCAGGCACGGCGCTGTCAATTTTGGGTATTGTGCTAGACTCAGTGTCGATGGAGGCACGGTTGCCAACGGGGAAGAAGTAGCAGATGTTGGGGCTGCTGGAGGTCATGGTGGCGAAACACAAAGTGACAGTGTTGGAAATTCAGGTGCTGTTGGGCCACCTTAACTTTGCATGTAGAGTAGTCTTCGTTGGGAGGACATTCTGCCGGAGGTTGGGCCGAGCCTTTCCCGGGTCAGAGGGCCCTGCATCACCACGTGTGGTTGTCGGCCGGCGTTTCCAAGGATTTGCAGTTGTGGCAATTCTTTCTGCGGCATTTCAATGGGGTCCCCATGCAAAGAGCGGAGGACATGGTGTGGGATGTCCACATTTTTTCTGATGCGGCGGGCAGCGACGGTTTCGGGCTCTATTGGAACAGGAAGTGGTGCACAGAGCGGTGGCCCCCTGATTGGTTGGGGGGGAGGAGCATAGCATTCCTGGAACTCTTCCCTTTGGGGGGAATGCTGGCCCACAGATGGGTTACTTTCAAAGTGGACAACATGGCGGTGGTCCAGGTGGTCAATCGCTAGTCTGCCAGGGATGAGCAAGTATTGAAGCTGCTGCGAGTGTTTGTTTTGGGCTGCCTGCGGCACAACATTGCATTTCATGCGGTGCATGCCCCTGGAATTAACAATGACATTGCGGATGCTTTGTCTCATTCGCAGTGGGAGAGATTCCTTGGGTTAGCTGAGGACGCGGAGCGGGACCCAACGCCGATGCCGCCACACATGTGGTACATAGGCAACACAGGATGTTGCAGCTGGTTCTAGGATCCTTGGCGGAGTCAACGAAAACAACGTATGTGGCTGCATGGTGGGAGTTTATGGCATTGGGGCACGTTGGAGGCCCCCGGGGTTGGAAAGACAGGAGGATGTAATGCAATTTATATTGACCATGATCGGCAAGGGTCTATCGCGGGTTACCATAGCGGGCAAGTTGGTGGGGATTGCCTTCATGGGCAAGCTGTTGTGGGGATACGCCCCATCTGCAGGGGAGCTTGGGTCTCGGATGCTGGAGGGTTGGGCCCGGGAATGCGGGCGGGGGCGGTTCGGCGGCCTCTGTCTGAAGATATGTTGAAGAAGGTTGTGGGGGTTTTGCATTTCGTTTGTAGGGATGGAATGGAAGCTTGCCTGTTTGCTACCTTGATGGCATGGATGTTTGAGGGGGCTTTCAGGGTGTCGGAGCTGCTGGGTTCGATGTCTGGTCAGGGGTTGAGGTGGACGGAAGTGCAGTTGCGGCGGGAGGAGCTGCGACTGTGGTTGCGTAAGTCCAAGACGGTTCAAAGGAGCGTCGCTGCGTGGGTAGTGTTGCGGAAAGCGGAGAAGAGGGCCGTGTGCCCGGTGCGATGGGGTTGGAGATGGGAGGGGGGAGTGATGGCAGAGGGGCTTGTGTTTCAACATGCGGATGGGAGAGAGGCGACGAGTTCCCAGCTGTTAGCTGTGTTGCGGAAAGCCTTGGGCAAGGTGGGGGTGGACGGGAGACATTATGGCTCTCGTTCCGTATTGGGGCGGCGTTGGAGGTGCACAGAAGGGGGTGCGGGCAGGGGGACATCATGCATCTGGGAAGGTGGTCCTCCAATTATTACCAGCGGTATGTGTGCAGCGAAGAGATGCTCTGAACGTGCGGTGCTTCTGTGACCTATGTATTTACATTTGTTTCTCGTTTCAGGTTCTGTGGCGGGTCCCCTAGCCCGGGACATGTTGATATGGATTGTGGGGCATTCGTTTGTGAAGAGGGCCAAGTTACAAGTGCAGGATAGTTATTTTGGTGAAAACCTGGGGTTCAATCCTGTATTGTTTAAAGTTGTATGGTTGGGGAGAGGGGGCGTAAGATGGAGGAAGCTGATAACGACACTGAACGGTCTGGTGACGGGGGGACGGTGCCCCGACGTGTTGGTTCTCCACTTGGGGGAGAACGATATGGTGCAGGAGACAGTGTTTGTTTTGATGCGGGCTTTGCGGAGGGTTTTGGCGGAGTTGCGGAGGACATGGTCGGGGTGTACGGTGGTTAGGACCGAGCTCGTACAAAGGAGAGTTTGGAGGGGTGCGGTGAAGCCGCAGACTGTGGACAAGGCGCGTCGCAAGATTAATGTGGAGATGGTTCGTTTCTGTAGACATCTGGGTTTTTCTCGTATTTGGCATAAGGATATTAAGCATGACGCGCCAGAGTTGTTCAGGGGCGATGGGGTTCACCTTTCCCGCATGGGGATGGACCTGTATTTGTTAGAACTCAGGGAAGTTTTGGCCAGGTTGTTGGGGGTACGCTGAGAGTAGGGGCCTGTGGGAGTTGGGATTTTCTGTGGAGGGGAGGGGGGCAGGAAAAGGGGGAGGCGGTGTATTCACCTACCCTTCCACCTTTTCCTGGGTGGCGGAGTTGTTTTGAATGTTGGCCAAGTTTGGCTGGAGTTCGGTACTTTATCGCTAAGTTTGGGGAGTTGGGGAACGGGAGCAGGGAAAGGGTAAGCAGTTTGGAAGTTACATTAGAGGGTCGTTAATTACAGTTGCAAGAAGGCAAATAGGACTGTAGGTCTTGGGAGGTTTGGAGTTATGATGTAGGTGAGAAAATTGTGTATTATGGAATGTATTTGAAGTTATATATTTGTATATTGCAGGGTGGGGGATTTTTATTATGTGGGGATCATAGGGGTGGGGGGAGGAAAAGTAAAGAGGTTCAGGCAACTTGATGTTTAGAGAGGTTTTAGTTTTGTAAGGCGGTTGCCAGTGTTAATAAGTGTGATGTGCACCTGTTTCAATAAAGCGGCCTTTTACACACACAAATGGTGGTCGGTGTGCTTGCCCCCCTATATCCCTCCCAAATCAGTTATGCATCAATGATTTAAAGTAGCGTCCAATCCACTGCTCTACTCCGGATCGCTGTTCGACTCAAGTCTGCCTGGTGGCCCCAGCAGAATCAGGTGGGGTTGTTGTGGTTTCTGTCTTAGACTCTGTGTCGCTAGCCGAGAAGGAGGGAGGGAGACACACAGACAGGCTTGCCGATCAGTCCAGCAGTGGAAAAAATCTGACAACTGCGTCACTCAGCCAACCAGACGCTGCTTCCTTGCTGAGAGCAGCTTCAGGATTGGCTTGAGAGGGAAAACTCACTGCTCATTAAGTGACTAGGGGTCTGTGGTTTTAAGCAACCCCTAGTCACTAATGTGCATACAGAGAAGCCTGTACTGTGCATGTCGCGCTGGCCAGAGAAAGGCAGCCGGCCAACCTGACATGCGCACTTGTGGTTAAGGTGCCCAGTGCTTATTGCCATTTGTGTCTGTCACAGTCTGTGTGAATTTAACTTAAGCCCCACTCCCTTCAGAAACGCTGTGCAGCTAAAGGCTGACTCGTAAATCCGATGTATATAATGACAATTTTATTGATGTAATCAACTGAACTGCAAGTAAGGCTCCATGTTTTCAGTTTTTACGGATGCTTACAGATAAATACAGACAGAAAACATTGATTTTCTTGTCTGTATTTATTTTTAAATGTGGATAAAAACCGAAATTGGGTTGTTTTTTGAGTAATTCTTAATACTGTCTCCCATGACTGCCAGGTCAATAGATGTGTGGATTGAAAGATAAGGGGGTTAAATAAAAAAGGAATTTTAGTAAAGAGGCTTTAACAGCAGTAGATATGCACAAGGTTGATAGTGAAGCGTGTATGTTTTCATATAAGTGCATTTAACTTCAGCGGTTGTTCACAGCACTGAAACTGGCTGGCAGACATTCAAGCATGAGTGCATATTTACTGGTTAAATAAATGTGGAAATATACTCATATCAGATTAATTTTTTCACAAAACCGAAAAAAAATATAGATAAATACAGA
Source organism: Lissotriton vulgaris (assembly GCF_964263255.1). Lineage (NCBI taxonomy): Eukaryota > Metazoa > Chordata > Amphibia > Caudata > Salamandridae > Lissotriton > Lissotriton vulgaris. The sequence goes on along the minus strand of NW_028254680.1, from coordinate 27,069 downwards.
TAAAATTAGCGAAAAATGAATATGGATAAATGTAGAAGGAAATGTCAACAAAATAAATACCATAAAACCGGGAGCCCTAGTTACAAGGGGGCCAACGGGGAAAAATATGAGGGGAGTAATGCACCAATGTGGTAAAACAGAAAGAGCCCCTGCTACTAACTCTCAAACAAAAATCTATTACTGAGTGAAGATAAAGGGTAAAACTTCTATGTCTCTAAAGCAAGAGAAAAACAAAGAGGTCTTCTTTTCCTATAATTTGCATTTCTGGATCTCCTAGGCTGAACTGTGCCTTCTATGTACAAACTTTAAGTTTATACCCCGGAGTACAGATTCTTTTTTCCACAGAAAAACCAAAATATTTACCATTCAGCTGTGTAGTTAGAGACCCATCTCCACCCCGTTTGGGAACACTGAATGAAAGAGAAACAAAAACTATGGTTAAGCTTACTTCTAGGGCCATCGAGCGGCATATAATCACCTATGGGGGTTTGCCACAGCCTTCCTGGACTGTGGTGGGATGTATGTCATTTTGTGGGGGCGTCCACCAGTCCTCTGACCAGGCGTCTCACTCATCCCCAAATATCTTCCTTTTCTGCTACTGCACTACACTCAATCATGCCAAGATATCTCCTCTTGTTCCTCTCCTACACTTGGTCTTCATTCCACTTGCTCTCCTTCAAGTTCTGTTTGTCTTTTTTCTGCTTGTTACTTTAGCTGTCTTTCCTCCTTCTTCCTGGTCATCCCCTCCTTTTCTGTTCGAAGCTCCTCCCTTCTCCAGCCGAAATGAGCCCTTCTTCAGTTTCTCCCCTTCTCTGTGTTTTTTTCTCCATCCACCGCCTTCTGACTACTGATTTACTTGTCACCTCTTGACTCGAGGAACAGTGTTGAAGGACTGCGGGCATTCTTACTAGGTGAGGTTTTTTTCACTTGCCCTTGTCAATCCTCACAATATGCAAAAAATGTAGTAAGGAACTCTGGGTAGTACCCAAGTGTTAGGTGGAGACCAACTGCTTTATATGGAACACTACAACGCCATTGACACAACAGCATTGGGGTAAATCTAGCACCACACAAGGCCATTTACAGGTACGGCAACACACTTGCATGGAAAATATTAGAGGGAGGAACTTAGTATAACACCTCATACGAAATAATGTAAAGTAATGGTAAATTAATTAAATTATTAATTGATTTAGTCTTATGAGGACTATCTATCTACATAAATATATATACCTTTATATATATATTCCTATACATATATGAATTTTGCTGCACGATGCACATATGAAAATTTTTATTCATTGAAAAATCAAAAAGGAAGCTTTTTCAACCCTACTGAGTTGTGCTGATTGCTGCATTAGCTGTGAGTCTGACGCACTTGGGAAGTGGCTTCCCTACCAAGTACCTGAAACCTCAAAATATATATATGTGTGTGTGTGTGTGTGTGTGTGTGTGTGTGAGTGTGTGTGTATATATATATATATATATATATATATATGTATATATATATATATATATATATATATATATATATATATATATATATATATATATATATATATATGTATATATGTATATATATGTATATATATATATATCCACACAGAACCTCCAGCAAGCAGAAGGAAGGGGCCACACGCAGGGAATCCAGGGAAAATCTTAAATTGGAAGGCAGTTTGGCATAATGCATTTCGACTTGAATGTCTTCCTCAGATGCCGCTGCTACACTGAAAATGATTCGTGCTGCCGTTTTCAAATGTCTCTGCAGTCCTCCCTTATTTGGAAAGGCACACCTCCCCAACCATGTGATCGCTCACCTGATGTAGTTCTGTTAGTCCTACATCTCCCAGAAAGCATCTTCTCTGGGTAAGTAATGCGTGGGGAATTGTAAATATGAAATCCATGTGGCTTCCGTGTGTTGCAGATCCCGGCGTGCTGAACTCAGTGCAATATTTGTCCTCAGACCTCCCTGGGTCCCCGCAGACGTTCCACCCTCCCAGGCACAAATCCGCCAGGACGTGAGCTGGTTTACTAGACCGGAACTCCTCATGCAGTCATGAGCTGCCTGATGACAGCGTCCCTTGCTGGACCCATACTCGGGAGGTGGGCTTGGTGCAATCCAATACCTTGGGAAACGAAACACTGCTTGCGCAGACACCAGTTGCAGCACCAGCCAACTTGACAGAACGAGGGCCCCTTAGCGCGTCTCTGGTTGACGCGAAAATATCCACACAGAACCTCCAGCAAGCAGAAGGAAGGGGCCACACGCAGGGAATCCAGGGAAAATCTTTAATTGGAAGGCAGTTTGGCATAATGCATTTCGACTTGAATGTCTTCCTCAGATGCCGCTGCTACACTGAAAATGATTCGTGCTGCCGTTTTCAAATGTCTCTGCAGTCCTCCCTTAATTGGAAAGGCACACCTCCCCAACCATGTGATCGCTCACCTGATGTAGTTCTGTTAGTCCTACATCTCCCAGAAAGCATCTTCTCTGGGTAAGTAATGCGTGGGGAATTGTAAATATGAAATCCATGTGGCTTCCGTGTGTTGCAGATCCCGGCGTGCTGAACTCAGTGCAATATTTGTCCTCAGACCTCCCTGGGTCCCCGCAGACGTTCCACCCTCCCAGGCACAAATCCGCCAGGACGTGAGCTGGTTTAATAGACCGGAACTCCTCATGCAGTCATGAGCTGCCTGATGACAGCGTCCCTTGCTGGACCCATACTCGGGAGGTGGGCTTGGTGCAATCCAATACCTTGAAAAAACCATAGGTTTCACACCAGTTATAGTTAACTGGAAATTTTACTGTCATAAAACCATTGAAATTCCACGTTATAGTTAGTTGGACTCACTATAACTTGCGCGTGCAATGCACTGCTGATGACGTCACATATTACATCACTCATGACATGGTCAGTGACATCACTCATGACATCACTGATGACACCATCCAGTGAATGTGTGTCTTTCTAAAAAATAAATATGTTTTATATATGTATATATAAAGGTCGATGGAAGAATAAATGTTTAAATAAGTGTCTAAAAAGATATTTTTTTAAAAAAGAAATTGATTGGTTAACTGGCTTATTAAGTGTATCTTAGTGAATACATATATTAGCGAGTAATGTTTAAATATTTAAATATATGTATCAGTGTTTCACTTTGTGTATAAGTGGCTGCATGGGTTGGTGAGTAGCTACATGTGTGTGTATATGGGTTATTAGATGTTCTTTTAGTGTCAGTATGAGTGTCTGTATGGTTTGGTGGGGGTATTACTTAGCACATAGATGCATCAATGACTGACTCACTGTTTGTATGTGTTTTGAAGACAGCATATGTGCAGGACTGTATGGGTGGATGAGGGTTTATATGTGTGTGTGTTAGTGAGTGAATGGCTGTCTCACTAGTGTCTTTATCAGTAACAAGATATGTTTTAATCTAGTATATGTGAGTATTGATGTATATAAGTGAGTATATGAGAGAGTGAGAGATTGTAAGAGCTCCTGTTTAAATAAGTATGTGTTTCTATAAGTGATTGTTTAAGTGAGTAAGTATGTGTAAGTTTCCTTAGAAGTAAGGTGGTAGTTTGTGTATAGTTGTATATGCAAATAAATGGATGTTCAATAGTTTATTTGCATGTGTGAGTAAGTTTTGGATGACTTTCGGTGTGTAACAGGATGTATAGGTGTATCACTACATATGATGAGTGAGTATATGTATGAGTGACTATATAGAACTGTTGGTGAATGAGTGGATGTGTATATAGATGGTGTAATTTCTAAATTGGTTGTTGTAACTGGTATGGGTATCTCCATTTTTTTAAAAAATTTAGTTTCTATTTTTTAATATGTGTTTTAAGGGTTACATTACACTGAAAGAAGGTCTGTCACTCTGTCACAAGGATGGTGCCATCAGTGATGTCATGAGTGATGTCACTGACCATGTCATGAGTGATGTAATATGTGACGTCATCAGCATTGCATTGCACGCGCAAGTTAAAGTGAGTCCAACTACCTATAACGTGGAATTTCAATGGTTTTATGGCAGTAACATTTCCAGTTAACTATAACTGGTGTGAAACCTATGGTTTCTTCAGTGAATTTCTTAGGTTTTTTAAATGCTAATTCCTAACTATAACTGGTGTGAAACCTATGGTTTTTTCAGTGACTTTCAAAGGTTTTTTTAATGCTAATTCCTAACTATAAGTCTCACTTTATAAGTAAGACTGTTAGCGCTCTAGTTGTTCTTTAGAACACTCTGGTTTATTCTGTCATTGGGCTATAGTTGCGCTACATCGGCTGATATTTGGGCTACATTTGTATTTTTTGTCTCTGGTGGCCATCTTTGGGCTACATTAGGCTACATTGGGCAACATTTGGGCTACATTTGGGCTCTAACATATATGTAGCCCAATACATATTTTTTCAAAGTTAATTTTCTTAAAAACCACTGGAGCATATATCTTGAGACATAGCAAAGGCACATCGGGCTACCAGTCCCTACAATGTTGCCAATTTATTTTGTGTATATTGTTTTTTTTTGTTGCCCTGGAGCGCTCCCCGTGCGCGCCCCGGAAAGCGTAGTATTTTGAAGCGCCCCGGTGCGCGAACCGGGAAGCGTCCCGTTGGCGCCAATGTCGCGAACAAAAACATGATCGTCACGTATCGAGTAGCCGCGTCCGCATGATACGCACGGCGTAAACGCACCCGGAAGCATTCAACGCGCTTACGCGATGCGCCCCGGGGCGCGTAGCATAAGCCGTCGGGTCATGTGACCTGAAAATAACACTTTTCATTGGTTCAGGATCTTTTTTTTTTCCAAATGATGAAAGCCCCCACCTTTTTTCCTTATTCTACCTTTGTGCTTTGAGAGAGGTAAACCTGCAGTTATATCAGTCGAAAATGGCTACATTTGCTGCAGCTGCTGGATCTTCTGGCCCACCACCACCACCACCACAAGGACCTCCACAACTTCACAGTGGTGGAGATCAAGAACAGGAGGAGGAGGAGAGTAGATTCGTCCGAGAAGACAATATTACCTACAAACCTAAAGAGCACATCATCTGGCAACTTTTTTCAATCCCCAACGACAAAAAAAAAGTAAATGCACCTAGGCAACCTGCTTAATCTGTCATCAGGAGCTGTCAAGGGGGAATCCCAACAAAAAATACTCCTTCGGCAACCACACAATGATCAGACATATGCTTTGAAAGCATCCAAATAACTATGCTAGGGCAGAGGTCAGGGAACTGGCCAGAAACCCTGTCCAATCTTCTGCCAGCACCTCCCAAACTAATGTTTCCACCCCATCGGGACCAGAAGTTAGGGAGATATGCTCCACCATAAAATGGTTTGTATTTTTGTGGACAAACAATATGCTATGGAGTGCAATGCATCACACTTATTAATCGTGCTTGGGATAACCACAAGTGCCCAAGGAAACATTAATTTGTTCCGTTTTTTTTTGCTCCTTTTGAGCCCTTTAGAATTCCCTGTTTTTTGTTTCTCCCCTTAAAAAATTCAAAAAATGTTCAGAAAAGCCAAAAAAAGAAAAAAATGTTAAAAAACCAATAAAAAAATATATAAAACAACAAAAAGAATAAAAAAACAGTTCTTTTTAGAACTACCTCCAATTTCTAAAAAAATGCTAAATTTGTTTTAAAATCTGTCATTCTTTTTTCCCCATGGTACATTCCCCGGTGCACTCTCCGGTGCGCGTACCGGGTGCTCCCCCCGCGCAAATTGAAAAAAAAAAATTGCCCCGCGGGGCCCTTTTACGGCCCCCACATCAAACCTAGGGGGTCAGGGGGGTCTACCCTGCCCCCTTATGGTCATTTCCCCCTTTGTTTTGGCCACCTCTTGTGTCTCGATCCTACCGAGACACAAGATGGCGGCCGCTCCGGACTGTTTCGAATGTTTACAGACACCCGAGAGCCAATCAGCTTTCCGTGCGCAAGTCGCGTGGCGCACCCGGTGCGCTCACTGGGGCGCTGCCAATGATATATATATTTTTTTAACCTAAATTACTCAAAATCCACTGGAGCACATATCTTGAGACATAGCAAAGGCACATCGGGCTACCAGTCCCTACAATTTTACCAAGTTTGGTGGAAATCCATTCAGCCGTTCGGGCTAAAAGTGAGTTCGACCGCCCTATGGAAATTAACATGGGGAAAACACGTTTTGGGACCCCCCTTTTATCTCGGCCCCCACTTCACGAATCCCCCCCCAAACTTTCGGGGAAGAACCGGACCTGGACGAGGCAAATTTGAGGACATTTTCAGGCAGATTCGTCAACCGACGCCAAAGTTATTCACAATAGAATTTTGAGATTTTGCATTGAAAAAAATCCTAACTATAACTACCTACTGGCGACCGCCAGTAGGTAATATATATATATGCTCACAGGTGCGTGGAGTTGATACTGGGGGTGGAGCTGGCTTGCAGCAGCAAGCATTCAAAAGAGGGACTGACATGCAACATGAGACTTCATTCACGGATCGTTTTGGGCGCTGAAGAAGGCAGAAGGCTGCCGAAATGCATTCGCATCTGTGCTGATTAAAAGTGTTGCCTACCGTTTCCTCCTGGGTCGCTGTCTCTTTTCTTGGAAGGAGGTTTGGTGCATCTACTACAGCGTCACCCAGAGACGCTTTTCAGAGACCCCCGCCGTGCTTTGGGCAACCAGCCTTACTGGGACCAGGACTCCTGCAGTTTGTTTGCTTTCACCAGCGGTAGCTGGACAGGCTGGCGGTCCGCCATCAACACCGGGGAGAAAAGAAAGCAGTTTTGGGATTATCAATCCCATGCCGGGTAGAGCACATTGTGGTTCATCCCCTGCTCAATTGGCTCTCTGGTCGAGGTGGCTGCGGTGGTATAGGGGGACCGGAGGTGACACTGGACAACTGGCACACCAAAGCGGGACTTCCATACTATTTTCCTTGGGGCTCAGGCTGTTCCCTGCCCCCCGGAATGACATTTTCACCAATTGGTGACTTACTCCTGCACCGTTGGTCCCGGACCTCACTACGTTGCATTCTGGGACTTGCAGTTTTGAGCTACACTCAGGACTGCTCACAGGTGCGTGGAGTTGATACTGGGGGTGGAGCTGGCTTGCAGCAGCAAGCATTCAAAAGAGGGACTGACATGCAACATGAGACTTCATTCACGGATCGTTTTGGGCGCTGAAGAAGGCAGAAGGCTGACGAAATGCATTCGCATCTGTGCTGATTAAAAGTGTTGCCTACCGTTTCCTCCTGGGTCACTGTCTCTTTTCTTGGAAGGAGGTTTGGTGCCTCTACTACAGCGTCACCCAGAGACGCTTTTCAGAGACCCCCGCCGCGCTTTGGGCAACCAGCCTTACTGGGACCAGGACTCCTGCAGTTCGTTTGCTTTCACCAGCGGTAGCTGGACAGGCTGGCAGTCCGCCATCAACACCGGGGAGAAAAGAAAGCAGTTTTGGGATTATCAATCCCATGCCGGGTAGAGCACATTGTGGTTCATCCCCTGCTCAATTGGCTCTCTGGGCGAGGTGGCTGCGGTGGTATAGGGGGACCGGAGGTGACACTGGACAACTGGCACACCAAAGCGGGACTTCCATACTAGTTTCCTTGGGGCTCACGCTGTTCCCTGCCCCCCGGAATGACATTTTCACCAATTGGTGACTTACTCCTGCACCGTTGGTTTCGGACCTCACTACGTTGCATTCTGGGACTTGCAGTTTTGAGCTACACTCAGGACTGCTCACAGGTGCGTGGAGTTGATACTGGGGGTGGAGCTGGCTTGCAGCAGCAAGCATTCAAAAGAGGGACTGACATGCAACATGAGACTTCATTCACGGATCGTCTTGGGCGCTGAAGAAGGCAGAAGGCTGCCGAAATGCATTCGCATCTGTGCTGATTAAAAGTGTTGCCTACCGTTTCCTCCTGGGTCGCTGTCTCTTTTCTTGGAAGGAGGTTTGGTGCATATATATATATATATATATATATATATATATATATATATATATATATATATATATATTCCGAATATCCAGTTCAACGCCAGGTAGGACGCCAAAGAATCGCCAGAACACGAACCAATTAGGTGCATATTGTTTTAATTACTGCAGAGTATGCTGCATATATATATATATATATATATATATATATATATATATATATATATATATATATATATATATATATATATATACATATATATTTCAAATGCCCCAAAGTCTCTGCACTTCCGGGCTTGCTGGCGAACAGAGACATGTACCCAGCGATGAGAGGCAAGTTGTTTTTATTATGCACAAGCCTCGAACTTGACGCATTTCGGGTAGCTGGTACCCTTGCTCACAAGTCACATTAGAAACTTAAATCGCCATTTTTAAATGCAAACACTGTGTTGTTGTGCTGTCACCACGTGACCAATAAACATAAACAAAATTCTGACATTTCTGTTGAAAGCACCAGTGAGTCTGTTTTTCAAACATTTTTGCCAACTCAGTAAATTCCTGCATGAATGCAATGGTAAATTGTAACAATAATATAAGATAAATTTAAAATCTTTATAGTCATAATATAAAAGAGTTCATACACATATGTTTTGTTAATAACCATGTGTGACAAAGATCAAATCTTATCTCCTCTTAGCGACCTAAATACTGCATATAAAATACATGAACCATATAATAAATATGTATTAAAAAACATGAAAATAGCAGTACAAGGAAGATAAAAAAATGACTGTGCAAAATACAAAATTGAAAAGAAAACAATGTATATGTTTACATCCTATTATAAATAACTAAGTCAATTTGCAAATGTGCTTTTTCCGGCATAAATTCCTATAATGAACTCCTATATACTATAGAAGTACAGATGTGTAAAATCGCAATAAGAAAGTGCATAAATAACCCTAAAGTGCTGCAAAGACCTAGGTAGATCTATATAAAGTGTCAGTGCAAAATATATATAAATGAATACATGATAATTAAAATCCAACAGTAATATGATAATATTCCCATTCAACAAAGTTAAAAAGGACTAAAACCATAAATAGAGATAGCAGCAGTTAGTTCATTCAAGATTAAATCAGTTTATATGCAACACATTAAATAAAATAAAATTCTCCAGAGAACACATATACAGGGCTATTTACAAAAAATGGTATAGATCCTCAGTGTTATTTAATCCATTTGGATTCTTACTGTCCAATTCCACAATCATCTTCGATTCTAATTTCCTTAACAATTTTTCCCTATTACCGTCACATCGGAGTCTGGGAATAGCTGCCACTACAAAGTACTGCAAGCAACTGAAATCATTGTTGTGTGTAGTTTTAAAATTCTGGGCAACCGGGTATGTAGAATCGTTATTTACGATAGCCCTTAAGTGTTGCAGTATTCTGACGTGCATCTGTAGCTTAGTACTTCCCACATACTTGAGCCCACAGGTGCACGTCAGTATATAAACTGCAAATTCAGTTACACAATTATAGTTACCTCTAATAGCAATTTTTTCTGGGCTAAAAGGTGTGACATAAGAGGTAGTGTTGACCCCGAATCGACATGCTCGACAGGAGGAGCACTTCAAAAACTCCTGCCTTGGTTGTAGCCCATTGGCGGCTGTGGCTAATTCGGGAAAGGTCTTAACAATCTGAGTACTCAGGGAAGGGGCCTTCCTATAAGTAATGATGGGCTGAGATGGGAGCCAAAACTCCATCAGTCATGATAATTGGCCAGTTATGTTTGATAATAGCCCGAATGGTTCTTTCCTGTTTGAAGAAGGCAGTAATTAATCTAGGATTGTTGGACACCATATCAGGTTGTTTACTGTCAGTTTCAGGAGATAGGAGACTCTCCCTAGATCTCAGATTCACTTTGGTAACAGCCTCTGACAGTAAGTTCTCACTGTAGCCTCTAGCTCTAAATCTTTGTAGGGCTTCAAGTTTGCACATATCGAAATCCTCATCTGTGCTACAGATTAGTTTGAGGCGTATCAATTCTCCTAATGGGATGCTTTTGATAGTATGTTTTGGATGTGCCCTGCTGGCATGTAAGGTAGTGTTTTCAGCAGTGGCCTTCCTATGTAAAGTAGTGGCTATACTCCCATTCTTTATGTATATGTTTACATCTAGGAATTTTACCTGTGACCTGCTGATTTGAGAAGTGAATCTTAAATTGACTGTGTTGACATTAATACGGTCAATGAAATCTAAGGCACTTTTTCCAACTCCTCTCCACACAATCAAAACATCATCGATGAAACGCCACCAGTGCGCTACATGGTTGCAGTGGTCAGAGTGGAATGTATGTTGAGGACCTGTTCCTCCTACCAGCATACATGCAAGCATGCATAACTGGGGGAGAAATAGGACCCCATCGCCAAACCCCTCTTTTGTAGGATACATCATTACCAAAGAGAAAGAAATTATTATACAGACACCAGGTTACCAGATCTAAGAGCAATTTGCTGTGGATGTAAGAGTCCAAGGGTCTTGTATCTAAGAAGTATTTCAAGGCATTTAGGTCTGCTTCATGTTTTATATATAAGGATTCAATGTCTAGGGCAATAAACATCAAATCCTCCGACCAATGTACATCCTTTAGTTTGTTCAATAGATCGCCTATGTCCTTCACGTAGCAGGGTATTTGTTTGACCAAATCTTGCAAGAAAAAATCCATATACTCAGTTACATGTTCTCCTATACTCCCAATTGCAGAGATAATGGGTCTTCCAGGGACAGGGGTAACTTCCCTGTGAACTTTGGGTATCAAATACAACCAAGGCATGATGGGGTGTTCTACATGGAGAAAATTGTATTCTTCAAAGGATATGTAACCCTCTCTTTTTCATTGTAACAATTTTGTTTTTAGGATGTTTTTAGCTGTGTTATATTGTTTCATGTCTACTTTATTGAAACAAGATTGGTCCTCAAGATGTCTTCGTGCTTCTGTTTTGTAATCTTTTTGGGGCCAGATGACAATATTGCCTCCCTCATCTCATTTGGTAATTATCACCTCATGATTTTCTCTTACTTTCATAAGTTTGTAATATATATATATATATATATGTGTGTTTATATATGTGTATTACCTACTGGCGGTCCCCAGTAGGTAGTTATAGCAAGGACCTATTTTCCATAGGAAATATGCAACATTCTATTCCCAATAACTTTGGCGCCGGTTGACGAATCTTCGCAAACTTTTCAAAACTCGCGGTGCTCTCCGGTCCGCTCCTATCCTGAAAGTTTGGGGGTGATTCGTCAGGCGGGGTGAGAAAAAAGGGGGTCCCAAAACACGTTTTCCCCATGTTATTTCCTATAGGAAATTTCAGACACGGCTATAGCCAGAACTGCTGAACGGAATTACACCAAATTTTGCACAAAGGTAGCCCTTGGTTCAGAAAGCACCCTTTTGTTAAATGGTGTAAATCCGTTCAGTAGTTACTGAGAAATTCTAAAAATAGTGGTGGAAAAATAATTTTCCCACAGGAAAGTTTAGACACTGTTATTGCCAAAACTGCTAAATGGAATTACACCAAATTTGGCAAAAAGATACTGCTTGGCTCAGAAAGCGACCTTTTTAAAAATGGTGTAAATCTGTGCAGTCGCTTTTGAGAAATTAACGAACAAAGATAGTGATATCTATGGCCGCGGTGGATCCGCGGACCCTCCCGATCACGAGCTTTATGCTGATTGGCTGTCAACACTCCAAACCAGGGAATGTTGGCAGCCATCTTGTGCCTCTGTAGAACCGAGGCACAAGAAAACAGAGAAACAAGCGCGCTAAGCACAAAAAGGGGGCAGGGTAGAAACACCCTGACCCCCTAGGCCTGCTTAGGGGGTCACACAAGGACCCCCAGGACCACATGTTTTAATTATTTTTTTTTTAAATCAGCAAAATCCACGCAGGGTGCACGGATCCAGCCGAGAAAAAAAAACAACAAAGCCTGGGGGCAATGTTAGTATTGGGCTGGGGACCGCCACCCTCCCCCCAGGCTTTATAAAAATATGTGTGGGGGCTCACAGCCCCCCCAGCCCCAGGGACTGCCACCCCCCCCCGGGCTTTGAAAATAAATGGGTGGGGGGACTCAAAGGCCCCCCCAAGCCCCAGGGACCACCACCCCAGGGCTTTATGACAATATATGTGGGGGGGCTCATGGCCCCCCGCAGCCCCGAGTACCGCCACCCCTCGGGCCTTACGTTTTTAAAAATAAAAAAATAAAATTCCGTGTGGGAGGCTCGTGCCCCCAGATGCCCTGGGGACCTCCACCTCCCGGGGGCTCTAAATATTAAATTGGGGGTCTGTGACAAACGCCCCAGCCCTGGGGACCACTTCCTCCCCGAGGCTTTCAAAATTTTGGGAGGGGTGCTGAGCGGCCCCCCTCCTGGAGCCCTGGCATGGCCCTGGGTACCGACACCCCCCAGGGCCGGCTCCAGCAGTGTCCCGGGGTGCCCACCCCGGGACACTGTAGTTTGCTATGGCAGGGCAGGAGCTTTGTGGCTCCCGCCCTGCCATAGCAAACTGCTTTGGTATTTGGAAGAGAGAGCAGGAAACCTGCTCTCTCTTCCAAATACCAAAGCAAAGTGCTTTTCCACAGGGGGAGCTGTGTGGAAAAGCAATACCGGCTCCTGCAGGTTGCGTGGAGCCGGCGGGACTGTGGGGGAATTGGGGATACCCCCACGGTCTCCAACGGAGAGAGCCAGCCCCGGGGATGGGGTCCCCAGAGCTATTAGTGGCCCGGGAGGAGGGCCATGCGGCCCCCCTCCTCAAATATTAAAAATATGAAAATGAAAAAATAAATAAATAAACAAAGGCCGGCCCGGTGGATGGGGTCCCCAGGGCCCTAAATTGCCTAAGGAGGGGGGCAAGGCAGCCCCCCTCCTAAAACAAAAACAAAAAAAAGGGCCATGCCCGGGGGATGGGGTCCCCTGGGCCAATTATGACCTTGAGAGGGGGGCCACGCGGCCCCCTTCCCGAATTTTTGGTTTATAAAAAAACTTAGGGGGCAGGCCCGGGGGATAGGGTCCCTAGGGCCAATAAATTAGAAAAAGAAGGGGGCTTCTTAAAAAAAAAAGACTGGCATTGTGCCGGAGGCCACACCCCCTCCTTGCAGCACTCTGCGAAAAAACGCGCCCACTGGCGTGTTTGCAGATGGGCACGAATTCTGGAGCGTTGCAGAGTGTTGTAAAAAGGGACGTGGCCTCTGAACACCTCTCTGCAAAGCAGCTCCCTGGCGCATACTGGAGGTACCTGGTGGGCTAGTTAGCCCCCAGGGACCCCTCAAAATTGAGGAGGAGTTAATTCTCCAACTCGAAACGCGCCACAGGGCTTGTTTGCAGACATGTCACCTCAGGCCACGCCCCGTTCCTTCACCATTGTGCAAACGCGCCCCGTGGCAAATTGTAAGTTGGGGAATTAATTCTCTTTCAATACTGAGGGTCCCTGAGGGCCAACTAACCCAACAGGTATCTTCAGTATGTGCCAGGGAGCTGCGTTGCAGACAGGTGTTGAGAGGCCATGCCCCTTTTTACACCTCTCCGCAACGCAGCTCTGTGGCGCTTCATGGAGGTACCTAGTGGGCTAGTTTGAGCCTAGGGACCCTTAGGATTCAAGGGGACTTAATCTCTCAACTTAGAACAGCTACAGGGCGCATTTACAGTAGTGAAGAGAGGGAAGGGGCCTGAGGTGACGTGTGCAAGCACGCCCTGTGGCGTGTTTTAAGTTGGGGAAATAATTTCCCTTCAATCCTGAGGGACCCTGGGGGCCAACTAGGCCACCAGGTGCTTCCAGTAAGTGCCACTGCACTGCGTTGCAGAGAGGTGGTGCAGGCCGTGCCAACTTTTACACCTCTCTGCAATGGCGCTTACTCGAGCTACCTAGTGGGCTAATTTTCCCCTAGAGACACTCAGGATGTAAGGGGACTTAATGTCCCAACTTAAAACAGCCACAGGGCATGTTTACACAGTGGGGAAGGGAGGGGACGGGGCCTGAGGTGACATGTGCAAACACCTCCTATGGCGCGTTTTAAGTTGGGGAAATAATTCCCCTTCAATCCTGAGGGACCCTGGGGGCTAACTAGCCCACCAGGTGCTTCCAGTTAGCGCCACTGCGCTGAGTTGCAGAGACGTGGTCCAGGCCGTGGCACTTTTTACACCTCTCTGCAACAAATGTCTGTGGCGCTTACTGGCGGTACCTAGTGGGCTAGGTGGATCCTAGGGACCCTCAGGATTGAAATGAACTTAATCTCCCAACTTAAAACGGCCACAGGATGTGTTTACACAGTGGTGAAGGGAGGGGACGGGGCCTGATGTGATGTGTGCAAACATGCCCTGTGACGCGTTTTAAGTTGAGGAAATAATTCCCCTTCAATCCTGAGGGCCCATGGTGGCCAACTAGTCCACCAGGTGCTTTCATTAAGCACCACTGTGCTGCGTTGTAGAGAGGTGGTCCTGACCATGCTGTTTTTTACACCTCTCTGCAACGCAGCTCTGTGGTGCTAACTGGAGATACCTGGTGGGCTAGTTGTACCCAAGGGACACTCAGGATTCAAGGGGACTTTATCCACCAAATTAAAACAGCCACAGGGCGTGTTTGCACACATCAGCTCAGCCCCCACTCCCTTCACCAGTTTGCAAACTCGCCCTGTGGCAGGTTTTAAGAGGTAGTTTTAGTCCCCCTGCTCTATTATGTAAATGTAAATGTACAGGAATTTATATAACGCAAATCACCAACCGGATTCAAAGCGCTTGCTTAGGGAACCCGTCCTGGTATTGCCCTGTGAGATAACCCCGGCAGGGTATCCGCAAGGTGAAAGCCAGGCATCCCGCCGCGAGGGGCCATTGTGGATTAAGCAAGCTATTGCCCAGAGTCGCAGAGTGTGAACCCGTGAATCGAGTAGGCACCGGAGCGAGAATTGTCGAGTCCATGGACATTTTAGGACTCAAGACCCCGCCGAGCCGGGAATTGAACCCTGGTCCCGGGCTGACCTCTGCTTTCAGGTCTGCCTCCTCTAACCAGTGAGCCACACTTCTTCCACATACTGGGGACTTACTGAGGAGGTCATGCTAATAACATGGGTACCCCAACGCATCAGTGATGTCATCAGTGATGTCATTTGAGATGTCATCAGTGATGTCATGAGTGATGTCACTGACCATGTCATGAGTGATGTAATGTGTGACGTCATCAGCAGTGCTTTGCGGGTGCGCGAGTATAGGTAGCTGAACTAACTATAATGGGGGAATTTCTGTGGTTTTGTACATGTGAAATTTCTAACTAACTATAATGCCCCTGAAACCTATGGTTTTTTTCAGTGAATTTCTAAGGTTTTTTGAATGCTAATTTCTAACTATAATGTGCCTGAAACCTATGTTGTTTTAGTGAAAAAAAAAAAATATATATATATATATATATATATATATATATAGATAGATAGATAGATATATACATAGCATATTTTTGCCAAAACTCTTCTATGTCTGCTAAACACTGCCATGCAACATGTATATGTCACTATAAATTGAAAACAAAATGGTAACTCACCTGTTGATGAAGACGTGAAGCCGAAACACGTCCTGGGAGACCGTGTCGTATGTTGGTGAAGTGTGAAAAATAAATCCACTTGGTTATAGCTTAGAGTGCCCCACCGTCTTTACTGGAGTGTTTGCGGAGGATCGGAAAAAATGTTGGCATTGACGGCAAAACGCCTGTCGAGGCACCACCCACGATCAGGTGCAGTCAGCCAGAGCCGTATGAAGGAAGGAACCTGTTGTGCAACTTGACTGCCCCCACAAAGTTCATCGGAGAGCAGTGCCATGGGAGCCAGCACGGAACGCAGTACCTGAAGGGCGGTTGGAGGACAGCCAAGACGGAGCACCACTGCGGAAGGTGAGTGGCGACTGAAGCGAGAGATGCGTACTGTACTGTGAAGTGGGGCGTGACTGTAGAGTGGCGGATTCTACACACTCGAGTCGCGATCGCTGATACTAGACATTTTTCACTAATACCATGAACACCAACGTGAGCATGATCTTTGCTGCTAGGCAACTAAGATCAGCAACCATTTTTTTTGAGCGTACCTAATCTCAATGCGGGAACAAGCGGAAGCACAGGAGCCGTGGCTGACAATGTGGACAACATCTATCTGCAATTCAAAATGCTGGAGAAACGTAAGAAAAACGAACTCACCAAATGGTGGGAGTGGGAGCCCCTCCAAAAATACTTGGACGTCGGAAGAATACCGAGGGGATTGAGAATATTGACAGTGCCGAGTCATGTTAATCCTGACCCAGATGTGCTGAAAGAGTGGGCAGAGCTTAACGCAAACAGCTCTGCAGGCATGTTAAGGATTTTAATCAAATATGTGGATTTGACAGAGAAAGAATCCTGGGAGAAATAAAAGATATGGAAGACAAAATTGAGAAACATCCTAATCAAGAAAGAGTGCAATCTTTATCCAAAGCCATGAATGACAAACTAACATCAGTGGAGGATGGAATTGTGTAGAAAAAGGCACGTAAATTCAATAAAGACCGAATAGACTACCAGACAGGTCAAATATATACCTTCGACAAGCGTTTTGACAATATGAGAAGGCAGAAATTACAAGGAACAACCAGACCACAACAAAGTGACTTAAGTACATCTGATACCGACCATGAGGAAGGCCGAAGAATTGGATGTCATACAACTCTTCAAGATGAGTTTAATTTTTTACAGTTGGACTGTCGCACAAACAACAGGCCTTGGCTAGGGAATTGAAGACAAAGAGGCAGAGGAAGAACAGAAGAGGGGGCTAAACAAAAAGAGACTACAGAAGGCACCAGTGGAAAAGTAACAAGCAGCAACAGGCGTTACTAGACACAGAACCTAAAATGGTAATCAACCTTTCTGAAGTGGAACTTTCTGATGACGACAGGAACAATTTGGTTCTGAGACTATCCTTCAGTGAGACCAAAGAATTGGATTATGTAGGGACTAGAATTGAACTGTTTAAATTTGTTCATAAGTTGAAATTGGCCAAATTGTACAAACTTAACACTAAGGTAAAACCCATCCACACACCTAGAGACATAAAGGAACAGAAGTAGGGGATGTTGAACTTATGCAGGAACTATGGGAATTAGAAAATATCAACCAAGGTCCCCTAGAAAATACCCAGGTAGTGGAAAGACTAGAAAGGGAAGGGGTGTGGGTGTCGGAAGAAGTCAAATCTAACTTGATACCTAAATCCAAAGCTTTACCACCCTCCATGAATGATGAAATAAATACATTCTCAGCCAGAGTTACAGCCGAATATAAAGAACTGAGAGATTCCAAAGTACAAGGGAATCTTAAAATCAATTCTAGTCTTAGATAAACCCTTAAAAAAGATTGCAGGAAATTATAACGTAGTCGTCAGAAATGCGGACAAAGGGGGCAACATTGTGCTATGGTCAAAGAAAGCCTATATGCATAAGCCTACAACCATCTCAGAAACTGTACGTGTTACAAAAAAGTGACTATATCCCAGGTAGAAAGTAGTTTCGCCCAAAGACTCACACACTGGAGGAATGAGGGTCTTATCAGCAGTGATGAGTTCACTTTTCTGAAGATGGATAAACCTAAACTACCTGTCTTCTATCGTATCAATTAATCGAAATACATAGATACTTTTCTGAGACCCTTTGTGGAAAGGCTACCCTCGCATATTTTCTTAAACATCTAGAAAATGTAGTATGGGAAGTGGACTTTGTATTGATGACATTAGATATCCAATCACTCTCTACCAGCATCAAACATGAGGGCGGCACCGGGGGCACTGAACATTTCCTAAAAGAGAGGCACATCAGGTTTTTCAAACATAACCTTATGATCATAGAAATGATGCGATGGTGTTCAAACCACAATATCTTTTTCTATAATTATGACATATATGAGCAAAAGCAGGGGACGGCCATGGGTACTTGTTTTGCCCCTAGTTTTGCGAACCTCCACATGTGGTGGTGGGAAGATCAGATACTGAACAATCCACCCTTGAAAAGATGGAATGAAAATACCCACATGTGGCTATGCGTTATAGAAAACATTTTTATCATTTTGTGACATCAGTGCAGCGGAGAGATTTGTAGAAGAGATAAACAACAACAACCTCAATCTCAAATTTACTAGTCACATTAGAAAAACACAGGCAGAATTTCTAGATGTAAAAATTAAAATAGTAGATGTTGGACCCGGCCCTTTAGGCAGGTTCACCCCGAGACTTTTTGCTTTTTCCTAGCCTGCTTCTGGAACTTGGTGGTGGTGATTTTAGGCCTCTGCGCACTTTTTCACTGTGGTACAGTGTAAAGTGCTTGAGCTCTCTGTGTGTGTGTGGTGAGTGACCTGCCCTCCCATAGGAATGTGGCATGAATGTGTCTAGTGTAGAAGTGCCACTTTTAGAAGTTGGCATATTTGTGTAATTTGTGTCTGGCGTGTGATTGGCTAGTGAGCCTGGTCCAGGAGTGCCTGGGCCTGCTTGTGGATTGACTGTCTGGTTTGAGTGTGACAGGGGCTGGAGAGCCCAGGAGGTTGTCTGAGTCAGCCCGTGGATGAAAGGCTGCATCTGCTGCCAGGGAAGTGGGAGGAGATGGCACCTGGGAGTGACTAGGGCTGTGCCTGCCTGACCACAATGCTGGCTCCACCTTCCGCTGGGCGACTGTCACCTCTGTCCCTGACACTGAAGAGAGAGTTCCCTAAAACCAGTTCTAGCTGGTTCTCACACTGCCTGCACAAAGACTTCAAAGACTTTTCTCTGTATAAGAAGGGGCTGTGTCCCCTTCCAATTTGTTCTTGTTTTCAACTTGAATCTGCCAGGGCGTGCTGCTGCTTGGGCCCAGGGGAATCCCTGGGCCCTGCCCAGCCCCTGGGTGCCTGGAGGACTTCTGGGGGACCCCTCTGCCTGTCCTTGAAGGATGGGGGACTTTGCTTTACCCTGGATGGACTGCTGCTGATGTCCTGGACCCCTGAAGGACTTTGCTGGACTTTGGATGTCTTGGGAGCGCTTTATTTGTGCTCTAGCGCCTGGGAGCGCTTGATTTGCTATTATAGCCCTTGGGAGCGCTGTTTTTTCTGTCCTAAGCACCTGGGAGTGCTTTCTGCTGTTATAGTGCTTGGGAGCGCTTTTTATGATCCAGGCAGGTGCTCCGTCACTGCTTGGTGCGTGGTTAATGACTGGTGGCTGTGTGGGAGATCGGTGTGCTCATCGGCACATTCTGACTGCAGGTCGGGGGCTCGTGGTGCTCCCCTTCGTGAGGTAGTGCCCAAAAGGTCCTTGTGACACCCCGAGTGCCCTGCTGCCTCCTACGACCTTGAAACTTCTGGGTCGCTGATCACCACCGCAGCCCTGGCCTGAAATTGCCTGAGAAGCCTCGCCGGGACCACAGAGAACAAAGATCGGCGAAACTGTCCTCTCATTGGTTGAGAAGGACCAGCCCCCTCAGCAACGCCGCGCAGGGATTGGCTGGAGGTACGTACGAAGCTCTTCCGTGGCGCCGCGCTGTCATAGGCGGGCTGCGGGAGGCTTGTCTGAAAGACCCGCGCTCTGATTGGCTGTGGGCTAGAAGCTGTCCGGGGAGAGAGAAGAGGATGGCGGCGGCCGCTGCGGGGCTCCCGTGACTGAGAGGGAGCCCCGAGAGAGGGAAGCCAGGATGTTTCCTTCCGGTCTCCTGTGAGGAGAGGGAGACCGGAGATACCCGCCGACGAGAGAAGAAGAGCGGAGGGGGCGCGAGGCACATTGCCGGTGCCTGCCCCCACCGCGAATGCAGAAGGTGTCCTGCTGCCTGCCCGGAGGAGCCCCGCGAATGGAGAAGCAGCCTGGTGAGTGAGGGGCTGCTGGGGGAAGCTCCGGGCGGGTGCTAAGTGCAGCGCGAGGCCCCGGATGCTGTTGGGGCAAGTAGGGCGGCCCCGGTTGGCAGAGGGTCGCCCCACCGTTGTAGAGCCCTGAGATAGGCTCTGGGGGCATTTCTTGAGAGCCCACGAGAGGCTCAGGGCCCAGATTGTGTTTAGAGCCACGGAGGCTCTAGGGGGCACATCGTTATTTAGAAACCCGTGAGGCTCTCAGTTGTATTTACGAGCCCAGCGAGGCTCGAGGGGCCATTGTTTGCAGAGCCTGAGGGCTCCAACGGCCATATCAAGTTTCAGAGCCTGTGTGGCTCCAACGTTTGGGACATGTGCGATGTCCAGAGCCTGTGTGGCTCCAACGTTTGGGACATGTGCGATGTCCAGAGCCTGTGTGGCTTCAACGTTTGGGACAGGTGCGATGTCCAGAGCCTGTGTGGCTCCAGCAGTGGGCGCAGTTTGCGCCCAAGGGTCAGTGAGGGCCCTGTTGCAGTTTTCTGATGATTCCCAGCTGCCCAGCAATTAGTGGGCAGCTGCACCGTTTAGGCGCAAGATGGAGAGTGAGTCCCTGAGGGGGACAGAGATGGCACAGAGGTGCCCGGCCAGTCACAGCTGCGCAGCACTTAGTGCCAGCTGCAACGTTTAGGCCCTTGTGAGTGTTCCCAGGTGCCCAGCAAGTAGTGGGCACCTGCTATGTTTAGGCTTGTGCTTGGACTGGCGCTGCATGGCAGCGCGCCCTGACATTTGGACACAGGGCATCTTAGCCTCAACAAGGCCAGTTGGCCTAGGGACTGCCACAGGTGGTGGCTTATGTAAGTTTTGCGCAATGTGGTTACCTGCTATGTTTAGGATGGTAATTGCCTGCTGTGTGTGTGTGTTTTTGCGCTATTGTATTGTTCTGGCACCTCTGAATGTTTTTAGGCATCATGTGTCTTCCTTTTCCCTGCACTGCACCTCTGAATGTTTTAGGCATCATGTGTCTTCTTGCGCTGCACCTCTGAATGTAGTTTATTGCATCATGTGCTTTGTTCTGAACACCGCTGAATGTGTAGGCTTATGCATCATGTGTTTCCCTTGTCTTACTCCTCTGAATGTTTTTATGCATCATGTGTCTTACTTTCCCTGTGCTGCACCTCTGAATGTTTTAGGTGTCATGTGTCTCCTAGCGCTGCACCTCTGAATGTGTTGTGATGCATCATGTGCCTTGTTCTTAACACCGCTGAATGTGTAGGTTTATGCATCATGTGTTTTCCTTTACTACTCCTCTGAATGTGTTTCATGCATCATGGGTAATGTGTTATTGTTTATACCCCTAAATGTATTTTATTCTTAGGTGGTTGTTCTTTTAGTACAGGTGGTCCTAGTGAGGTCCTGGTACCTGTTCCCAGTAGTTACTGGATGTGATCTATAATGGTTATTTTGTGCTATACTTATTCTAATTTCTACTAAGTGCTGATTCTGACAGTGACCCATGTGGCCCTGTCCTGTACATAATCCCTTGTGAATATTGCCAGTGCCAGTTGGCACCATGTAATTTGTGTGATACTATCTGATGTGTTTTTACAATACAAAAGTTATTTTATAATAACCTTGTGTGGAGTTCCTTCTTGTGGTGTGCCTAGTATGTTGTTGCTGTTGTGTACTGGCGCAAATGCTTTACACATTGCCTCCGAGTTTAGCCTCACTGCTCGTGCCAAGCTACCAGGGGGTGAGCAGGGGTTATCTTGGCGTGTGACTCCCTTGCCCTGACTAGAATGGTGGTTTCTGCCTGGCTTTGGCGTCAGCCTTAGCCTACCAGAAATAGCCAGGTCTAACAGTAGAGAAGGAAATTGCCACCTCACTTTACAGACAACCTAGTGCGGGGAACAGTTTACTACACACCCGAGGCTTACACCCGAGAAGTCAGATAAGTAGTATACCTCACAGAGAATATCTTAGAGGCAGGAGAATCTGCAACATCGAGAAGAGCTTTACCATTGCATGTAGAGACATGACCCACTGGTTACAAACTAAAGGTTATGATAGAGAGACTTTAGACACCACAGCAGACAGTGTAGCCAAAATTCCCAGGGAGACTTTACTGTATAAAAACAAATACAGGGCAGAAAAAAAACAATAATTCTGGCTTATTACTACCTACAGCACTGCACACTTGAAAGCGAGATCCATATTGCTGAGAAATCCCCAGATTACATACAAAAAGGCAGACTCTATAAGAGACAAGCTGGTACATAGTGACGTAAGGATGGAAAAGAAAACGTGGTTACGGCCTGTTAAAATGTAAAATCTGATTCTTTCGTTTTTAGATTAAGTTATGCCTCATCCAGTTTTCACCCCTACCCTACTTCCAGCCCGGCTCTATCCTTGACACAGCATCTGTATAAAGATGAGTAAAGAATCTAGATTGGGGCATTGTAGGCTGTGTACACATGCAGAGACAGCGCAAAAGAACAGTTGGCATCTGCTCAAGGTTTTTCAGACAATTGTTAATCCTCAAGTAAAGTTTACTCAGATAGCATATCTTGTTGTTCAGCCTTAGGACACGGCAATTGCACAAGACACCGAGGCTGTTGATTCTTGCCATTACCTCATTTGTGTGTTCTTCCCAAAGCTCTATTTACCTCTGGGCATCCCTTGTTTTGATCTTTTGCTATAAAAGCCCATGTAACCCATCGCTCAGTGTGCTTCCTCCTAGAGTATCTCTATGGTGCTTGTGGGATGGGCCCCCATTCATGATTGTTAAATAAATGATCCTTGGTGTGTACTTCACTCCAGTGTTGATTGCTCCTTACTTGTTAAGAACCCGTGGACTAAAGGCTGACCCTGCACCAGTGGGTTTTCAAAAATCCACTCCCACAGTCCTATGGAAGAATTTTTCAAGTGCACTAAGTGCAAAGCCTGCATAAATGGGGAAAATCTGAAAGAGGTTACATTGCACAACAGAACACACAAGATTAGAGAGCACTACATATGTAAAAGTGAATTTGTTGTGTGCAATATCAAATGTGGTTGTGGGAAGGTCTAGTAGGCAGTACAATGTCATAAGTCCACAGACGCATCTTACAGCTTTTAAGAGCAGTCAAAACAGTGATCTCAGTTATGCACTAGCAACGCATTGTAGGGATCAGGGAAAAAAGACTCAGAAACCTAGAATCTAAGTACATACTTGCACTAGATAGTAGGGAACTGAAGGTATATATATATATATATATATATATATATATATATATATATATATATATATATATATATATATATATATATATATATATATATATATATATATATATTACCTACTGGCGGTCGCCAGTAGGTATATATAGTTAGGATTTTTTCTCTATGGGATTTTTGAAAATTCTATGTCTAATAACTTTGGCGTTTGTGGACGGAATTGGCTGAAATTTTCAGGAAAATGGAACATTTTGTTTCTGAGCAGCACCTGACAATTTGGGGGGGGTTTCATCAAGGGGGGGCCGAGAAAAAAGGGGGATCCCAAAACGCGTTTTTCCCATGTTAATTTCCATAGGGCGGTTGGCCTCACTTTTAGCTCGAACGGCTGAATGGATTTGCACGAAACTTGGCAAAATTGTAGGGACTGTTAGCCCGATGTGCCTTTGCTAGGTCTCAATATATGTGCTCCAGTGGATTTGGAGTAATTTAGGTTCAAAAAAAGATATATATCTGGGCGGAGCCTAACCACACATCTGATCTGATTGGCTGTCAGCACTTCATCCAAGAAGTGTTGGCAGCTATCTTGGGACCAATATACATGATAGCACCTCATTAAAAAGCATTGTAGTTAATAGAGGGTTTTAGGACTTTAGTTATATTATGAATCATTTGTTGATGGTACCATACTCGTTTTAGGAATTGTGGTGGGTTCTAAGGAGATTTTACCATGTGAAAAAACCTTCTGCTGTGATATCATGAATATTGTTTGAAAGAAAACTAATATCTCATGATTTTCCCACAGTGGTTTGGAAGGGGATCTATAAGCTAAACTGAAAGCATATTTTCTGTAAATTCACATTATCTTTCTCAGTCATGTGAAAATGAAGTCTGACATTCTCAGTAAAACATGTACATCCAACAATGACAGAGACTGTCAGTTGATTCCTTTGTGTTCTACTGCAGCCTCCTAGAGTGTTCTAAAGAACAACTAGAGCGCTAACAGTCCTACTTATTACAAAGGTATGGCACACCTGAAGCCATCTTGATTGGAATAAAGTGGTAACTCTTAAAACATTTAATTTAAAAAGAAACAACATGAGGGGGTATATTTTGCCATTGAAAGTATGATTAGTGCTGCAGAATGAAAAATTAGGGCACATTTTGAGTGACTTCTCAAATCCTTTTCTATTTCATTAAAAAATTCTGACATGCAGTCTCCCAAAATGGCCACCAGAGACAAAAGAGCCCAAATGTAGCCCAAATATCACCCAGATGTAGCCCAAGTATAGCCCAATGACAGAATGTCCCAGAGTGTTCTAAAGAACAACTAGAGCGCTAACAGTCCTACTTATTACAAAGGTATAGCACACCTGGAGCCATCGTGATGGAAATAAAGTGGTAACTCTTAAAACATTTAATTTAAAAAGGAACAAAATGAGGGGGAATATTATGCAATAGAAGGTATTATTAGTGCTGCAGAAAGAAAAATTAGGGCACATTTTGAGTGACTTTTCAAATCCTCTTCTATTTCATTAAAAAATTCTGACATGCAGTCTCCCAAAATGGCCACCAGAGACAAAAGAGCCCAAATGTAGCCCAAATATCACCCAGATGTAGCCCAAGTATAGCCCAATGACAGAATGTCCCAGAGTGTTCTAAAGAACAACTAGAGCGCTAACAGTCCTACTTATTACAAAGGTATGGCACACCTGAAGCCATCTTGATTGGAATAAAGTGGTAACTCTTAAAACATTTAATTTAAAAAGGAACAAAATGAGGGGGTATATTTTGCCATATGAATTATGATTAGTGCTGCAGAAAGAAAAATTAGGGATCATTTTGAGTGACTTCTCAAATCCTCTTCTATTTCATTAAAAGAATTCTGACATGCAGACTGAAACATGCACTTTGAATACCAGCAGCAGACGTCCCTGGTGAGCAGTAGCTTTACTACAGTGATCTAATGTGCAACTAGAGTGCTAACATTCAGAATTTATGGCAAATGTGTGACACATCTGAATGCCTTCTTGATGGAACCAAAGTAAACAAGCATTGAAAATGCAATAGATCTCGCCCTCGTTTAAGTTAAAGCCATTCTGTTTGTAATGAGGTGGCTTTTTAGCTTTGCTTTTATTAGTGTTTTTTCAACTTTCATGTAAATAACATGCATCTGTATGCATATAAGTATATGTATGCATGCATTTATGTTTGTATTTATATAGATATACAGATGATATATGTTTATATATGTATGTATATATATATATATTCACTGAAAAAACCATAGGCTATAGACCATATATAGTTAGGAATTAGCATTTACAAAACCTTGAAAATTCACTGAAAAAACCATAGGTTATAGACCATATATAGTTAAGAATTAGCATTTACAAAACCTTGAAAATTCACTGAAAAAACCATAGGTTATAGACCATATATAGTTAGGAATTCGCATTTATAAAACCTTATTTTACTCACACAAAACCATTGAAATTCCATATATAGTTAGTTGCACTAACTATATATCGCGCACCCGCAATCCACTGCTGATGATGTCACATATTACATCATTCATGACATGGTCAGTGACATCACTGATGACATCACTGATGACATCTCAAATGACATCACTGATGACATCTCAAATGACATCACTGATGACATCACTGATGACATCTCATTTGACATTACTGATCACATCACTGATGATATCATTCATGTGATAATACGATGAACCTTTTCTGACTCTAATATAACCTTAGATACAATCAGTGTAAACAGACACTCACAGACTGTCACTCATCCATGGAGTTACTCACACACCTAGTCAGTCATGCAAAGAATCAATCACACCTCCATTTTCTCAACTATACAGATATACAAACTTTACTTATTCAAACATATACTAACACATATTTACTCTCTTATACAATCCCTGATACAACTTCACAATGATCCATACAGCCACTCACACATTCACTGGCTCTTATGCACAGTTATTTATATATGTCAACTCTCACATGTACTGTGTTTTACATATGTACTTACTTTGACATGTAGCACTGAGATATCCATTCACTCACCAATACACTCATGCACACAGTCAACCGCCCATACAGCTGTTTCCACATGCACTTTTGAAACCATACATCTAGTGAATCAACTGCTCACACATCTATGCACAGAGTCATACACCTCCCAGCCACCCACACACACACTCAGTCTCCCATACAAATACTTGGGCAACCAATCAATAACCCATATAGTTACTTATTAACACATGCAACAGTTTACAGAACAACAGACATAATGATGCACAAATTAAGACAGTTTAGTCACTAACCCATGCACTCAGTGAGACACATTTAATCACTCACTCATACAGTCAGTCATGCACCTACTAAATCCTTCATCCAGACACTTAAACATCCACTCATTCTTCAATATGTAAGACATATTTTAACTTTACAGAAACATACAGTCACTGGATGTTGTCATCAGTGATGTCATCAGTGATGTCATTTGAGATGTCATCAGTGATGTCATCAGTGATGTCACTGACCATGTCATGAATGATGTAATATGTGACATCATCAGCAGTGGATTGCGGGTGCGCGATATATAGTTAGTGCAACTAACTATATATGGAATTTCAATGGTTTTGTGTGAGTAAAATAAGGTTTTGTAAATGCGAATTCCTAACTATATATGGTCTAGAACCTATGGTTTTTTCAGTGAATATATATATATATACATACAAGACTCTGCGTTCCCAAACTCCATCAAGAGGATGATACGGACACGGACCACAGTTTCAGGGCTTGCAGTGTTTCTTTTGAACTGTCTGCCATTACGTGTTTCAGCCGTCCATGGCCTTGATTACATGACAACACTGCAGTTCAGGATCAACATTTTTAAAGTGACATGTGCATTTATCAAGGTAATGGATACAGATGATAGATTTCGGACTTTCGTAACTGTGGTGTCTAAATTTACACAATTATTATATATATATATATATCTGTGCATTAATTAACTGCCACAGAATATTGAAAC